>NC_090937.1:400904247-401211298 GCF_040938575.1 Ambystoma mexicanum | reverse complement strand
ACGATCGCAGAGCGCACTGGGGAACTGAAGAAGGAGTTGGCCCCGACTGTGAAGGCGTGCAATACACACGCCAAGGAACTTCATGCCCTCGTGCAACGAGTGGGAAATTTAGAGGACAGAGCAGAGCAGGCGGAGGGGCGCGCCAGGCGCAATAACATTCGCATAGTGGGGGTACCGGAGGGAATGGAAGGATCGAACCCCACGGATTTCGTTGAAACCATGCTTTTACAGGAGATTACAGGCGGAGAGCTGACCCAGGGGTTCGCGGTCGAAAGGGCGCACAGGGCCCCGACCAGGAGACCGGCCCCAGGAGCCCCCCCGCGGCCATCGATTGCAAAGATCTTGAACTATCGTGACCGCAAGAAGATTCTCGAATTTTTCCGGAAAGGGGGCACGATAGAAAGGGGGTCAGCGAATATAACAGCGTATCCGGATTACACGCTGCTTGTACAACGGAGTCGGATGAACTTTGGAACGGTGAAGGAGGCTCAGAGAGGCAGGCCACTGCTACATGTTGCTTTACCCCACTAGGTTAAAGGCGATTCATAAGAACAGATCCCTCTTTGAGACGCCGAGCGACGCGATGGAATGGCTGGATATGCAAGGTCGACCACAGGAATCGGATGCCCAGACAGAAGCGGATGGAGATAAGTAGCACACTGCAGAGGCACCCGTGAGGCCATAGCTATGACATTGGGACTAGAATATAGTTTGATATTGTGCTTGTGTGGGGGGGAAGTCACGGCATCTGCCGGCGGGTCCCGTTGAATTCACTTTTCCTAAACAGATGATTGGGAGCTCCTGGGGAGCAACCTCTGCACCAGATAGTAGTACACTTAGTTAGGTCACGGTTAGATTGGTGACACCCCGCGGGGTCCTTGTTCTTGGTCACGAGACGGGTCCAGACGTGGGTAGGCCTGAGATCCAGGGATGGAGCTGGGCTATTGTTGGGGGTTGGTGAGGGGGAGGGGGGAGTTGTGTGCAGTGGTGTGAGGTCGGGGAAGGGGGGAGGAGGGCATGGTTTGTTAACAGATGGGAAAGCCAGGAAGCGACCCTACATGGGGACCATTATGGGGAGGGATGGGACGGAGATAGACCGACTAGATGGCATCGGGTAATCTCAATTGTGACCTGGAATGTACAGGGCCTCAAAAGCTACCTTAAACGTAACAAAGTGATGATGTATTTAAAGAGGATGTGAGTAGACATAGCCCTGCTGCAAGAGACCCACCTCACTAGGGAAAGGCTGGAGGTGGTCGGGAGGAAAAGGAAGGGCACCGTTGTGGGGGCAGCGTACTCAGCGTATGCCAGAGGGGTTGTCACTTGGGTGGCGCCCCACGTGCCATTTTGAGTGCTTGATTCCACGGTGGACCCGGAGGGTAGAATGGTGGGGGTAACGTGTCCCTTGGAAAACAGAAGTACACATAAATTTGTAAGCCCCCAATAACGATATAGCGGCCTCCTTTAGGACCCTCTACGGTAAACTTGGCCCCCTGGCGGGGGGTACGGTAGTGTGGGGGGGGACTTTAACTGTACCGTAGACCCCAGTATGGATAGGTCCAAGGACAGGGCAGGAAAAACGACACCCGCGGCTAAAGCGCTGAGTACCTTACTGAAAGACCTAGGCCTAGAGGATGCGTGGAGAAGGCTGCATCCCACGGATAGACAGTACTCACTACACAGTGCCACATGATTTGAACACAAGGTTAGACTACATGTTTGTAACAGCCGGGATAGTGAGAGAAGTAGAAGGAGCAGAATACAAAGCCCGAGTGCCGTCAGACCACTCGCCCTTGGTGGTAGACTGGAGACACCAGCCCCCACGACCGCAGATCCCTACATGGAGACTTAGGACCAAGGCTCTGCAGGATGAGGGGTTTCGGGAGGGCCTGAGGGACGCCATTGAAGAATATTTTGATACAAACACGGGAAGCGTAGGCTCTGTGGGCACATTGTGGGAAGCGTTTAAGGTGGTGGTGGTGCGTGGGATAGCCATCTCCCAAGTTAAGGGGCTACAGGGGGGTCGGGGGGTCGGAAAGGAGCTCTGGGAGGCAGAAAGGGAGCTAGAGGAGCTCACGCGTTGTGTGAGCACCGCTCATGATAACAGAACCAAAGTAGAGGAGCTACAGTTGTCCTGCAGTGCACTCTAGACTCAGCTACAGGAAATATACGGAGAGGATACACGCAGGGGGCGACAAACCGGGCATATTGCTGGCTTGGCTGTACAAGAGTGAGACCCCCCGCTCAGTGATTAGTGAGATTCAGGTTGAAGGAGGTAGCATATGCAACACCCAGAAAGAGGTAAAAGAGAATTCCTTAAGTTTTACAGACACTTGTATGAGGACACGGGGGAGGATATGGGCCAAGACATACTAGACACATTGGGGGACATTGAGCTGCCCACCTTAGATGATCTAGAACGTTCTGAGTTGGACGCACCCGTCACCTCGGATGAGCTGGAGGTAGTGATTCGGAACTTGCCCACTTGTAAGGCGCCGGGTTCGGATGGGCTGCCCAGCGAGTTCTACAAAACGTACCAGCAAGAGTTGCTCCAGCCACTGCTTGCCACTTTCAACGAGGCCTATGAGAAGGGAGAACTCCCATTGTTCCTCCGTGAGGCTGTAATCATCCCACTCCTGAAACCAGGCAAGCTAGCCGCGGAGCGCAGGTCCTACAGACCGTTGTCCATGCTCAACCAGGAGAGCAAAATACTTCCGTTGGTGCTGGCTAATAGGCTGAAGAGGGTGATTAAGAAACCGATACACCCAGATCAGACGGGATATGTTCCGGGTAGGAACATCACCAATAACCACCTGAGGCTACACCATGTCATAGACCAAACTGAGGAGGACACGGGCGAGCTGGCTATAGTGTCGTTAGACGCGGTCAAGGCCTTCGACTCGGTACGATGGCCCTGGCTGAAAGCGGTCCTGAAGGGGTAAGGAGTGGGACCCGGATACCTCAGATGGGTACAGTTGTTTTACAGCACCCCGATGGCGAGGGTCAAGACAGGGTCCACGGTCTCAGATTCTTGGCAACTGGGCAGGGGGACCAGACAGGGATGTCCCTAGTCACCTATGCTATATATACTGGCATTGGAGCCGTTGGCAATATGCCTGCATCAACAATATGGGGAGGCGGGCATAAACACGGCCAGTGGAGAGCATCTGATATTATATGCGGATGATATGCTCCTTTATTTGCGCTACCCAGAAGAAAACCTACAGTACATCCTAGAGGTGATAGAACGGTGCGCCATCCTCTCCGGTATATCGGTGAACCCTGGAAAGTCCAGCCTGTTCCCTTTGGGTAGATATAGGAATGTCCCGGTGCAGAGGCTGCCTGTTCTGCCAATACCATGGCAGCCCGTAACGTTTAGGTATTTGGGAATAAACGTTTGTCACAAGATCGAGACAGAACACAAGCACAACACGGAAAAAGCGATAGAGGGGATTAAGAACAGTATGGTATTCTGGTCCAGATTGCCCCCGACCATGATGGGGTGGGCGGCCTTGCTCAAGATGGTGGTCCTGCCTAGACTCTTGCACTTCTTTATAAACGTCCCGTTTGATACCCAGGAGCCTATTCGCAAAACTTCACAGCGTATGTAGAGGTTTTGTGTGGGGCAGCTCTAGGAATAGGGTGGCTCTGTGGAAGCTCTAGAACCCGTGTGACGGGGGGGGGGGGGGGGGGGGGAACAGGCCTGCCCAACTTCGAACTCTATTACCTGGCGGGGCAGCTGCAGTATGTGGCCAGGTGGCTCTCGACTGAAGATTCGGCAGGAGTCAGGCTCCTGCGCGAAGATACAGCCCCATACTTTGATGGAAGTGGGTGGTTGGGCAGAGATAAACTGGTGGGCAAGGGACAGCTACTGAGGTTGGGCTGGGAGATCTGGCACAGGACATGGAAGATTGGGGGACTCCCATACTCCCAGCAGGCCCCTTTGGCGGCTCTGTGTGGGAGTGACTCAACTACTTGAATCGGTCCGCAGATACTGGGAACAGGTAGGCCTAGCCACCCTCGGGGACATATAGCAGGAAGGGGAGGCGGTGGACTTTCAGCGGCTGCAGGAAGAGACGGGAGTACATGGTGGCCAATATATAACCTACACTAGGCTGGTGAAAAAGACTAGAGAAAGATGGCCGGAGACAGTGCTCGCGGAGGATCCAGATGCCTCCCTGGAAACCATGTATGATGTATCGGAGGGCGGGCACGAAATAGCGAGGATATGAGCTCCTGCGAGCAAGAGCAGGGAAGGAGTTGCTCCAATTGAGACAAGATTGGGAGGAGGATGTGGGAGGACCCATGACAGATGGGCAGTGGGAACGGGCCCAGAGGTACCATAAAACGGTATCCCGTAACGCGAGATTCCAACAGCTTCAATTGTATGTTACCCACAGGGCTTACTTAACCCCTGTGAAGATTGCAAAGTTTGGGGGATCAGCTATGCAGCAATGCCCCAGGTGTGGGGAGGTGAACGCAGGATTGTTACACATGTTTTGGGCTTGCCCGGAGGTGCATAGATTTTGGAACGAGGTCAAGGCGAGACTGGCTGGCGGGGGGGATGGTGCTGGATGTGGAATCGGCCTGGTCATGCATGCTTGGACTATTCCCTAGACCCCGGCATTTGAAACACATAAGCAAGATGAAGGACCTGGCCTATGTCTTGGCCAAACGTAGGATCGCCATGGCTGGAAGGCGGCCCACAGACCTAGGGTGGAGTTATGGTGGACATACCTCTTGAGGTGGGCGTAAACTGAATCCGTAGTCTGGTTTGAAGCGGTCACCGGGGGGTGGGGGGGGGCGAAGAAGCAGGGCCCTTGCTGGCCTGGTTAGCAAACCCTCACCAGGGTGACAACGAAACCCGATTGATGGCTGTCTAGGTAGTGTGCCACCCAATGATGTTCCCGCAAATATGTGAGAACTGGCTCTAGTTTAAAGGGGGAGTTGGAAAATGTGTTGGAATATGATGCTCTATGTTTTGAAACAGTTGTAGTGTGTTTGACCTTAAAAAATAAAATAAAAATATATCAAAAAAAATTATAGAAGAGCAACCTGACACCACCATGATACTATATAGGATATTGCAGAGGATGGGCACGAGATATCTAGGCTATACGAATTTCTAATGACCAAAGCGGGGAAGGAGGTGACAAATGAGACGGGACTGGGAGGAAGAGGTGGGAATACCAATGAGCGATGGGATGTGGGAGCGAGTGCAAGGGTGCCACAAAAAATGCGAGGCTACAGCTATATCACATCCACAAACACATCCACAAACAAACCGTCACATCCACAAACACAAGCAAAGAATGGTGTACCACCATCCAAGATGCTCTTGCCTCCAAAATCAATTCCAAAAAATTACTCCTAGCTACAAAAAAAAACCCTTCCCCAACCCCTGTGCCCTTTCCAGTGACAACTCCAATCCCCCCTTCCAATTCACACCAGTCACCCACAATCTCGTACTCGATACTATCTCCAAACTAAAAGCATCCAACTGCAAAGGAGATACTGTCCCAGCCAAACTAGTCAAAGCCTGTGCACCCACCCTGACCCCCCTCATCACCAAATTTGTCAATGCCTCATTCAACTCCAATACAGTTCCGACTTGCATCAAAGAAGCTTGGGTTACACCACTTCTAAAAAAATCAAATCTAGACCCCACCATTCCAACTAACTATCGCCCCATAACCACGGTCCCATTCTTACTCAAAATCATCGACAAACTGGCCTACAACCAAATTCAAACCCATTTAGAATCTAACCAGCTCCTCGGCACCAGACAATCAGGCTTCAGGCCCAACCACAGCACTGAAACAGCACTCTTGGACCTCAAAATCCAGATGGATGCCATTAGAGACTCAGGGAAACTTTGCATTCTCCTGTTGTTGGACCTCTCAGCAGCGTTCGACCTGGTGGACCACGACAAACTCTGCAACTCACTTGCCCGTGAATTCAACTTCTCTGGGGCTGCCACTGCTTGGGTGAAATCTTTCTTAACTGACCGCACCTCCAGAGTGTCCATAGGCAAAGAAGCAGCCAACCCCATCCCAGTCCCCATAGGAGTGCCCCAAGGATCTTGCCTTTCTCCCACGCTGTATAACGCATATACCAAGCTCCTGTTCTCTGCACTTGACGATATGGGTGTCATTTACACTAATTTTGCGGATGACACCCAGATCCTCATACCTCTTACAGGCAACTATGACCAGGACACTTTAGCTATCAATAAAATTTATGTCATCATACAAAACTGGATGGCTTTGAACAGCCTATGTCTTAACGATGAGAAGACGGAAGTCCTCATCGTAGGAGCTCCAGCCAAGTTAGCAACCCTTCAGCCAGAATATTCAACTATCAACATCGACGGCACCAATATCCCAGTGTCAAAACAAGTAAAAACACTGGGCGTGTACTTCGATGCTAGCCTGACCATGACCAAACAGATCAATGCACTTTCCTCCTCCACGGCCTACACTTCCAAATTAATCGCACTCAGCCGACAATTTCTGACCCCAGCAAACTGCCTCACCCTGGCCAGAGCACTGGTCCTATCGAAATTGGACTACTGCAACGTATTACTACTGGGCACATCCAACACTAACCTAGCCAAAATGCAACTTTTGCAAAACAAAGTCCTGAGGGCAGCACTAGGCATAAAAAAATCAGACCATATATCCAAGACCAGGAAAGATGCCCACTGGCTCCCCATCAAAGCCCGCATCATTTTCAAAACACTATGCATCACCCACAAATGCATTACTAAAAAAGGACCTACCTACCTCAATAACACTCGGCATCCTAAAACTAACATAAGATTACTGAGATCCAACCACAAACTCCTCCTCGACCCCCCTCGATTCAAAACCACTAGAGCAGGTGGCAGCAGCTTCACCACTTTAGCCCCCAAACACTGGAACACCCTACCCATCACCATCAAAACAGCATCCTCCTTCAAGCTCTTTAAGAAACAGCTAAAAACCTGGTTATTCAACCAATATTAGCACCCTAAGATAGGACCCCTCCATCGGACACTGTTGTAAATACTTAGGCCACTGTATATTTTTGTGAATATGTTGTAACCTATATCTTGTATTGCACCCTCTGTAATGTTTTGATTGTGACTAATTCCTAAGCTATCTTATAACCTCGCCGTGACACCTGAGGGTCTGGGCGTGTAACAAATATACAAAATAAATAAAATATATATAACCCACAGAGCATATATGAACCCCCCCCCCCCCAAAGAGCAGCCAAATTTAAGAATGCGGAACGACAAACACGCCCCAAATGCGGGGAAGATAATGCGGGAATTACATGTTTTGGGCATGCTCGGAGATTGGGAAATTCTTGGAGGAAATAGAAAGGGATTAAATGTGGAATCAGCGTGGGCATGTTTGTTAGTATTCCTTAGGCCACACCAACTAAAACATGTGAGCAAATTAAAGGACTTGGCATACATACTTGCCAAGCGCAGAAAAGCTATGGGATGGGATGGAAAGCATGCAATAGATCTAGAATAGAAGCCTGGTGGAGTGACCTAAAAAAATGTACCGAAGCTGAAATAGCAGTATGGCACGAAGCCGGTAACAGGGGGGTGGAAGAGGCAGAAAACCTGACAGCCTGGAAGCACCCAATAGCCACATTATACAGACCTACCCAAGACTGGTCAAGGGACCAGGACTCGGAGAAGTACACAAATAGAAATCCCCTCACTGGAACTAGGTGCAGCGCGAGAGGCGAAGTAGGCTCGGATGGGGGAGGGATGAGCAGCAGAATTGGAAGCGTAAATGTAAATATTGAAATGTCACAATGTGGCGAGTTGGCTGCATTTTGTTTGGTTGTAATAAAACAAAAATTTTAGAAAAGAAATAAACTCCCTACACATCAGGATGATTGAATGTGTACCACCGCCAAGCAAGATGTCACAGGCAGGTTAACCTCAATTGTGTTGTGTAGCCAAGTGCATATATACCGGATATCTTGGTGGGGACTTCCTCTGCATAATGTAAAGTTTGTAGTTACTTTTAACTAAACTGGATGATGAATTCAGCTCGTCTTTTCCCCAGAAATGTGCGACTAAACTAGGGTGGGATGTTAGATTAACATTGCCATTTATCGAAATAACTACACACCTTAGGACTAGGTCAGTCTCCCTATGCAAATGAAGGGGCAGAGTATGCAACAAAAGACCAATGCATCTGGTCAGATAAGCGTTGCCGTAGACAGATAAACTTACTAAAGCAAAATCAATATTGATCTGTGCACACCAAGTTTGGTTTCAATTGTTTGCTTGAGCCTTGAACAGGATAATTCCCTAAAAGCTATATTCAATCATGGAGCGGCGCATGTTATCTAGCCATGTATATTGGACAGGCAGAGTGAACAGTAGTCTTGTACGAGAAAGTGACGTAGCCAAATTGCCCCCATTCTACTCCTCCGAGCTGGCGAATGAATCATCAATACCTCAATCAACACCTACATATTAGATTAGTGGAACATGATCCTGCAAAGATCCAAGATGAAATGGCTGAAAAAAATGAAATGGATGAGAAAAGCAATTACGAAGTTGACCCCGCCAAACACAAAAATCCACAGTGGAGGACTTGTTTAAAATTTGCAATCCGCTTTAAATGCAAGCCAACATTTTGGTCCAGTTGATCTGCTAGTTAAAACGTGACGAGCGACTCCAGTTGGCTTTTGCATTTGCACAGTCTAAAGCCATGTTCCTCCATGCTTTTCCCAACCTGAGGTACTATAACACCAAGAGTGGGTAATTGATTAAAAGGGAGAAGCAGGATAAAACTTCTTAATGCAGGGGCAGGAGATCCTAGTGGGGCCTAAGATAAGTGGTCTGACATTCAACAATCCCTATAGGTCTTTAGATTGATGTGTAGGATTCCGGCCCCAATGCCATTTGTAAACTTTGATCTATCCTTGTCCCACTCTGGCGTCCATTCTATAGATTGAAAGGGCTCCATATAGGATAATTTCTCCATATCTATTCAAATTGAAGATAAAATGCATTGGTAACCACTTACTCCACCATACACTCAAAATATGATCTGAGAACAGTAATGTTACACTTTTGGTTCCCTGGAGTGCATGGACCCATGACTGGTGGGTCATCTATAACTGCTCTACCCAATAATGGTGTACAAATCTGGTTCTCAGATCAAGGGTCTGCAGGTGTTTGTTGAAACAAGCCACAGTAGCATATGCCTACACCCTTTGACAGATTTTATTTTACTGGAAAACTAAGCAAGGAGCCGGGGAAGCTAGTGGACAATAAAGGATCATTAGCCACTTTTTGATTAACTGGGAAGAGCTACATGGAAAACGAAATCCCAAAACATCTTACCACGCCAGCCCAGACGGGTGCCCTGGTTGTGCTCAATGCAGATTCCTTTCTGAATGCACCATCCATGAATCCACTGACAACAGAAATTCCTGCGCAAGCAATTTGACAAATCCCCAAAATGACCATACTTCTCTGGTTAAAAATAAAATAGCGGTAACGATCCATTGCAGAATTCAAGAAGTCACCAACGAGCAATCCGTTTGAAACCTGTGCTGAAACAGAAAAGGTACAACTTATTGCACTGACTGAGTCAGCAGAAACAAGAGAAATAGAACACATTACATTCAGCTACTGGTCCAAACAAGAAAATCCAATAAAATACATTAGGTATTAAATGCTGATTAAGTGACTGAACAACATATCGGGGCTTTGGCTTTTCTGACAAGTTACTGGGTGGGAAGAACACAGAATTAATGAGAATTTAGGAGAGCGCTCTTTGAAAAGGAAAGGATTCTGGCATTTGAGACAGTTGCATAGACCTGCAGCCAGCACAACAGAACCCAGACACCTTACAGAAGGCAAACATGGGGACTAGTCAACACAGCAGAACACAAGTTATAACCAGGAAACCTAGTGCATTGTACAAAACTAGTGCCCCAAACCCGAGATAGAAGACTCTTGCCAAGTAAGAAGTGGTGTGTATGGCAGTACTGAGGGGTGGGGCTGGGGCGTGAATGACTACCTAGCTTTGCAATTTGAATTGGATACCCGTACCCAAACCATGGGGCATCTCCACTATAGGGAGTCATGGGGTCACAAGCATGCGTTCAGCAGTAGAGCTACTTCCGTCAGTGGTTTTGTAGATAGTCGCATCCATTTTAAACAATTTAAATTTTAATATTCATCAAGTCGTGCATAAACAGGTTGCTTAACCAAAAAGAAACTTACATGTCAGACCTGGGAGGGGGGAGAGAAAAAAAAAAAAAAAAAAAAAAAAAAAAAAAAAACGCACCAACTGGATGTTGAGACACTGCTGTCAAACACGACTTAATTGTAATTATATATACTCCATGCAAAATAGGAACTCGTTTCCTCTGTACAGTATATGGGCAGGGGGAGAAAGTACATTTGCCCCAACCAATATGGGTTTTGTCTAAAATAAAAAACACACCTCCCATTTCAAATTAACCAGTTTATTACAAACAGACAGTACCCACCTCACTTATGCCAGGTTAGCGTTTTCAAATTCAAAACCCAACATTTCAGGAGTCTGTTTATGAAATGAGCCTGAAATGTTATATGGCGACTCGAATACTTAAGGCCAAGCTTGTAAGAGAAGAAACAAAACGTCAACTTTGTGTTTACTAGTCACTAACAAACCATGCACTATTTAAGGAAGATCCTTCTTTGTATGGGAGACCAACTCGGCAACAGCAATTTGATCAGTACGCCAAAATCTACAGATGGCAGACAATGCTTTGGACGCACAACAGCACCAGTATCAAATAAGTCGGATTTAGTTCTGTTGACTGCTAATGTGCATGGACCATAGACCATAACCTATTCAAGCTCTCACGGCAGCTACGTCCAGCTTTTATTTTAGACCAGCTAAAATCCCAAGAATAATATCTATATGGCATTCCATAGCAGGGGGAGGTGTGTAGAGAAACCCCTTGATGGTAAAACCATAGGGTTCAGCATTGCGCTTCAAAGTAGAAAATTGGGCTGGTTTCATATCCAACATTAAAACAGAAATACACAAGCACAACTATGTATATTTAAAGTAACTTACCCGAGGACTAGATTTTGGAGAAAAAAAAAAAAAAACTAAGGAATTTATTTGCTACAACTGGTCACCACAAAACCTGCCATCCAGTTACCAGCCAACGTTCCTTATTCAATACATTTCCTACCTCTGCCCTCTTCTAGGTACAAGCCCTGTGAGTCTCTTCGGACACCTATATCATCAATCCAAGACCCACGTTCTACCTAAATGTTGGCCCCTGTACTACCGACATCTGATGTGTTCAGACTTCAACCCCAGAACCTGGTGAAGAGGCACACTTCCAGCAACCTCCACGATTGCATGTGGGCAAATACTGGCTCAGTGACCAAAATACACATCACTCTTGGAAAACAACCTGCAGTCAGTCAAAAGACTAGATATTGACCTCCAATTTCCTATAGTCTAAAGCACTTTCAATATCAAAACCGTCAATACCGCTTAGTAGCCTATACACAAAAATATGGACATGCCGAAAGGCGTTGACCAATATCCTACCCCCTCAAACATGAAAGGAAATTAAAATTAGGTCAGGGTGCCAAACGTAAAATGTCCAGTAACCACTGGCTAGTGATAAATCCCAAGTGTAAGAGATGGTGTGATGTGTGCAGAATTGAAGCAGCGAATGACTGGTTTGCAAATCGAAATTTGTACCCTGGATTAGAGCACAAAATTTCAATTCAATAGGTGGACAGTTAAATGGTCTTAATCATTTGGGATTAAACACTAGAGATCACACTCCGATTACCCATTAATTGCCACCTTCAAGTGATTGATAGGCCAGTTGAGTAGCAGGTCATGAATGAGAAACCTTGCCGAGAAATCAGGACAACAGAATTTGCTCTTACAAATTAGGGCAGCAACAGAATTAACAGACCCTCACTGATCCGAGCCTCAGCGTCTAACAGGTGACCATATGAAAATTTAACTAAGCAAATTGCAAAGTTGCATATGTGGAAGACTTGATATTAAGTTAAACAAAGGTTTTGGCTGATGCTTCGAGGGAACAGAACACTGAAAAAAAAGCATAAAGCAGGAATTGGGGTTAAAAATGGTTCTGCATTACATGACGCAAACCAAAGCATGGGTTTGGCCGACTAGGATATCCAAGGAGCTGGCGTCATCACCAATTGGTTGTGTTGGGGGAAGCTAGTCTTCCAAGTAAACAAAATTAAGAGTCGTTCAGGAAGCCGTCAGCAGAAAAGCCATGGACCAGGCAAATGGCCGGCAGACATCTGTTCAGGCTAGGATCATGTTCTCTAATACAATAGCAAATGCTCTTGAACCCCACTAGCTGGTAGTTAGCCATCCTCATACCAATCTTTAAGGGTGATCTAAGGAATCCAGCCTGTAAATCGCCGGTCTATTGGATGAAGCCAGTAAAGCTTTTAGTGAAGATTATTGCATAAGTAGTACATTCAATTTGTATTTTCAAGGGGTTGGGTCTGAGACTACAGACAGTAGGCTCTGCTCAGGACCTTCGGTTCCAATTAATCCTAGATTTAAAAACAAAAAGTATCCCAACTCTAGAGTTGGAAATTCAATTGGTTAACACTCCCATCTACTTCAGGCTTCCTGAACCCTCCATTATACGTAGATTGTAATTGCCTGCAACCCAAGATCCTTACAGGATAGTGCCGATTTCTTGATCAACCACATTTCTGAAGTAATGGCAATTGGATCCAAGAAGCCCACCCCTTCTAGATCTATAATTTGCCAGGGACAAAGAAGTTTGCAAATGTAGGTATTTCACCAACCTACTGTATTGGTCTAGTCAACATGATGTTTGAGTGCTAGGTAACAAATGCAGGTTTCTTCAGTTTTTTGCCCATGGTACTGGCGCTCATGCATACGATACAAACAGCAAAAACTAGACATTGCAGCTCATGGCGATGGAATTTAGGGCTTTAAAAGCGTATGCACCTTTAGTCACGGCTAAAAAAGGATTTCTTGGAAAAGATTTAAAAGATGTCAACCCCTTCTATTCATGGTGCACCCAGGAGAAGGCTATATATTTGAAACTCCTACTGTGGTTCTCTGTGTAAGCCAATATCCATGCTATTGTTACAAGAGGTTACCTTGGAGGCCGGCTGAAGGGGAATGCTGTGGTTGCATGTAAAGGCTTAAATACTGATTGGGGTTGGCAAGTTAATGTCCAAGATGACTATTTGGTTCTTTTTTTCGGCATTACAACTATCCAGAGTGCCAAAAATAAAGCAGGAAAATGAAATTACTGAAGACTGAAGTCCAGAATCAGATCATCCATGGGTGAAGGTGTACAATTAGTGATGAAGCCTAGGATAACTTTCCTCACACTCCACGCAGTTACTTCTTGTTGGCAGGACGAGCCTCCAGGCACAAAGTATCCGGTGTACAAGACCATAAAAGTTAAGGGGGTATTTTGTTCAAGTTATAGTGTAATCTGTTGTAATTTAGATCCCCAAGTACAGGCATTTATTTTACCCAAGGTCACCTGCTCCGATGTTACTTAAATGAGCCTTGTGTTAGTGAATATTGCCATGCATTGAGCTTAGAAATATTTTAGCAGATATAACCTTCTACAACAGGAGGAACACTGTCATTTTGGGTCTGGTTAAGCCTAGACCAGAGCAAGGAAGTAAGATCTTCTTGAATCTGCTTCAATGTGTGCACAAAAACTGCCAGTCTACTGAAACCCTTGCAGATCTATGCCACTGGTTGCTTCCAGCCGGATGAGATCACTTGGCCCAAGGTTCATTCCAATCATTGTGTTTAATGGACTGGCAGCAGATTTATTATTGGTATAGTGCATTGCAACTCCGGGTGCATAGAATGGCTGTATTTCCCCAATCTACCCCTCCGACCCTGTGGCACCTGCAGAATAACCCAGGCTCTAAGTGCATCTTCCCTTATGCAACCTACTCCTGTGATTAAGACCAGAGTTGGGCAGGCTTGAAGTGGAGCACATGGGCCTCCACTGTGAAGGTTACCACGAGGCCTCTCAAATCAATTCTACAAGACCCTTCACTGAACCCCATGAGGCACAAGTTAAAGAAATGAATATTGGAAGGCTACATGTTACACATTTCCTTGGGCCAATTTTGTAGGTGTAGGAGACCATGGGGATGGGGTCAGCACAGATTTTCCATTTACCATCCTCGCCAAGTCTCATTCCTGCTAGGGGTGGATAGATATTACTCACTCAATTATAAACATTGAATATTTTTTTTATGTAGGATGCAATTCATGGTGGATAAGCCAGAGGCCCTAGTTCTTAGGATTATGCAGTTCAGAATGTTCTCATCTTTCCATAAATTTGTCTTCCACCCACTATCCTCCCTGAGGCGACTTTAAGGTTTCCTCTGGAATTCAGACAGTGGTATGCTGCATTGAGAAATTCTAGGTTACTTACACTTTTTGCTGCAGTTAAGCTAGTTAGTGGTGTGTTCTAGTGTTACATTTGTAGAGCAAATACACATGCCCTCCTGCATCCACATGTGGCCACCTGAACGTGCAATTTTGACCCTGCCTTGTTGGGACCAAGGCCTTTGTAGCCGGTTTAGTAATTGAAGGGTGTAGCAATGTTGCTTGGATGGCCGTTTATTTCAGGTTGGCGTTTCCAAAGCCTTTATTCCCTGGTGAGGATCACTCGAGGAATGTGACGAAGGAACCTGCGGTAGTGACAAATTACTGGTATCCTTTCATTTCATGAATTCGATCGAAACAGAAACGTGAACTAAAGTACCATGCAGTATTCATATGTAAATGGAAAAGGCCTTTAATACATATAGTATTAAATATCCAGATTCTGGTTTATTTTGACTATGAAGGGGTACAAATAAGTTATGCAGGGTCCCATTAGTAGAAGGCTAGTCAGCTCAGTTTAGCTTGCCTGTATGTAGGACAGAAAAATTAAAGGATACAAAATTCAAATGGACAGAAAAAGGAACTAAAACTAAACCCTTCAAATAGCACCAAAACAATCAATGAGCAAAAGCCAAATAATTCGCATATCAAAATGTCACCTATAAATTATCACTTCAAATATGGTTCAAACATATTAAGTGTTGTCCATTTCATGATGCATTAAGAGGTCAAATCTTTCTTAAATGCACAAATCTGTGCCTCCTTTGACCCAACTATTATATCCCTTCATAAAACATCATCTAGTCAGATTACCCAGGTTGAAGGCACAACAAGGGTACGGCGAGTGGGTCAGATCAGGTTTAAACTGCGAGTTCACTGCCAATACAGGGCCACTCTGGCAAGCCCCAAATCATAGAGTATTTTTAGTTGTTCCCAGGACTCATACCCCCAGATCGAAGCCTTACAAAGTGCCATTTGTTGCTTTGCTTTATAGGATCCAATATTTCCATATGGTGGGAAAGTCACGTTATCCAACTACTACCCAGGTTAACCCGGTCTGCTGGCCTCCTCTGTAAAACATGCCTAAAAACTGAGAGACAGCACCTTACCACAATGTTTACACCTCTTTGCACTACCCATGAAAAGATTAGGTAGCCTTAATTTCAAAAGATTTGAGTAATTTAAGACTGGTCATGCATTTGAAGACATCTGCGCAAGGAAGGCATATTTTAACATACTGTAATGCATTATTTAAATTTATAAAGCACTTTCAAAGTGCTTAGCAGAACCAACAAGCAGTGCAAAATCAAGGTCAATAAACAGGAGGAATTAGAAAATAAATCTAGCCAAAGCAACCAAGCAAAAACATTTAGTCGAATGTAGAAAGGTGAAGATTTGACGTCACGGTGAAGAGTGCCACAGTTTAGGAGCCAACATAGAAAAGGAGCAAAAGCAAGGCTGCACAAGGGTGCTTAGGAGAAGAGCGAAGAAACGGATTAGCAGAATGGAGGGCACTAGTGGGAACATGGAAAGGAGGTATAGAAGGGCAAGACCATGATTGGGTTTGTAAATGATTGTCACAAGTAAGCCATGAAAGAGGAGAGATCTGAGACTGGGGGAATATGGGGTTTGGGAGGGGGGGGGGGGTTAGAGAAAGCAGCGTGCGAATAGCAGAGTTGAAAATGGAGCCTAGAGAAGCCAGACAGGAGACCAATCAGTAAAGTAGAGCAGTTGTCAAGCCAGGAGAACACAAGTGCAGAGATTAGCTTAGTAGTGTGGAAAGAGGAGCCCCAGCCTTAGGGATATTGAAGAATTGATAAGGGCAGTGGAAAATTACGCTCAGGACTAAATGAGGAGGAAAGGAAATGCAAGGGGTAGCCCGTGGGGCCATTTGGTTGAGATGGGAATGGCACGCCGTGAGAAAAATGGGACCTCTCCAGGAATAGACAGCAAGAAGGTAGGCAGAAAGTGAAGGGAATTGGAAAATGAAGCCAATTTGGGATTTGTCCACTTAAAATGGGAGGATAACGAGGAAATGAGTGTAAAGGGGTGTAGTATAGAGAGGAGGCAGAGGACTAAACCTTGGGGAACAATGCAGAAGGCTAGGAAGAGCTAGCAGACTAGGACACTGAAAAGCATTTGTGCAGATAGGAGAACCAGTGTGCAGTACTGAGCCAAAGTCCAATTGAAGTAAACAGAAAGTGGGCGATCCACAGTATCGAAAGCTTTACTGTACAGAATACATTTTGAAGGCGTGTGAAAATAAGGGTAGACACTTAGCAAAGCAGTTGTTACGGTGATGAGGGCAGAAACCCTGATTGAAGAGAAAGTAGGATTCAACATAGGAGGAAAGTTGGGAAAAGACTACCTGTTCCAGTAGCTTGGGTATAAGAACATGGGACAGAAGTAGGATCAAGAGAATGTTTCTTTACGATAGGGATAATAGTGGACTTCTTGAATGAGGAAGGAAAGTTAGCGCCAAGAGAGTTGGTAAGTGTGGTAAAGGGGGAAGATTTTAGGAATGAGAAGGTAATATATTATGGTAACTGGATATTGCCAGGTCACTAGCAGAAACTAAAATTCTACCTCATACACTGTCCCACCACTCGCCAGTAGTGAATCAAGACCAACTCAGGATCCGATTAGTTGGCTAGCGATTTAGGAGGCATCCTCTAAAGACACCATATTTAGGGATAAACAGGATGTACATAACTTCACCATGAACACTGGTACGGTACCAAAGTTTATATTATGGGGTGCTGCATCTCCGAGGGAAGGGTTCTGAAGGCACTCGGAAGATCCTGGACATCTCTTGAGATCTGGAACAGCAGTTTGTACATGGCGATCAAGATGGCAGGTTTTATTATGTGAGAAGAGGATGCCTCACTGGCCAGGAAAGATTTGGGGGAATCCAGTAGCGGTCACTTATGTGGAGGGTGATTGGACCAGCTGCATGTTGGCATGGGCTATTAGGCACGAGAGGCAAGAGGGATCAACCCTGGAGGTTGAGGACTCTACTGGGATGCCAGTTAGTCCATAGTAATGACAAGACCCTTGATCACCAATACGCCTTCCAAACTCAGGGAAAACAAAGCTAGCTTGGGCAATTTCTTGACCGGGTGGCCCTGGGAAGGCTGGATCCAAAGCAAGTAGACACTGAATGACCCATCAGAGGAAGAAATCTGCTGGGTGAACATGTCTCTCCAACTGAAAGGCTCCTGGATTAGATGGCATCACCGCACAGAGATGTAGAAGGAATAAATAGAACTTTCTTGGCAACTGGAGCGTTAACTGAAACGACAAGGACTGCCTTGGTGACTGGTCTGCTGAAGGCCAACAATTAGCCACAGCAGTGCATCTCGTACAGGCCCCTGCCCTTAATGAACACCAAAAATGAAGTAATTGCTAGCGGATAGCTTGCTGCCATATATGCTGGCATTGGTCCTACCAGACCAAGCTGGATTTATACCTGGGAGGTTCACCCAGAATATACATTGTCAGTTTGCCTTGATGCATAACATTTATGCTGTGGTTCCTATTGCTGTTGCAGTGCTTGATGCTGAGGTGGCTTGCGACTCCATAGAGTGGCCTTTTCTGTTAGAGGTCTTGTGGATATCAGGGTTGGGCCTTGTGTTTTTTCAATGGGTCAGGCTCCTCTATACAGCACCTGGAGCCAGCGTACCAACCAATCAGGTGGTGTCAGAGTATTATGTCCACTAGGGGTAATAGGCAAGGATAGTCCTTCTGCCCATTCTTTTTTGCCTTAGCAATAGAGCCATTGGCCTGAGTGTGAGGTAGAGCTCTCATAAATGTGCCAATTCCCTCCACCGTAGAGACCCCCAGCAACTTTGCTGGATTGAGATTTTTTTTTAACCTGGAGAGAGCGAGATCCTTTTTCCCCACTTAATGTGATTTCTGAGCTTTGTTTCTTCTCGTTGTTTAGTCTGACAAACTCCATAGACATCTTTTACATTGTGTCACACAGCACCTTCAGTGCATACCTTCACAACAGTCGCGGCCACCATTTCTGAGATAGCCCCACCACTAGCGCATACGAGAGGCGCAATGCTTTCCACTACAGCACCGCTTCTCTGTACTAGGACGATTTTCTCTACGACTACAGGAAGTTCCCCCTTCACCAACTAGCCAGGGCTCTGCCTGCAATGCACTAATGTCAATGCCCACTTCAGAAAGGTCTCTACGATTGGACTTACCCCAAGATACCACCCCACCTTCAGGTGAGGGCTCCAGCCAACCACACACGCAAACTAAAGGGTATCAAGACAAGCCTACACTGGTTGTGTGGGGCATGGTACCCCAGTAGGTAAAATATATACATACAGTGGACTATACATACAGTGGATTTACAGTACTGAACAGTCAACAACCATCTGCTTTTCCCAATCCCCGCAACCTCAACTAATTTGACACCCACACTGTAGGTCGACCCTTACCAAACAAAACTGCAAACAACCGCCTTTTTTACCCTAATTTCCCCCTTGCTTTACACCCCCAAAACATACTCACGCGATCCCCAAGGAGCTCGTGTGGCACTTCATCAAGTCGTCCTGCATTTTAGGCCGCAGCACCAGAGCTCTGAGGGGCAGACCGACATTTAACCAATATGGCAACCGCAGACTACTTTCCCTGACTGGTAATAGTCATGAGGCGCCGATGCTGAGGTGCAGACAGAAGACGTCTCGGAATGCCTGGGCTCCTACCCTGGCTTTCCAAATGTGCAGATGGGCCTTTAATCACCTCAACCCAAACAGTACCACCACTTAATAGAATAAACAGCTGCACATACAGGTTTATTGTACAACGCGAGCAGTTAGATGGTGTTGCAGACCAAACTAAGTCTCAATACCATATCAGTTCACATCCTTTATATGTTTTTGCAACAGTACAGCCACCACCTCCGCCACCCCCCCTCCCACCCCCAAACATGATTGGACAAAGAAATCCCATCTTTTCCCCAATCCTCCCATTTTCATTGGCCAGTCTGGATACTCCTCTTCAGAACACCTTAGAATTAATACACAGTAGGCCATGACATCAGTACATGGTTAAACATTCATTACTAGCAATAACTGGCCTAGGGTCCTTAACTGTGTGACTGCACATGCACACGGCCCGCTTACATTATTTTAATACGAGGAAGGCCTGAGCAAACCAGATCTTTGAACTACCAATTGCATTCTCATCAGTTGTGACCACTACTACAGAGCATACAGCCTATAGTTCTGACCTGTAAAAACCATTAACCACTGGACACCCTGGCCTCAGGTCCCATTACCAGTCCAACCAAATGATCAACCCCATCTATGCGACTTCAATACAATGTTCTATTCCTTCTGTTCCGTTGCAGAACTGTTAAACTTAAGTCATGTTTGCAAGCTGACACTAGATATTAAATTTCTTCCTGTCAATGAGGGTTCCTGCTAATTGAAATACATGTGCAGCAGCTAACCGCAAAGGTTAGTTGCTGATTTTCTGTAGTATGAAAACCCCACGTATAAAGTCAAAATTGATTTTGCAAGAGCCCCAACTACCATTTTTTGTACAAATTACCCTGTGTATATTTGTTTTCATAGTTTTAACCTCTTAGTGCCAAGGACAAGCTCTTGTCTTTGACATTACGTTTGTGTTGCCAGGGACGAGATAACTCGTCCTTTTTGGCACAAGTTGTGTGCGATCCTTGCAAAGCAGGGATCGCAGAAAAATGAATACCAACCTGAGGTTGGATTTCTTTGTTTCATGTCATTACGCACACCAACGTGAAACAAAGTAATTTTCACTGTGGCAGCCATTTTCAACTGCCACAGGGAAATGAAGGTGAGCGTCCACCTCCCTCCCCCTGGATCTGCAAAGCTACTGTACTGTTGAGATCGAGGGGTGTAGTTGGAAAGTGGAGACTACTTTCCAAGCACCTTTTTTTGAAGGATTGCTGGGTGTGGATCTGGCGCAGAGCGCTCCATCCATGCCCAGCAATGACACTAAACCACCAGGATCTGATTGTAAAATGGGGGGCGGATGGGGCTGCTTGCCCTCTCTTCACCACCCCAGCCCCCAAAGCATGGGGCACGAGGTATTGGGCACCCTTGGGCAGATGGGTGCCCATCTGCCCTAGGAAAAGAAAAGAAGTGGGTGGCCCACTAGTCTACCAGGCTTTTTAATTGATGAAAGGGGACCTCTCCCCCACCCTATGTGGATGGGCCCCCCCACAGGTAGCCCTCCCTGGTGGTAGACTTCTGCCCCCATCTGCCCTGAGGGAGGGCTACACAAGATACCCCCACATCCATTTGAAATCTTGGATGCAGGCCCCCCCCGCACTAGAAATCTTGGTGCATGCCCGCCCCCCAGCATGGTGTTGCATGTATTGGCGCCCCTGGGGCAGTTGGGGGTCCATCTGCCCCTAGGGAAGGGGCAAAAAGATACAAAACAAATTTGGGTGGGGGCACCCTAAAGCACCAGTGACTTATATAATGTTAAAAGATATTAAATGATATTTGTAACGCGCACTACCACCACCGGAGTGGTACCCTGGCGCCTCTGAAAGAAAAGAGGCGAAGGGGTGGGGGGGGGGGCTGGGGGAGGGGGGAGGGTAGTGTTAGTGGGAGTAGGCTGGAAAAGTGAAAAAAGCAGTGATATGCTGTTGGCAGCCTCAACCTGGCGGGTACTTTGGTTGGGCTTGGAGTGTTTTACGGTAGCTAGTTGTGTGGGTCTATGTGTGGTTTGTTTTGTTGCAGTGTAGTGAAGTTTGTGTGGATTGTTGTGTTTGGTTACAGTTTGAGAGGTGTATGCAGAGGGGGGAAGTCAGTGGATAGGTTAATTGGTATATTGAATGACTATTCTCTCTAGGCGGGGTGCAGGAATATCTCTGCATCTGTCCTGATCTGGACCCTCCGATACTCAGTCCCTGTCACACAAGGCATCCAGTCACAGTCATAACCTTACCAGAGTTCAGCTTGGGCCACCTATTGGCAGGCAGGCGTTTGTGGGTCCTTAAGACTTGTCCCATAGAGCATTCCTAATCCAGTCGGTGCGCAGTGTTGACTAGCTACGGCTACTCCCACATATGTGGCGGGTGGTTGGCTTTCATAGTCTTATACAGTTGTGTTGCCGGCTATTCTTCCCAGCCCCTTTGAGACATGGCACATGCCAACGCATGCAATTATGTCCAGGGGCAGCACCTGCCTTCATAACTCCACCAGGTCAGTGCCCATATAAATGAATGTCCTCAACTTAGTTCAATTGTGGCCTGTGTTGACATTCACACAGCTCTATACAAATATGATATCTGGTAGGAATTATGGGTCGGGTGAGTTTGTTGGCTGCAGTGGTCTAGGAAAGCTGATTTCTGTCCTTATGGGCGACGCTTGTGTCCCATTAGGCAGTCTAACGAGTTCCTCTGGTCAGTTCTAGCTGTGGTCAGGGTCATCTTAAGTTTAGTCCTTTTGTTTGCGTTTCCCATTCGGTTGTAAAGATTTTTTATTTTGGGTCTGGTGTTGAAGAGCCAGGTTTAGTAATTTTTTGAATTATAGATCGTCTTCAGTTTATTTCTTTCAGGATGTTTTTCCAGGTTTTTGCGGCTAAGTGGGAGGAGAGCGAGCCCCCCCCCCCCCCAAAAGTTTTTCATAAGGTATGATTTTTGTTCCAGGCGGATTTCGTCGCTCGATCTATTTTCTTTAGTAGGAATTCAGTTCCTTGTCCACTGATTGCACTGTGTGTTGTGCACATTGTTTTGGAGGTGATGTTTCACTGGGAGCCAGTGCAGTGTTTAGGGCTGGGGTGATTGTCTCTTCTGGATAGTTTGAGGAGCAGTGTGGCCGCTGTATTTTGGATCTGTTGTAGTTTCTTCAGTTCAGAAGGTATTCTGGTATCCCGAGATATAGGCTGTTTGCATGGTAGATTCTTGACATGAGGGTGACGATTGAGTGTTTTGGGGGTAAAGTAGCATTTCTTGATTGCATTTGTGGTTTTAAGGTTAGGGTTTTATCCATCGGTACTCCCAGATTTTTGTACTACTGATTCCATCTTTCCTGGGTTGATTCAGGTTGTTAGCATTCATCCAGTTAAAGACTTCTTTTTAGGCAGTCGGTTAGGGTTGAATTATTGACTGCAGTGTCTTTGGTTTTGTAGATTTGTCATCTGCGTAGTTGTAGCATGTAATGTATGTTGAACTACAGTGGTGATAGAGAGGACCCTTGTGGTACTCTAGTTGCCAATTCGTGGTGTGATTTGAAGGGTTTTATCCATATGGTTTCTGTTGTCTGCTAGGAAAGACAGTGCATTGTCCGTATGCCCAGGTCTAGTCTTGGTTAGGGTGTCATGGCTGACTGTCTAAGGCTCCGGAGAGGTAGAGCAAAATCAGGGCTGAGGTTGTGTTGGAATAAGTACATTTTTAGGTCGTCCCAGATGGATAGTAGTGCCGTTTCTGTTCCTCTTGCATCTATGACTGGTACCTGGTCTAGGAGGTGGTGTTTTTCTATATGTTCTTGGGTTATTTTACATACATAGTTTAAGAGTTTTGCTGGGTAGGGAATGTTTGAAAATCAGCCTGTAGTGGAGGTCTTCTACTTCACCTCTGTACATCACCACTTATTTTTAAAAGTGGTTTGATATATGCTGATTTGAAGGCTCTTGGTACCGTTCCTTTTGCTAGTGAGAAATTAAAGGCGGTTTCTGTAATATTCTAATGGCGTTCCTTGTGCGAGGATTGATTTGTAGATGTCGGGGGTGGGGGCAGGGATACATGGGTGATCCTGCTTTTTTGCTGTTTTATCAACAAGGCGAATGCCTCTGCGTATATTTCTGGGTAGTTTGAGTTTGTGCTGTGGCTCCGTTAGGTCCGGTTGGTTGAATGTTGTGGTTGGTCCCTTTTGTCAGATGTTGGTGATTTTGTTAAGTGGTCTGCCAGGTCACTGCAATGTTCGAGGGGGGTTGGGGTGTTGTCGCAGCCTGGTGTGTTTCTCATTTCTTCAATGAAGTTGAACATTTCCTTTTGTGTGTTGGTGGCATTGGTAATTGTCACCAAAATGCTTTGCCTTTTGCATTTCCTTCTTGTATGCGCAGATTTTTTTTTGGAAGAGTTTCTGGTTTCTATTCTTTCCTCCATTCCAGTTCCATCTTCTTACTGTCCTTTTTCATTGTGCTTAGTAGTGGTGTGAAGCATTTTGCCATTGCTCTTTTTTTGATGGGGTGAATTGTTTTTCCGGGGCAATCTTGTGTCCGCAATCTATTAGCTCTGCTTTCCTGTATAGGTCAGCCAGCTCTAGTTCTGCGTTTGAGGGTTTTGTCATCTCCACTTCGAATAGTTTGCTTGCTTTGACAGCTTTCCAGTTTCTTTGAGGTGGTTGTGGGTTTCAGGGGGGGGTTGGATGCAAACTTGAGTTGGTAGTTTGATCAAATGGCATGATGAGTGGTCGCTCCACAATATCTATACCAATTGTGCCGTGGTGATAGTTTTTCCTTGGCAAAGATTGATTAAGTTGAGGGTATGTCCTGCTGAGTTGTACCAGCTGTCGGAGGTTGATAGTTGCAAGTTGTCCAATCAGTAAGTTTTGGGAGTTGGCATGACTTTCCTCAAACCAGATGTTGAAGTCCCTCAGGATGATTCTATGTTAGTGCTTGATGGCCATGTTGGCGATGGCTTCTATGGTTGTTGACGAAGGTTGCATTGTATGTTGGGGTCTGTACACCAGGATGAATGTGATGTTGGATTTGATGTTAAGAGGTTAGTCTGTTATATTTTCATTTGTCCTTTGAATACTATTGTGATGCCTTTGTTTTTCCTGTTTACTTGAAGATATTTTAAGTTGTTTGGGAGGCAGCTATGGCGTGCGATTTTGTAGTTGTGGTCTAGCCATGTTTCTGTGATGAATAGGATGTCAATGCGGTTGGCATAGAGTAGGTCAAAGATCTGTTGAGTGTTTTGACATGGATCTTGCATTTATTAGATTGCAGTGGAGTTTGGACTTTGCTGTTGGGGTCGTCTTTTGGTCAGTGTTGATTTCCTTTCTGGTCGATCTCTAGTTGAGGTGTTGATACAGGTGCATCTGTTGAAAAGTTCTAGCTTCTGTCTTGGGTTTTGAGAAGGTTCTTCTTCCAGGAATTGTGGGCGTCGAGTGGAAGTTCCTTTTGTTTTGGTGATTTAAGGTATTATTGCGTCGATTATGTTTGTTGTAGTGTTGTCTGTCCTTCTGCGTGGTTGTGTTCGGTTGTCTGTTGCCGATTATAGAGTTGGGTTGGTTCATTCTGGTGACTGGCTGTTTGCGAGGTATGGAGTTAAGTAGAGGGGTTTGTCTCTTCTTGGTGTTGGTTCGGTTTGTGTGTTCTGCAGTTGAGTCTTTGTTGCTGATCTGGTGTGTTTGTTCTTTATTTCCTTTTTCTTTCCGTCGTATAGGTTGTTTGCGTGGCATTTTGAGCTTGAGGGGCGTTTTGGTCCTTATTTTTTTATGCAGAGGTCTGGCTGTCTTGTGGTGTAGTAATGGGCATACAGAGTTGTCAGCTACAAGTCAAGGGTTCTGTCTGTAGTTGGTGTTTGTCAGCTGGTGTTGCTGACAAGTTCAGTCGCTGTCTTGCGTGGGGTGGGGGGTACTAAGGGTTATATCGTTGGGTGTTATTGGTGGCGGTCTTCCAGAAGGTTCACTACAGTTAGCTGGCTATGTGGGTTTAGAATAGCCACAAATTAAAGAATTGGCCTAGTGGGCATAACTAGGAATCATTGTGTCATCTTATGAAGTATGTGCCCCTAATCACTATCACTGCACCGTAATCAGGCGGTGATTTCGGTCACTCTACAGTAACACTTTCTAGGTGCGAGTTGGTCACATATGAGCGTCCTATATAGTGGGACAGATAGTAGGATTGAGAGGCAGGTGACCAAAGTATTAGAGCTGAAAATGGCTAGATTTAAGGGTCTAGTCAGAGAGGGGTCCGCGTCCAGTGGTCAAATTTACACAGTAAGATTTGAGACACAGTTCACCAGAGATCAAAATATAAACAGTGAGATTTGAGAGTCCTGTATAGTGGAGAGGCCTACGCCTGTCAAATCGGTGCTGCACAAGACAGTTTTGTTTGGTAGTGTGATATTAGGAAGGCAGCAGAGGTGTTTATTATTCCAGGGTAGAGTAGTTTCTCTACTCCTCACCTAGGCCTACCTTACTGGTCCTGGTAATTGCTGGTTGACGGCTAGCTACTGGCTTCCCCAGCAGACACCCACTGACACCGAGTCGCCCCTGTTGAAGCCGCCCCACAGGCAGAGGGCTGCCCTGGGAAGGTATGTTATGGTTTGGGTAACACGGCCCAGCAGCCCAATCAGAGCGGGGGGTGGTTCGGGAGGTGGAAGGGAAGCAGGAAGAGGGTTTGTGGTGGGAGAGGGAACACAAGAGGGCTTCAAGGGCCTGCAAATACAAAAATTGGTACAAAAGGTGGCACACTCACTGCGCTTCCTCGATCTTCACTACTGAAAAGGGGGGCCCATCCCCCACCCCAAATGGATGGGGGCTCTCATGTAGCCCTCCATGGAGGCAAATTGATAGTGCAATCATGCAATCTGCCCCCAGGAATGGGCAAGTGTGTTCACTGGGGGTGAGGGTCAGTAGACCACCAGGGATGGCTTGAAAGGGGCTGTGATCAGAGAGTAGTAGTTTTATTTGCTGGGGTGACCATAGGTAACTAATGTTTACAGCTTTTTCTAGACGAGCAGCTGCAACATTACGAGTACTGTTTTATTATACTAGGGTTAGGGCCCATTGTAATGGGGTTGGTGGGACTGGGGCTGGATTGTTGGTGGTGTGGGCTGTCTGGGGAGATATTTTGGTGGACTGGGACATAATTGCAGGGTCAGGCCACAAATTACCCCCATGCCAGCATAACATTGGTGTTTATCTGGGAGCAGCTGTTTGTCTGCAAGCCCAAGCTGCACCTCTGGCTGTTCTGCGTTACAGATGTCACCTGTGGAGAGGAATGGGATCCAGCCAGGGCTCCTCAGAACTGCTGCTGGACTTGGGTATGGGTGACCCACATGGGAGACAGCCACCCAGGTCCGGGACATAACCCCACCACCTAGACTATCCTAGTGGACCTGCAGTGCAGCTTCTCCCTCTGGGAAAAGACGGGGAATCTGCGGCTCCCTGAAGTACTGCTGTGATTGGAGATTGTAGACGGGAGATGGATGGCCAAGGCTGGGGACATCACCTCCAACCGTCCTAGAGTTCTGGCTGGGCAGCTTTACAGATTTTCCCCTTTGGGGGAGGTGGGGGGGGGTACTGGCACACTGCCGGGACTCACTGGTGGGTAAAAGCTGTAACACAGGCCAGCAAGAACTCCAGGACGGTTGGAGGGGATTCACCGGCTGTGAGCATCTTTCCCCATGTGGGTGTACCGTCCACAAGCACAGCGGCAGCACCAAGGAGCCCCTGCCGGGTCCCCTTCCCTCCCCAGGGGAAAATTTATTAACAGCCCAGCCAGCGCTTCAGGATGGGTGGGGGCGATGTCCCTGGCCTTGGGTGGCTGTCTCCCATGTGTGTTGACCATCCCCAAGTGCAGCAGTCCCAGGGAGCCCCGGCAGGGTCCCCATCGCTTCAGAGGGAAAATCTGTACAGCTGAGCCAGAGCTCCAGGATTTGTTGGGGGTGATGTAACTGGGTGGCTGTCTCCCATGTGGGTCGACTGTCCCCAAGTGGCAGTTCCGTCAGGATCCCCATTCTTCCTACGAGGGAAAGGCTGTAATGCAGCCCAGCCTGAGCTCCAGGCTGGGCTTGGAGATGGTCGACCCACATGGGAGACGGGTGCCCAATGCCAGGTACATTATTCCCCCAACCATCCTGGTATTCTGGCTGGACTGCGTTAGTTTCTTCCTCCGGGAAAGGACTGAAATTGTCCCAGGCCTCCTGGGAACCACTGCTGTGCTTGGGGGACATTCAAAGCACATGGGAGTCAGCCGCCAAGGACAGGGATATAACCCCCCCCCCCCCACCACCCTAGAGCTCTGGCTGGGTTGTGTTACAGCTTCTCCCCTCTGGGAAAGGACGGTGACCCTCCCAGGGCTCTCTGGGACTGCCACTGCACTTGGGGATGGTCAACCCACATGGGAGACAGCTGCTCAAAGCCAGGGACATCACCCCCCCTGACCATTCTGCAGCGCTGCGTTATAGAATTTCTCAGGGGAGGGAAGGGCGCCCTGCCGGGGCTCCCTGGAGCTGGATGGTACACCCACATGGGAAACCAATGCTCAAGGGCAGGGACATCACCTCCAGCCACCCTAGAGTTCTGGCTGTGCGCCCTTGGAAAAGCAGGCCAGGCAGAACTCCAGGATGGTTGGACACAATGTCCCTGGCCTTGGACATCGGTTTGCCATGTAGGTGCACCGTTCCCAAGCACAGCGGCAGCTCTAGGGAGCCCCTGCAAGGTCCCCTAACAGCCCAGCCAGCACTTAAGGATGGTCGTGGTGATGTCCCCGACTTTGGCACCCATCTCCCATGTGGGTGGACAATCCCAAGCCCAGCAGCAGTTCCAGGGAGACCCAAAAGCGTCCCAGACCTTTCCTGGAGGGAGAAGCTGTAACACAGCCCAGCCAGAGCTCCAGGCTGGGCTTGGGGATGGTCGACCCACATGGGTGACGGGTGCCCAAGGCCTGGGACATCAGCCCGACCATCCTTGAGCCCTGGCTGGGCTGCTTTACACCTTCCTCAAAGGACGAGGTGCCCACCGAGGCTCCCTGAAACTGCAGCTGGACTTGTGGGCGGTCAACCCACATGGGGGACAGCCACATCACCCGACCATCCTGGAGCTCTGGCTAGGCAGCATTACAGAATTTCCGCTCAAGGAAAGGTTGGGGAGCCTACCATGGCTCCCTGGAACCGCTGTTTTGCTTGGGGATGTCAAACCACATGGGAGACAGCCACCCAAGGCCAGGGACATCACCTCCGACCATCCTGGAGCTCTGGGTGGGCTGTGTTGCAGCTTCTCCCTCCAGGAAAAGTGGGGTACCCTTCCGGGGCTCCCTGGAACTTTCTTTTCGACCCAGGTATGTGCACCATGTGGGATCTTTCAACCCACTAGTACAGGCCCTGCAACATTACTATGCATTGCTTGCAGCACAAACATCAGAATGGCCGCCGGAAAGCATGCCGCTCGCTAAAAATCACCAGAAAGAGTGCAGTAAAAATCTGAAAAGTTGGCCGCCATCCACTTTTGTCTATAACAGTGGGAACACAGTACACTAATGCCAAAACCCATCATTTGGCTGCCCAAAGAGCAAAATCATTGCAAAAGAAA
Organism: Ambystoma mexicanum; assembly: GCF_040938575.1. Lineage (NCBI taxonomy): Eukaryota > Metazoa > Chordata > Amphibia > Caudata > Ambystomatidae > Ambystoma > Ambystoma mexicanum. Next base: position 401,182,584 of record NC_090937.1, on the reverse strand, counting down.
CAGCTGTTTTAAAAATCCGTTTTCCCTGGCTGTCAAAATTGCAAAATTCATGGCTCACAAACCACTCAAAAAGATCCAATCTCCTTGTTGGGTGGTGAACATCATTCTACTTCGAGAATCCACATAAATACAACGTCCACAGAAGTTATATTATCTGAACAAAGTCCACTTTTGAAGGTTGCTTGCTGGAAGAAATCTGTCAAAAATGGGTGTAGTACCGTTATTCACCTCTGTCAGAAGCCAGCGATTTAAAACCTGTCAGGAGTAAAGTTGTACATTGAACTCAAACTATGCCAAAGGGATTTCCATCAAAATGCCATATAGAGTGCCATACATGGCTTTCATGTTGAAAGACTGGAATTAAAAGATCTGTTTGCCGAGTTTAAATGTATATATGTAATGTTCTTACAAGGAACTATGTTACAATTGAGCATAAGGTAACCTGATTTAGCTAAAACTTCCAAAAGGTTTTCTTTCCCTGAGAATCTCACACCTTGTTCATTCCCACCAAAAGGAGAGGATTTCGCATTAGCATGTTATTCAGAAGGGGAGGAGATTTCCCCTGCTGCCCTGAGCAAGAAACAGTGGGTTCCTTGAACTGAATAGAAAATCCTAATTTGGGTGTGACTGACAACAGCTCTGGCAGGAAGGCAAGCCATGTGACCCTCTAACTCAGCCCAGCTTTGGAGGCGGGCTAGACTAAAAATGTGGATTGAAGAAAAAGTATGTTTTAGAAAAATGCTTAACATTCAGGCCACCTTTGGAGAGGTTAGGCTGTGGCGTGCAGGCTAGGATTAAAACCCAGTTTGCCAGGATTCTCTTCAAGGGGACTGGGGAACCTATACAAAAGGCAATGAAGGCCATGCCAGTGAGAAAGGTGGACAGGGGTTCTTGGTACAGAAAAGGTTAGTCCAAAACCTAAATTAAACAAATGATTCCCGATTTCCAGTTTGTGATGGAAAGTATTGAAAGGATGCTTCCATTATTGAAATTTCACCCATGCCTCACATTCTTGGAACTCGAGGGCACATGCCAATCTGCTCAGCTCACCAGGGGATCAGATTTGACATGTTGACATTTCCAGTAAACCGCTTTTGTTCTGTGCTCATATGCACCCATAGTCTTCACAACGCTATTAGCCCTCAACATGGTGGCAATTCTGCACAGGGAGGGCATCCAAATCTGTCTACACCTGGACAAATGGCCGAATATCAATATTTCAGAGGAAGGAACGTCCCAGGATAGAGGGCAAGTCAACTTTTGGACCAGTTATGGTTACTGGTGAGCCTCTGGAAACTCCATGAATTGCCAGTTTAGGATCTGAATTTTTATTGGCATGTTCTATACAAGAAACTCGACCACAGTGGTGGACACGCGGAATCAAGCATTTGCATCCCTGGAACTGAGACAGTCCCGCTGTAAAGTTCTGGATATGCCAAACATTGAGTCATAAATTGAATTCACTAACAGAATGGAGCTGTCCCCCACCCTTGCCTACAGGTTTCTAGAGGAACAACCTTAGGGCTGGGATACTTTTCGGGTTCCATGGCCAAAAGCTCTCTGCATTCTCTGCTTTTCCCCAGATCGAGGTTTTCTATTCTGGTAGCCCCTTACTGGCTCAGACATGCTTAGTTTCTGCTCCTACTGGGAGTTGAGCAGAAGTTCTTGTTTGTTTCATCCCCAATACAGATTAAGTTACTGGCCGCTTCAGGAGCTTCCCATCTAGTATACTTGGAGGTTCTGCAGAAGGGTATACAGTACTCCTGGAGTTATCCAATTAAGCAGCAAATGCAGTAAAGCAATGTAGAAAGGCAACAATGAGTAGGGCTTACTATAAGCACTGGTTGCCTCTTCAGTCTCAATATAGTATTTACAATATTCACCAGTTCTATTGTAAACCAGCTAGAAGACTAATACCCACGAAGTTCAATGGCCAGCAATTAAATTTCTTAGGAATCCAGAGGGTGAGTGGGTGTTTCTAGTAGCCATTCCACACAAGGTGATAACAGCACTTTACTTTCAGACACCAAACCAAAGGATTGCACTATGCGTTGGTGCTTAGGCCAGAACCAGGGTGCCTCCATACCAGTTGTGCTTGCCATGGCATTCTCAGGTCTGAGCAACGTTAAAGGATGACATCAAGAAAGGAAGCTTGCCCTTATATACACACAAGGGCAGTTTACCTTTAGAGAACTAGGTTGTCTAACGTGAAACAAGTTTTTTTGTTTTCTTTGGATGCTCCAGAAAGGGAACCAAGCCAGCCATGTCAATGAACAGGTGCCACACTAAGGATTAGGGCATACGAGCTAGAAAGGATCCCTGATTCTTGCATCATTCAGCAGAGGTTCACAATCAGAGTGGCAGCCTCAGGGGTACATAATCTGCATTCCCATGTAGGGCAACAAACTGGGCACCCCCTCTATGAAGATCTGACAGCTGCAGCAGTTTTGATGGTGGTCAATCAGATGAAAAATTAGTGCATGGACTAAGTGTTGTAATGACTTCTGGTTTTTAAGTTCATCACCCTGTAATTAAACTCTGGTATATCCATAGAGTAAGGAGGGTGACTAGGGGGAGGTTACCGCCCAGATTAGATCTGGCATTCCCCTTACCAGAACACCTCTACTGCATCACCTTACATAAAAACACACCCACGCAAACCTGAGCATCAGTCTTAAAGGACATGGGGTTACTCAGGATGCACCATGCTCCTGAAGCTCTTATACCACAAGTTGAGGTGATGGACATTATCAGATGGACTCCCAAATGCCAACTAAACCGAACTCATGTAGTGCTAGCTAGAACAATGACCCATTCAAGAACCAACTGTCCCTGATGGGACCTAACAGACTTGGCCCTACAATGAAGAATACCCTGTCCCTATCCCCATGGTGCACCGCCTATCTAAGAGGGATAGCAGAAAGAAATCACCCGAAACAGTCAAACAATAAAATACCTGAATATAGGTCACCAAAAGATCATCCAAAAAGCTGTCAAAAACATACAATGTGGTCTTCCTCAGAGTGTCATGGACTTAACCTCTATCCTGGAAGTTCTGTTTTAATCACCAGCTATTAGAGGTAGTCCTAGCACCTTAGACCAAATTCTAGTAGAACACTAAATGCTGCTCCTCATAAAAGAGCGACAAATTCTAAAGGCTGATATAGCTATCTAATTATAAAACAATATTTGTGACGTGTACAGATATGAAGTCATCGTTTTTGGACCTTACAGGGTCTCTGCCCCGGTCCATTTAAAGCCTATGTTGGTGAGTACCCTGTGCAATAAGTGGGCCGAGGCCAGGCCCCAGCAGTCTCCAAAAAATGAGTATGAGCAAGGGTCCTGCTGGGGCTCCTGGTCCCGCTACACCAGGTTATCCAGTCACAGCTGCAATGGGAGAAGAGCACGCCGCTGCCACCATGACGGAGTCAGGCAACAACTGTGACTGACAAGTGCCAGCCAGTCACAGCATCGCGCTATGGCTGGCTGGCATTTCTGTCAGTCACAGCTGCCTACAGGAAATACACAGCATTTCAAAACTAACTTCCACTGGTGACCCCTCACCCGGGTCACCAGAGGGTGTTAGTGTCCCATGCCAACCCTGGTAAAAGGGTGCGCAACTTGCACCATTTTGGATTTTCATCCCTGCTTGCACACCAGACTCCAAGCTTATGCTGCGACGAAGAATGCACGATGCACCAGACAAGGAGAAGCCATGCTTCCACACCAAGTGACTCCTGCCTCACTGCCACTGGCAGTGCTGTTGCTAGTTACAGTTTCAACTGGTTGAAGCCAACTTCACACTTCAGTGTGTTCGCCTCGACAGCTGAAACTGCAACAGACATGTTGCTCTCTTCCCTCGCTTTAGATCTTGCCTTTTCTCTCCCCCTCCTCCCCCTTTACTGTATGCTCAGTCCCCTTGCTTCTTTTACTCTAATCTTTTTTCCTGATTTGCAAAACTTCAGACGCCCGTGTGGCATATTGCGTCTGAAATTCCTCATAAAGAGCAGCGCCTGCACCTCCGGTTTTCTTTGCAGTCAAAGAACTAACTCAAACGTACCAACCAAAGGGGGCTGCTGCATACGGAATGTCTACTCTAAAAATGTCTGTTTTTCTACTAATAGATTAACTTTCCGGTCACTTCCTGTCAAACCTGCCACCAGTACATACCTTCCTGATATTTCTTGTCCTTTCCCTCCCTGCTGAGCAATTGGAAAGGTGATCAGCAGAGACAGCACCTTTTCTGTGTACCAATTGGGGAGGTTTGGACAAAGTGATACACATTTAAATATTTTTTTCAGCAACACTGGTCAAAACTACTTGCCACCGAGTGAATTGAGTCAAACTGGCCCAAATTGGTAAAAACAAGTGGCCCCCTTTGACCAAAAAGAACTGTCGCAGACAAGCATTTCGTGATTTTGGTTTGCCCAGGGCCTATTGCCCTACAGGCCAGACAGCATTTTAAACTGCTTGCAAAAAACGTTGTTCCTTTTGTGTTTATATGAATCGGTGTGCACTAAAATAAAGCGTAATCTCAGTGGCAGATTCTGTTGCCATTATGCCCTCTGTTGCCCTTATGATATGATATATGATATGGCATTTGTAACGCGCCTATACACAGGTGTTTCAAGGCGCGACGAGGCAGGGAGGGGAGGAAACAAGGGGAAACAGACAATGATCCTACTAGGCCAGGTGTCATTCAGATCGCGCAAGTGCAAGGGTGGGGGTGGGAGAGGGGGGGGAAGTGCAGTAAAGGTAAGTGGCGTAAAGTAATAAATAAATAGGGCCAACTGGTGGCAAGTGCAAGGTAAGTGCAGAACAAGTGCTGAAAAAGGGGGGGCTGTAGGGATACAGAGACAGTCCCGCAGTGCAGAGGGGTTCCAGGGCATCAGTGCAAGTGGAGAGTGGCTGGGCCCAGGACCGAGGCTGTTAAGAGTGGTCCAGTTGCAGAATCAGTGCAGTATCAGTGAGGAATAATTGGCTGTTCGGGAGAGGGAGAGAGAGAGAAAGCAGAGGCAAAGAGGAAGGTTTTGAGGTGCTTCCGGAACCGGAGATGGTTCTCCTCAAGTTTCAGGGAGGCAGGAAGGCTGTTCCAGAGGGAGGCCCCTGCCGCGGAGAGAGATCTACCCCCAGCTCGTTGCTTCGAGAAGCGGCTGAGGGAGTTGGAGGCGGATGAGCGAAGGGCTCGGGAAGGAAGATATTTGGGAAGAGAGTTGAAGGTATATAGGACCAAGGCCCCAGAAGGCCTTGTGGACAATGCAGAGGGTTTTGAACTTTATCCTTGCAGCTACTGGGAGCCAGTGTAGAGATTTCAGTCCTGGAGAGATACGGTCCCTGGGCTTGAGGCCAAGGACAAGTCTCGCAGTTCTGTTCTGTATGAGTTGCAGAGGGCGGAGAGTGGAGGCAGGCAGATTAAGGTAGAGGCTGTTACAGTAATCCAGCTTCGAGAGAACCAGGGCTCGGGAGACAGTGAGCTTCTGGGGGAAGGAGAGGAAGGGAAGAATACCTCTGAGGCGGTGCAGCTGGTAGTGTGACTTCTTAGCGATGTCAGAAATATGAGGAGAGAAGGAGAGTGTGGAGTCGAAGATGACCCCAAGGTTTTTTGCATTGCAGGTAGGAGCAGGGAGGGGGCCAAGGGAGGCAGGCCAGAGAGCTGCAGGGAAGGAGGGAGTGGGTGTACCGATGAGTAGGATCTCAGTCTTACTGGCATTAAGGCAGAGGTCATTTGCGGCACACCATTCCTGGATAGCAGACAGACAGTCAGATGAGGGAAGGAGAGGGGGAGGCTGAGGGTAGCCTGAAAATGAGCTGGGTATCGTCCGCATAGCACTGGAAATTAGGGCAGAGAGCGGCGATGCGGTGGGCAAGGAGTGCCATATACTGGTTGAACAGCCAGGGAGAGAGATTTGATCCCTGGGGACACCACAGGTGGAGAAAAAGATTTCGGAGAGGAAGGACCCCAGTTGGACCTGGGAGGGTCGATTTGAAAGGAAAGAGGTCAGCCACGCCAGAGCCTGACCAGTGATACCCAGGTTTTCACGGAGACGGTTGAGCAGGATGGCATGGTTGACAGTGTCAAAGGCAGAGGAGAGATCGAGCAGAATGAGAACACACGGAGTGTTGGAATCGAGGTTCAAGAGCAGGTCTTCACGGATGTTCAGGAGAGCAGTTTCCGTGCTTCTGGCAGCTCTGAAACCAGATTGATGGTCATGAAGACTACCAACAGATTCGGCATGGAGGTTTAGCTGGGAGATGGCCAGTTTCTCCAGGAGCTTACCCAGGAAGGGAGTGATGGAGATAGGGCGATAGTTAGCTGGGCAGGAGGGGTCGGAAGAGGGTTTCTTGAGAAGAGGGTGCACAAGGGAGTGCTTGAGGGGGGAAGGGAAGACTCGAGGCGAAGGAGTGGTTGCAAAAGTCAGCCAGGGCAGGAGCCAGGGAGTCGATGTGGTCCTTGATAGTTTGAGGAACAGGGGTGAACCTGTTTAGACGAGACTTTCATAGATCGGACTTGTCTGGAAACCTCGTCAACAGAGAAAAGTGGAAAGGCAGAGAAATAGGGAGGAGGGGTGACTGCAGAAGGGCCAGAGGAAGAGCCGGGAAGGGAGGGAGGGAGGTGAAAGGAGGAGAGCGAGGACAGGATGTCCTGAGTTTTAGAGATGAAGTGAGAGGCCAATGCAGTGCAGAGGGCCTGGGAGGGGACAGGAGAGGTAGAGACTGCAACAGGGTTGGCCAGCTCCTTGCAGATTTTAAAGAGTTTGGCGGAGTTGTTACATGCCGCAGAGATGCGGGCTTGGATAAGGGCTCTCTTCTTGGTGAGAACGGAGAGCCGATACTGCCTTTGGAGCAGGCGGCAGGCCAGTTTGTCAGAGGATGAACATGAAGCACGCCATTTCCTTTCTGCAACCCGGCACTTGCGTTTTAGGGTGGCGAGATCGGAGTCATACCAGGAGTTACTTTGGGCTTCAGGCGGATTCTCATGACGGGGGCAAGGATATCAAGAGTAGCAGATATAGCAGAGTGGAGCATGGAGAGGGCTGTGTCAGGGTGGGAGTCAGCCGAAGGGGCGGGGGGGCCGAGAAGGTAGCAGCGAAAGCCTCAACTGACACACGCTTCATGGGTCGGATGACCGAGAAGGTGGGTGGCAGTGAAGAGGGTGGCTTTGCCTGTGGGGTAGGGAGGGTGAGGTGGGAGGATAGGAGAAAGTGATCACTCCAGGAGAGAGGAGTGGAGAGAGAGACGGAGAGGGGAAGGTCAGAAGAGATCAGAGCATCAAGAGTGTGCCCAGCAGAGTGAGTAGGCCCAGACGGGAGAATAGAGAGTGAGAGTCGCAGAGGTCACGAAAGAGCAGTGGAGGGACTGGAGGCATCAAGGTGGATGTTGAAGTCGCCAAGAAAGAGGAGTGGAGTGGTTGAGGACAGGAGTGAGGAGGAGAGGTCAGCCCACTCAGAGAGGAAGGAGGAAATTTGACCAGGTGGCCGATAGATAGTAGCCACAGTAAGGGAATGGCTAGGAGAGAGAGAGAGAGACGGCAGACTAGACATTCAAAAGAGGAGTAGGTCTGCGTAGGAATGACAGTGGCAGGAATCCACTCAGGGAAGATAAGGGCAACACCACCCCCTGCACGGTTAGGCCTGGGCATGGAGAGGATCTTGTAGTTCGAGCTCTGTCCAGTTTGCCCCTCAATGCCCCCTTGCCAAGTTCTGCCTGATGTGCCCCTCAGTGCAGATATCTGCCCCCATTTCAGCATTAACATAAAGCTCTGCCCATGGCCTGTAAGTCAAGTGTTCTACATCCACTTGCCTCTTAGTGCCCAGTTATGCCAAGTTGTATCCTTTTGTACACAGTTTGCCCCATCTGGCCCTTCGTGCACATTAGAGCCCCTGTGTGGCTCTATACTGAAGGGCACCTCATTTGGCTCTTTGTGCAGAGTTCTGGCCCCTTTTGAGCTGGGCTATTGACCCATTTTGTCATATGTGCTGAGATCTACCTACATTTTGCCATCAGTAGCAAAATGACCCCATTTGCCCCTCAGGGATTATAGCTGCTACTGTTTGCCCCTCAGTGTCCAGTTCTGTGCCCGTTGTCCTTCAGCACCAGTTCTACTCCTATCTGCACCCAAGTTCCCAGTTCTGCCCCATTTGCTGCTCAGTGCCAGCTCTGTACTCATTTGGCACTCAATGACCAGTTCTGACCCACCCACCTCTCGTGGCAAGTTCTGTTACCCTCATTCCAAGGTCTCTCCCATTAGTCCTTCAGTGCCATTTTCCCCCCAGTGTTAGTGCCTCAGTGCAGTTCTGTGCCCCCATTTTACCATCAACACTAAGCTCTGCCCTTGACTGCCTGCAAGTTGTTCCCAGTGGTGCACTCATTGCCTCCAATGCACTCACTAGTTTGGCTTTGCCAACCAGCAACAAGAATGTGTGTCAAGCAGCTTGGTCTAGGATAAATAATTTAAAGTGAACATTGTACTGTGCATTGCGCTATAAAAAATAAAAAAAATGTAGCACAATTTCCAACTGCTATGCACTAAATTGATTGCTTAATTAAGAGGGGGGGGGGGGTTCTGGGAGTTTCTACCAGCCTATAGCGTGGGTTTGCATTGTCCTTTCACGGAAGAGAAATGTCCACTACATAGGTCTTTGTCCTGCCAAAGGGCAGCCCAGCACCGAAATGCCAGGCAATTCTCTTCTGAACAAGAGTACCAACAGCAACACCAGACACGTACTTCAGCCTGGCTAGGGCTCAGTGAGGTAGAGCTGAGCCTCTAAGAACAGTGAGCAAGGGCTACACCTCTGAAATACCCTAGTAACTTATGGTGAAAACCCAAAGCTACTTAATAGGCATAAGGAAGGGGTGCATAAGTAAGGGGTGTTCTGGGAGTTGCTGCCATCTCATTGCGTTCATTATTGCACTGGGTATAGGCAACAAACGCTGCCTTGAAGTCAGAACAAAAAGGCTCCCAAGTCAACCAGTGACGAGGGCTCTCAAAAAAGGGTTCCAGGAGTCATGAGGCGCCTTTTATTGCGTGGGTGCATGGGGAGGGGCACCCACAGGAGTAGAACTCAATTTATTATAGTCAGACCAGAAGGCTGGAAACCTTAGTATGGACTTTTAAGAAAGCATAGGCCCGGGCGTTAGGCAGATTGTTGTGCAATCGGAGCATTTCAACATTCCATTGTCAATTTCCAGGCGGTCAAATTAGCAGTGGTGGGGATACAACCCCTTCGCCTTTCCGCGCACCACTGAGGGGGTCGGGCGGGGGCTAAAGTTAAGTGACAGCGACCAGTGTAATTGTACTTTGGGTGGCAAGATTCCTCAGGCGTACCTTTGTGGTCGTCGAATAAAGGTCATGACTTCAGAAAAGTTTCAGTCAAAACATGAACCATTAATGAGAACTAGATTCTAGAAGTACTTTCCTGAAGAGACGGAGCTCGGGCGGACGATCATCAAGCGTGCCGAGTTATCCAGAGGGTCGCCTTTGATTAGTCCATCTTTTGAATAAGAAATTACCTTCAGCGACACGAGAAGCATCGCATGCAAGGCACCTCGAAATGTCGGCTACCCGCTGGTCACGAAGACACCTTGCCTCAGCCTATCGGGCTCAAGAAAGCACGACTGGAAAAAAACGCCCTGCAGAGCCAGGGCCACCAATCTAGAGCGTGAACCAGAGCAGAGAGGCCAGCGAGGCTGCACAGAGGCGCGAACAAGGAAGTGCCCGAGACAAAGCACAGCCCTCTCTCTAAATCCGCGCGTTAGCTGTTAGCGCCCTCTGCTTAGGAGAGCAACATACCAGTCAGCCGCACTACCAGCCCACGCGACCAAACCTATGCTAACCGCCAAAACGTTCCTCGATGCGACCAGAAAAACCCAACTCTCCTCACCTGGGAAACGCTCCTTCGGGCTTTGAGGGGAAGGCGGCCGTTCTCTACTTATAGAGGCGGTTACCTGTACACGGGCTCCTCCTCCTGCCGCAGGTGCGCGCCCTGGGGCCTTAACTCGTCACGCGCCGTACCATAGAGGCTGCGACAGTAGATGCAAGGTTAAGATGGAGTGCAAAGTGTCATACTTCAAATTGATTTGCATGTAAGAGGCCCGCAAAGAGTTGGGTTCACTGCAGTGACTAGTTAATTACAAGTATTGATTGACCGATGCCGTGTAATTCTCTTTTATATATTAAAAAAAAACTTTAGAGAATAAGACAGCCCATTCGCAAAACTTTTAGCGGAACGCAGTGTCTTTGTGCCAAAATCGTGTACTTTGCGCTTCGCATAACGTTCGATTGTGATTCATAAATGGCACTTAGCACCTTGCACAGTGCTCATTGTGCCTTGACCAAGCACACTAAGCCCTACTGCTTTTGTGTCATATTAGTGCAAAGGAAAAATTAGCAAGGGCCAGAATGTGGGGGAATATGTATGAAACCTCGTTATATATGTGATGAAGTACCCCTACCATATTTCATAAGGATATTGCAAGTCACAGGATTTCAGTGACCCTATAAAGGACCTCATCGTTCAGGGTCGCTCCTCTAGTTGGCCCCGAAGGCCGAGTTTATAAAGTCATAGAACTCAGAGGTGACTTGCAATATCCTTTTTCCTAAAGTAGGGGATTTTGTATTTCTAATAATGGCTAATCCCCCCCACATTAGTGTGAGTGTTGGGTTTAGATTCTATTAAGAGACACACATGCGAGTAGTATGCATAATCTTCTTTACTCCCCAAGCAGCAACATGTCTTTTAAAATATCAAACATTTAAAAAAACATAAACTTAAATGAGGACCCCAATCCAATATGGCAACCTTAATCAACCAATCAGGCTTAGAGTCCCATTATAACGTTCTTTGCAGGAAGTCCTTTGTCCTCTTCTGCAGCTGCGAGACAAAGGTAGCAACAACAATAACAGTCCAGACTAGCACTGACATCCACCCAGAAAGCAAAGTCCAGCCAACACGATCCTTCCTTGGAACCTCCTGTGGATTCTTCTGATGGAAGACGTGCTCAAGGAAACTGCAAAAAAACAAACATATTGTTAGGGTGGGTGGAAGGGATAATGTTCGCTGCTCTGTCTCTTTATAGAATCTAAACCCCCATTCATGCTAATGTGGGTCTTTAGTCATTCTATAGCATGACCGGAAGCTTCCTATTTTGCAAGTTCAAAGCTCTTGCAACACCACATTAGGCATATGCAGAACTTTTTTATATTATATTATGTTGATTGGTACTGTGCCACTACCACCCAGGGGCAGTCTCCAGGCGCTCACGTGACTCTGCAACAGAGGAGGGGAGGGATTGGTAGGGAGAAGAGTGAGAGGATAGATTCAGAACCAGGAGGAACTGGCATCTATGAGTTGTTTTGCCTGTCATAATTAGTGAGAGGTCTCATGCATTGTAACCATATGCGTAGGATTATGTGCCTCACTTGTGTGGTAGTGTTTGTGTTGCTGATGTGTGTTACGATGGGATGGTTGTGTGCACTGGATTGGATAGTGTTCATAAGGGATCCAGAGTCACAGGATGTTCATATCTGTACGGTAACATGGTATCCTGGTGTGTAGTTGCATTGTTAACGGTTTGGGCAATGCAGGTGTTGCACTATAGGTGTGGGCATAGTAAGGGTTCTATGTTTGTTTTAAGTGTGGTGTGGCTAGTCCAGTATCTGATGTAGAGTCGTCAGATACGTCGGAGGAGCAGGAAGGGAAAGGTTAGTAAGGTCGGCCGGTTTGTTGTGCCTCTATCTGGGCGGGCTTTTGGGTGCCACTTGATGGTATTTAGCCAGGTTCTTGTTTGTGGTTCTCTGGTCTATCTCGTCTCCTTTCTAGTTGTTTGTTTGTGGTGGTGTTGTTGCCGGTGTCCCTTCTAGGTTGTCATTGTCTGCTGAATAGCAAAGTTTTGAGCAGATTTCTGAAGGTGATGTGGTCTTCTGTGATTCTAATTACTTTGGGCATGTTGTTCCAGGTGTTAGCGATCAAACATGAGAACACTGTTCTGCCGAATTTCCTTTTTTTTGTGTCTTGTCTTTATTTGTAGGTCGTTGCTGGATCTTAGTTCCCTTCCTGGGCGATACGGCTAATCTTGTCTTGGAGGAATTCCGCTCCTTGTCTATGCAAGGCTTTGTGGACGATACAGAGCATTTGAATTGGATGAACCTTTTTACTGGTAACCAGTGTTGGCTTTTCAATACTGGAGTGATGTTGTCTCTTCTGTTTAGTCTTAATAGGATCCTGGCTGCTGTATTTTGCATCCTTTGGAGTTTCTTGGTGAGTCGTTCTAGCATTCCTAAGTAGAGGCTGTTTGCGTAGTCAATTCTTGTGAGTATCAAGGATATGATTGTGAGGGTTCTGTGGAGGAAGGAGAGGTAGTTGAGTAATCCTCTGAATAGTTGTAGGAGGAAGAAGCATTTTTTGGCAATTGCATTGACTTGCGGTTCCAGTGATAGTCTGTTGTCCCTGAGTATTCCTAAATTATTTACTACATCAGCAGTTTCTGGTTGCATTCCCATGCAGATCGGCCAGTCCAGTTGTGGGTTCCCTCTGTCGAATCTTGTGGGTGAGAGCATTATTTCTGTTTTTTGACGGGTTCAGTTTGAGGTGGTTGTCATCCAGTTGTAGAGGACTGTGAGATAGTTGTTGAGGTTGTTATTTTGTTCCTGTGTTCTGTTTGTTTTCACAATCAGTTATGTGTTGTCTGCATAGTTGTAGGAGATAAGTCTGTGGAATCGGATGATTTTCATCAGTGGGCACATGTAGATGTTGAAGAGTAGAGGGGAGAGGCTGGAACCCTGAGGGACCCCACAGGATACATTTCTGGTGTTTGAGGTGAACAGTGGTAGGTAGGTTCTTTCTGCTCGGTTTGTTAGGAATGAGTTAAACCACTTTAGTGTGGATTCCTGTATGCCACATTCCATCAATCTTTTTATTAGTGCTGGGTGGCTAATTGTGTCAAAAGCTGCTGATATGTCTAGTAGAATGAGGGTCGATTGGGTATCGTCGTCTGCGTTTATTTTCAGGTCGCCCCATATTAATAAGAGTGCTGATTCTGTTCCTCTCATTGGTTTTAAGCCCACTTGTGATCGATTGAGTATTCCATTTGTCTCGACATGTTTGAAAAGGATTTTGTACACGTGGTTCTCCAGGATCTTCGTTGGGTAGGGCATGTTGGATATCGGTCTGTAGTTGCTTGGGTCTTCTGCACTTTCTGATTCCTGTTTAAACCGCGGTTTGATGTATGCTGATTTGAAGTAGGAAAGTACTATCCCTCTTTTCAGTGATAGATTGATTAGGTTCCGGAAGTGTGTCGCTGGGGTTCTGTGGTTGAGTATTCCTTTGAAGACGTCGGGAGGAAGGGGTACCTTGGAGATCCTGATAGATTGGTGTCCTTGATTAGTGTGGCAAAGGTTTCCTGGCAGGTGAGTTTTGCTGTCATTTGTGTATCGTCTGGTGTCTGTGGTCCAGCAGTCGTGGTTGTATTTGCCCGGGCTAGGTTGATGGTCTCTTGGATTGTGTCTGTTTTTGTTCTTAGGTGGTTAGTGATGTTGCCACAAAGCGTTTGTGTTGGGGTGATGGAATTTTTGCAGGAAAAGTTTTTTTTAATCTCTTTGATGATTTTCTTCCTGTGAATTGTTTGCCGATTCTATTCTTGTAGCGTAGTAGAGTTTCTTTTGCTTTGAGGACTGTTGCTTTGTGCAGTTTGAGTTGTCTTTGGTATTTTATTTTGTCTTGTTGGGTGTATTGTTCTCCATTTTATTTGTCCATTTTGTATTTTTTCTTTTTTAGTTCTTTCACTTCTTCTGTGAACCATTTTGTTGACAGTTTTTTTGGTGTTGCTTTGAATGTTTGGGCTGGTGCTATTTGGTCCAGGGCCTTGGTGATCCAATTGTTGAGTGCGTCTTCTGTTATATCTATGCTTGTAACAGTGAGTTCTCTTTCGCTTGGGAAGGTTGAATCTATAAGGATTGTTGGGGCCTCTAGGTCCAGGTTCTTCCAGTTTCTTTTCTTGCTGATGTGGAGGATGTCCTTCCTGGCCGCTAGGCGGGTTTGGGATGTGATGTAGAATGGTATTTAGTGGTGGTCACTCCACACCATAGTCCTTCCCTGCATAAAAACTGCATCCCGGGTGTGTCCGGGGTTGTGGGTGGATCCATTTACTATTTGCTTGAAATGCAAAGTTTCCAGGAGTACACAGAGTGAGTTTGCTGTGAAATCGTTTTCTTTTTCGAACCATATGTTGAAGTCACCCAGTATTACCAGGTTGTCGTGGTGGGTTGATAGCATGACAGCTTCGTCCGCTAGTTTCGTTGAAAAGTTGGGTTGCAAGATGGTGGTCTGTAGATTAGGAGGAGTACTATGTTTGATTGGTCTTTGGGTTCTATCTTGATGAGGAGGGATTCATAGTCTTTTGCGTTGGTTGTGATGATTCGTGATGCTCAGACTTGTTCTTTGTGTATAATTGTGATTCTGCCTCCTCTTTGCTTTTCTCTGTTGGCATGTATTAGTTTATAATTGTCGGGTATTGCTTCATTCGCAATTGCTTTTTAGTTGTCTGATAGCCAGGTGTGTGTGAGCAAGAGCATGTCTGTGCCTCCTTCGCTTAGGAGGTCATGGATTTCTGTTGAGTGTTTTGCCATGGATCCAACGTTGAGGAGGCTGCAGTGTAGTTTGTTTGATTTTCCTTTTGGGTTGTTGTTAGTATTGTTTGTTCTGCCCAGTGTGTTGTTGGTTGGGTTTCAATTCCAGCTAGCTCATTCCTGGTTGAGCCTGTTGGGCAGTGTGGTTCTTTGTTGGTCAGTCTCTTCGGTGAGTAGACTGATAAGGTGTATGGCGGGGTGGGTTGTTTCCAGTTTGTTCCGGGTGGTAAATTGGGTAGCCACCCATCCGTAGTTCCAGTCTTTGGTGATATAGAGGGTGTAGAGTGTGATGGATTCCAGCTTGTCCCTTGTTCTGGTTGGAGTATTGTCCATGGTGGAGACCTGGTTGGGGTGGTTTATTAGTTGTCAGGTTGCATTTGGTGTCCTGGTGAGGTCTGTATTTGTGACGGTTATTGGCTGTCGGTTCGTTGTTGCTGTCATATGTGGAGAGGTAGCGAGCAATGTAGTCTGTTTTTGCTCTGGTCTTCATATGTCTCCTTGGGCCATCTGCAAGGTTTATTGTCGAGTTGTTTTGGGTTGTGGGGTCATGATCTGGCTTCTTTGTCTTTCTTGTGGCAAGGCATGATCTTTGGGTTGTGCTCCTTTGAGTGGGCGTCCTCTTTCGATTAGTGGTTTCCTGGTCTTTGGCATTTAGACTTGCTGCTTGTATTTGGTGGGGTGTGGGTGGTTCAGACTTCAATTGATGGTTGTTGAGCCGGGGGTGGTAAACCCTCACAGCTCTTTTCCTTTTAATGTTTTCCAAGTCTCTTTGAATTCTGATTAATCTTGTATGCAATATTCATCTTTAGTTTCACTTCTCAAGGAAGTTATCGAGAAATGTGATAAGAGCAAAGCCACAACCACTGCTCATTCACTCATTCTCACTCAGATTAGTGAATTAATAAGCCTCCCTAGACCTAAAACTAATGTGGCTTGTGATAAGAACTTATCCATAGAGCTCCTCCCTTTAACCCCAAAGGCTTCTTGCCAAGCTCAAAACAATGGTGCTAAAGATATAGAGAGTCTTACTCTTGGAAGTTCGACTAATGGTAGGTCATCTGACTTGATAAGGAGCCTTAAGGGTTTTATCTTTATTGGCGAGCCTCACTTAGATACTTCTGCGACTTATAACACCAATATGCCTGTAAGGCATTGACAATTTAATAAAAGAATGAAGAAATGCAGAAAACGCTTTGAGGGCAAATTAGCGCTATGTAAACAGTCTGCTAATAAGGACTTGCCAGTAATTATACAGGCCTCTCAACTGCTACAAACTATGGACATTATATAGGGCCTCATTACAAGTTTGGCAGTCCAGAAATTATGGTGATGATAGCAATGTATTTGTACCCCTTAAATACTGCCAAACTGTAAATTTGCCGGTAGGGGCATAGAGCTTCCAGCAGGCCTGACCTACCGGGAGTTCAGTCCCCTACCTGCAGGTTTTTCACCGAATCACTGGCACCGTTACTTATGGTGCTGGTGCTTCAGGGTTCCCATCCCAATGGAGTCCTTTTGGCCTCCATGGGAATAGGAACTTACTGTACCGTTGCCGCCTGTGATATCCCGGTAGCACAGGGATGTCAGGCGGCGGTAACTGTAATACTGTGATACAGGGTTGCTGGCAACCCGCTGTATGCACCGGCGGGTTACTGGCAACCTCGTAATGAGACCCATCGATGATGCCCCTACCCTTGAGAGGTGCAGGGGGCTTGTGAAAAAAAAGTCTAAGAATAGTGGTGTTGTATATAAAATTACCAAGTACATTGTTGGCAGAGTCACCATCAATGGTCAGATATACATTCAATCCTTCTTTGGGGCTGTTTATACTCATGGCACTAATACGGTACCTAAGCCATCTAAGTGTACTCCCCCGGAGCCTCTTGACAAAACTGAGTCAGGCATTTTGGAAGACATTCATCAATTGTTTGACTGAGATGGTCTGGTCCCTGCTTCTAACAGGTCATTATGTGAACCTCTTTTGTCTCTAGTGAGACCAATGATAGGTGTTACCATCCTTGCAGATGTGCTCAGAATACGAATGCCATGCAGAGGATGACTGAAATCACTCCTTCTGTGCTTTCTTCTCAGCAACGTAATAGGACTCATGTTGAGGCCTCTGGATGTACCATCTACGCATGTAATGATCCTTGTCTCAGTAGGGCAGCTATAAATCACCATAACCTGCGATATAAAACCATTTCTAATCCTGCGGAGGGCTGCTTCAATTACTATAATTGCAAAGGGGTTATTAATATCCAGAGCCTGTTTCACCACCCTAATGCATTTGTCCTCAATCACTCTTGTGTTTTTGGATGATATGGTATAGTATGGTGGGGGTCCAACACTTATTAAGTGCAAAACATATCACCTCTAACTGGAGGCAACATGGCACTGAAAGCCAGAGAGAACCAAGCAGAAAGAAAAACAAGAGTGCCACCACATCCCACAGTTGCATGTAATAACCACAACAGCTGGTGGGGATTCCTGATAATTTTGATTTGGTAACTATTCTTGTCCATTTTGTTTCAGGACTCCACCATCAACTACATGCAACAGAGTGATGTGGACTTGTATAGGTTGGGAGACGAATGCTCAATCATAAAAATCCTAGAATCTCCAGGGGACAGAAATCACATGCTTCAGCATAAGGCGGGTCTACTGAATACAGCAAGCACTAGGCTGATAGGTTCCTCTGATTCTTATCAGCAACCTATGATTATCAGGGTCGCGACCAATTCCAGTGGTACTAGAGTGGTTCAAATTATGGATATTCCTACCCGGCAGGAGGTGACTAAGCCTGTCCATTGGTCTTAGCTTTCTGTTTTTTTGCCTAATAATTTCTCAAAACGACCATGATCAGGGCTTACAAATCCTTTTGTGGAGCGCTCCAGGATCCAGACACCTATTTGAGGAGGATGGACTGTTTAGCAACTTGACTTTATTCAGTATTATGGCCTTGCAGCAAACTTGGCTGATCGAGGAGCTGGCGCTGGATTGTAGGGTTACCATTCAGTGTCCTGCCACCAGAGGACTCCTCGGCCACCCAAAAGAGGGACTACTTATTAGCTCTAATACTGCTTTTAGGCTGACTAATCTTAATGTTTGCTCAGAGTATCTCTTAGCTGGTTTATTAAATGGGAAATTGGCGGATGAGCAATCATTACAGTTTCTTATCATCAATCTTTATGATCCACCGATACGAGAACATACGAGGGAATTGAAATGTCTAATCTCTGATCTAATTACTACCTATTGTTGTGGATATCAAACCTTGTTGATGGGAGATTTTAATGCTAGAATACCCCTGAACCTTTACTGCCCCCCCACTCGTCCCAGGATCAGAATTGTTACAAAAAAGCTAATCAGCAAGGATTAGGATGGGCTTCATTGTTGGGCACAGTGGAGTTATGCAAGATGAATGGTAGAAGCCCACATCATTACCCAGGTAATTTTACAAGAGTCTTTTGAAGTACTGCCACTACTATTGACCATATGTTCTGTTCATCATCAATGTTTAATAGAGATTTGGATCTGTTAGTTCTCCCCATAGAAGAGAGTGATCATTTTCCACTGTTGCACTGTTGATACTGTTTGATTTTGTTATCACTGTTCCTCTGCTTGATAAGAGGGGGCCAGTTGATACCAATTGTGGCAAGAATCATCTTGTATGTAATCCTACGAATCTCCAATTGGCCAGTCTACAACTGGTGGCTGTTGACCTTTGCGTAACACACAGACTATTGGAAAATAGCATGGGTCTCAATATAGCAATTATAAATAACACCTTGATATATTCCTCTGCTAGTAACCTAAAAGCAGAAAACTATGCTTTGGAGACTGTACTAGGAATAATTGAGGTTCCCATAAGTATAATTGTGATAAAAACATACAGATAGCCAAGAGACGTTTGCAGAGGGACTTACGAGCTATCATTTCCCATAATCATGAGGGACCTACCGTTGTAGGACTCACAAGGGCAAGGAAAAGGCTCTACTTTGCTTGGTTCAAGCAATATTGTAACCCCCAGAAAATTGACAAGCACTCAACATTGTGGTGCAAAACGACAATCAAAGACTTTACTGGTAGTTGATTAGGTCACAGTCAAAGTCTCCCCTAATCTTAGCCAATGCCACTAGTGAGAATTAGGGCTTATTTATTGAGAACACAAGACAAAATGGGGTTTTATCTTATCCCCAGCTGACTTGCGTAAAACTATTAGGGCATTACAAAACTCTCATCCCCTGACATCTGTTATGCCCTTATTAAGCTTAAACTGATTGGTGAGGTAAATTGCTATTCTATCTATTTAAATCTAACTTGATTCCAGCCACTTGGGGAGAAAGCATTATAGTGCCTGTAGACAAAAAAGGACCTAAGTGTGAGGTCAAAAACGATAGGCTGCTGTCCATACTAGATGCACCCGTTAAGATTTTCGCGAGGTTGTTGCTATTGGAATTGAGTACTTGGGCATCTGAGGCTAATCTTATTCCCATGTTCCAAACTGGATTTTTAAAAGTAGATGGTACCTTGACCAATATTTTAACATTAGTAGACCTCATTGCATATTCTTGGCCGACTAGAAAGCAGTATAGCTACGCAGTCCTTATTGACTAGTGCTGATTTCAACACCATTTGTAGAGAGAGATTGTGGCAAAACCTCCTAAGTGGGGCATTTCTTTTGGTTTGCCTAAAATGATTATATCGCTCTCTACATCAACAAAAGTCAAGATTAGGACATCCCATTTTGGTGCGACCATAAATTCCTTTGACACTAGTGTTGGTTTACAGCAGGGCTGTATTTTGGCCCCGCTGTTATTTAATTTGTACCTTGGGGATTTATCCAAAGCAATGAGGACACCTTAGGCAAATCCTCCTCGACTGTAGATCTCTAAAATACCCTGGTTGGGGTATACTGATGTCCTTGTTCTCTTAGACGGTAGACATAGCAGTTTGGTATGTTCATTGGATGAGCTCCATCAGAATGCCACCTTAAATGGGCTTACCATGAATACATCAAAACTCAGACCATGGTATTCTGCCCTGGTTACCCCAAAGCTACTAAGAAGTTCTTATTGAGGCTTGGGGACCAATTTGTTGAACAGGCCACCTCATATAATGATATTGGCCTCACTTTGACCATTGACTTAATTGGGATATGCATATACAAGGCCTAGAGGTGAACGTTTGCCAGTTAACTGGGGAAGAGACAGGCACCGATTGGTGCAGAGAGTCAGGTGAGTGCTGCAGCCAATGCAGGGGGGGGTGGGCGAGAACCAGCAGGAGCACAATATAAAAAAGACAGGAGGAAAAGCAGTGTGGGTTGTTCACGTTACGTCAGAGCGGGTGAACGTGCACCAAGAGAACGGATGAAGGCATGGAGTGTGGGAGAGCTGGTGACAGTATTTGAGCAGAGCAAAGTTAAGGTATTTGTGAGGAAAGGTAGTACTAGTTGTAGTGTGTGTGGATTGTAGTGTAGTGTAGGAAACGGGGTAGGGGAATGTATAGAAAGTGAGAGAGATAGGAATAGAGTGATAGGAGAAGGGGAGTTCGGGCAGTTTTTAGAGTGGGAAGGAGTGGGTGTTAGGAGAGAGTATGACAGTAGAGAGGGGTGTAGGAGTGGGGTTGGAGGAGAAGGGTGCAGGAGAGAAGAGGGGGTGTGAGAATAGTGAGACCGAGTGCAGTGGGAGAGTGATCAAGGCACTATCTCCCTGGCAGGGTGACTAGGGCACCATATCCCTGCGTGCATAGGGAGGGTATAGAGAGAGTAGTAATAGTACAGAGAAAGTAATAGGAGGGAGCAGTAGTGTGGGTCAGTAGTAGTGGTGCGGAGGAGGGAGTGATAATGTAGAGTAGGGAAAGTAATGTATTGGAGGGATAAAAACATTGAGAGAAGGAGGGTGGAGTTGGACAGAAGAGCATAGTGGCAGGAGGATAATAGTAAGAGAAAGGGAAAGGATCATCTGGGCATAAGAGTAAGGATACAGAGTAGGGCCTGATGGTCTAACGGCACATCCGTACAACGCCCTTTAGAACTAAAATCATGTATACTGTAGGGCCAGCCTAGGAAGTCCCTGAGTGAGCTTAGGCTGATAAGGATGCATGCCTTTAGGTTAACATCTCTGTCTACGTAGTCCTTAGCATACTGAGGGTCTAACACACACTATATTCTAACCTGGGTTAGGGACGTGGTGCTTCTAGATGAGATAGAGAGAGACAGCCCATAGTAAGTCTTTCCAGCCTGGTGCATTTCATTAATCAATCTGCCTGTCTGAAATCTGAACAACCTAATTTTATTAGTACAGACAAATTCACTCATATTTGGTCAATATGCATATCTGAACTGCTTTAAGAAAAAAAATAGTTAAACTGTCTCCCAGCTTTAATGAATTATGAAGGCCATCTGTGACACCATACATACACTCAAGCCAAACTCGTCTACTTCCTCTCACACTGTGATGTTCCTCTCCCTATCGCTCGCTCTCCTACTACTAAGCTCCTCCCTTCAAATCCTCCCCTCCTTCTCTTCCTGTACTCCTTCTATTTGTCCCTTCAGTGTCTCTTACTCTCCTTCTACTGTCTACCTACTCCCTTTTCTGTTTCTCCCTCCTGCTGCCTCACTCTTCACAACTACTCCCTTCTCCACACTACTACTCCCTCCTCTACTCTTCTAGTCCACCCTCCTCTCTCCTCAGTCATCCTTTCACTCTCCCAAACACGTATAACTCACTCTTTCTAAAACATTCACTTACCTAGCTTACACACACATTCACCACACAGAACCACTTGCTCTCATCAACCAACACCTCATCTTTTCTTCTAAATGCCTCCTCACTCCAGTCCACCTTTCATCCTCTTTCTAGTCTCTTGGTCTGCCAACTTCTTCTCTAACCTCACCCGAACAACGTACAGCCTTCTATTTCCGGCCCCTCTTCTTTTCCTCACCCGCCTTCACCCATTGAACTTCTGGCCCTGACCACTCTTGCCACGTCGTCCCCCCTTGGGAATTGTCGCAACAATCAATGGTTACAAATATAGGGCTACGCACATCTTTACAAATCGAAAATCCGGCCTGTGATGCTATACGGAGCTGAGGTTTGGGCTGCTAAACAGGTTATTAGCTTGGGTAAGATGGAAAAGCATTGCTTAAAAAACATTCTCAACCTCCCGACTCTACCCCTATTGAGTGGGCTTTGCTTGAATTCCAGCTGAGCTCCAAACGCAGCGTGTTGCTGGTCAACAAATTGAATGTATATCTGAAAGTGGTGCTGGTAATTCACTATTGAACTTAAATGGGCAGTTAACACAGGCGTTACTCTTGGGGTGTCAGAATATGATTATGTATAAATTGTACAGGGAGCTCACCACTTGATTTGTACAGTTTGGTACCTCCCCATTAGAATATACTTTAAAAAAAAGTGAACTTTAGTCTTAAAAAGATGATTTATGAAATAGATATGGGACGTTTCCTTGTTGATTTGGCCACTAAATCTTTAGCCCGAGAATATATATTTCAATGTAAGAGCCATTCAAGTTTAGGTGATTATTTGACTGATTATCACTATAATTGGATCATTGTTAAATATCTATGAATTCAATTGAACCTTGTTGACACTTAGTTGTTGCTGGACGAATGGGAGTAGCTAGAAACCAACGTTGTTGTAGACTATGTGGGGGTAGCAACCTTGAGTCAGCTAAACACTTGATTTTGGAATGTGAGTCTCTGATTGATATACAAAGGTCTTCTTTCTTAGCGGGTGTAATTGATTAATGCCAGATAAACTTGCCAAAGTTATGGACTGACTGCTTTGAGGGAAATGAGGTTGGTTTGATTTATCATCTGACGAAAACGTGGGGAAAAATGTAATCTATTTTTAAAATCTTATGTTGATAATCATCATAGAATAATTTGAATTATGATAATCTTTTTTATCTTGATGTATTTTATCTTTTTTAAATTTACTATTACGTAGGGGATTGTACAAAAAGCTTTTATTTGGCTGTATTGTACTATTTAAAATATAATAAATAAATGTGATGTGGATTTGTCTTGGCATAAGTGTGTCAATCTTTGTTATACCTTTCGTCACAACATGACCATGGTCATGTGTTGCCAGTATTTAGCTGTTGGTCATGGTGCCCATCGATGTCCATGTACCTATTGTCACAACATGACTTTGGTCATGTGTTGCCAGTATGGTGCCCATTGATATTCATGTCTATCATTGGTACACCATTTACATTTAGGCGAATCATGTATGTTGGGCTCACACATGCCACTTTCATGGCACATGGTGTAGAAGAAATCTGAAGGTTTAGGATTGACACCTCATATATGTACACAGGCATGTAACCTGCCATGATTAGTCAGGATTGTCTTCTAATTTGTGGTCTTGTTCCATTTCTCTCAGGATGCCTTTGTATGTAATTTACACAGTATTTGTGGTGGTTGATGCATATATTTTCATAAGTTATTTTGTGTGTTTTGTTGTAGTAGGTTGTGGGATGGTCACCCTCATTCTCATTGGCATATATCTTGACTGTGTTCCCCGGTGGCTTGTGCCTTGGACACGGTTTGTGCTCATTCCTATTGCACTGAGTATCTGCTGGTCCTTTTCTGTGGCATTATTGGGTGATTTTTCAGGGGGAGCATTATAATTTGCCTGCACATTGGGGACTGTTGTGATGCTTTGTGTGTGTGGATATGTGTTGCGACATGGTCTGACCTAATTAAGGGGTGTAGAAACCCCTCTTAGCCTGGGCTGGGACGTCTACTAGGGTGGAAACCAGAGCCATTCCTGCCCCAAGATGCAAGGTAGCAGTTGGAAGGGCCCTACTGCCTATCTCCTTCTCAAGTGCATGTATGTTTCTTTGCAGTACCACTTTGGATCACACGATACCTCTTGAGAAGTATGCTGGCTAGTTTCTTTCACTTTCTTACAGACTATTCAAAAGGCAGCTGATGTGTGGGCAGAATACCCACTAAACAGCAACCCACCAGCACCACATACCAGCAGATTCCAGTCACCCAGTGGACGAGAGCAACAAAAGAGGAGACAAGCGAGGTGATGGAGACAATGCGTAACTACCAGGAAGGCCATGCACTGCTTCCTGAGGCTGGTGTGTGTGTGTGGTGCACTAACACCCGTGCCAGCACTGAAACAGACGAAACAATTCCTACTTGCGGCTTTCATAGTTAAACAATGACTATTACTTAACTGATTTGAATTTCACCAGAACACAGTCCTCTAACACGAACTGGGACACTCTGAAATGTAGGCCGGCATTGATACGGTACAGTGGCTCCGCACAGAAGAAAGGGACAGTGATTAGTCCCATATTTAAAACCATTGATTGTTGTGACACCTCCTCTCGGGGAGACAACGGTAGACGAGTCAGAGCCAGAAGTCCAATGGGACAAGGAAGGTGGAGAATAAGAAGAGGGATAGGAAGCGGGAAGTTGTAGGTTGTGTGAGGAGCCAGGAATGAGACTCGGACACAAGGGATTCATAGTTTTGGTCAAAGACTTTTATTAAAATAAAAGTGGGTGGGGAAATGCCTCTCCGTCCCTGCACCAGAGGTGTCTCCCTACCTAAAACCAAAACTAAGGGCCTGTCAATGTCAGAATGTCCGAATCAAAACTGTCCCATGTTCAAAATGCTATTCCGGACATCACACTCTAATCAAATAATAAAAAAGGTGAAAATGGTAATGTCTGTGGCCTTGAGTGGTTGGTAAATGTTCAAAAGGAAAAATGTGTAACTGCAACACAAAAGTTCCAGAAGGATTGAGTTCCTTGTTCCAGAGGGTAATTCCATTCCCCTGGATTTGTCTTCCTTCTGTTGTATATTAAAGGACATCAGTTCCTTGTGTTCCTCTTCCTTCACAAGACAACTGATACACAAAATAACCCGGCTCTTTATCCTTACCTTGTTAGTATAACTGGTGTACTCCCCTGCCAGGTTTTTACGCCTCTTCTCTCTGGTTTTACACAGCCTTTGGCTACTCCTGATATATCCTTCTCAGGACCCCTTTTGTGGCAATGTATTTTGTATACACTGTTCAATTTGTCCTTGCCTTGTATATTTCCCTACCGGGGCTTTCTTACACACACTTGTAACTGTCTGGTATGCTTCTCCTGCCAGGGCTTTCTTAAACACACTTGCCATTGCCTGGTATATTCTCCTGTCAGGACTTTCTTAAACACACTTGAAATTGCCTGGTATGCTTCTCCTACCCTCCTACCAGGGGTTTCTTATACTCACTGGTAACTGCCTGGTATACCTCTCTTGCCAGGACGTTTCCCCACGGGGTTCTGCACCCACTTTTCAACGTAATATCTTCTTGGGTCTGCTTTATCGAACATTCTATCTGTCTTGTACACTATCCTGCCAAAGCTTTATTTAAATGTGGATTGTACACATTGACATTCATGAAAGTATCTTAGTTTTTGTTTGGTTTCCCTTTCAGAAACATTTTCATAGGTTTCTCCTCCTTCAATTGCCTTATTTGCTTTCTTACACATGGTACCCCTGCTTCCCTTTGGAGTCCTCATCAGTTCTTCCTGGCGTGCTTCGTTTCCTTTGTGGTGAATCCATGACGGTTATTCGGCATCTCTCCTCACCTCACTGCCTTCGTTCCTCAGCTTCTCTATGCTCTGCGGTTTGCTACTGGGCCCATCTGCTACGTGTCAGGCTCCTGGTAGGCAAACGCTGCTGCTGCACCTCTGTTGATGCCCAAGAGCCCTGTGCTGGCTTCTGGCACTCTTGCAACACACCTTCACTTGTGGACAGTTTTCCTTTTCTCCCATTCTGAGACAGACTCCTCGTGGCCCCTTGATCTCCCGGTCTTCACCGAGAGAAGCAGCTTTCTCTCTCCAGCAGCTCTCTACAGTCAACAGCTACTTTGGTTTAAATCTCCCGGCTTTCGGTACACGCTCCCAACAACTAGAGTACCACCTGTGTTCTTGGGCTTTTCCGCCCTGCATCACTCGGCTCCTCTTCCTTGTCCAAGTGTTCTTGTAGTTATGGGAATAGAAGTCCATTCTTGATATTTACGTAAAAAGTTTGGATAAGTGTTCTCAGAAGTCTTTAAGAGCAAGTTAGTTTTAAATAATTTATATGCAGAGCCAGAGGCGATATTGGGCCTCATTACAAGTCTGCCGGTCCGGAAATAAAGGTAGCGGTTGCAGCATACTGGTACCCTTTCCGGACCGGCAGACTACAACTGTGCCTGCCGGCGCCATTGTGCATGGCAGGTCTAACCTGACGGGTAAATCGGCCCCGGTAGGTGCAGTTGTCAGGCAAGCACTGGCACCGTTACTAACGGTGGTGGTGCTTCCGAGTCCCCATTCCCATGGAGTCTTCTGGACCTCCATGGGAATGGGGACTTACATTTTCTGCCGCCTGATATCCCGGGCCGCCAGGACTTGTAATGTCCCGGTGGCACCGGGATCTCAGGCGGCAGAAACAGTGTTAGAGTCTGGCGGCAACTCGTGGGCAGCACTGCCACGTTTCCACCAGACTTGTAATGAGGTCCATTGTCATTACCCTCCACATTGCCATGTGGAGGGTAAGGCAGATCTTGTTAGATGGTCCTTAGTATCTTTCCAAGGGGAATGAGGGTAGGGGTAACAACATGCCATAAAGGCACTGGGTATGGATTGGGTATCCTCAAGAAAGGAAGGGGAATACCATGCCTTCTCCGATGGTGCGCTGCTGCTCCCCTGGTGGTTGTCTCCCACCATTGGATCCTCCATCATATAGTGACCCCCAGGGTCAGGATCAGGTAGCAGCTGCCGTCCCCTGGCCACATGAAGAGAGGTCACTGCCGGGATAGGAGTGATGGCACCATTGGATTCATCACAATTGTTTGGGTGAAGTCAGAGTAGGAGGAGGTGACAGACCAAAAGACCAGCAGGAGGAAGAATGGTGGACTGGAGTGTGGAGGCATTTGGAAGAAAAGGTGAGATATTAGTTGTTGGGAATAAGTGGTAATGTGTGGTGAATGTGCATGTAGGTTAGGTGAGTGAGAGTGTTAGAAAGAGTGTAGGGAGTCAGTGGTAAGTGTTTGGGAGAGTGAAAGGAGGATGAATGCGTAGATAGGAGGGCTGAATAGTATTGTGGAGGAGGGAGTAAGTAGCGTGGAGGAAGGAATAGTAGTGTGGGTGAGGGAGTGCCAGTGTCAAGGAGGGAGTAGTAGTATGAAAGAAGGAGTAGTATTTTGGAGCAGGGAGTAGTAGTGTGGAGTTGAGGAAACAGGAGGAAGTAACATTGAAGGGTGGAGGCAGAAGGTAGACAGTGAGCAAGAGACACTGGAGGGACAGACAAAAGGAGTACTAGGAGAGAAGGAGGGGAGGAGTTGGAAGGGGGAGATGAGAGTGAGCGATATGGAGAGGAACATCAGGGTGTGAGAGGAAGAAGCCAGAGTGGGGCTTGAGTGTCTGCAAGGTTCAACTCTTTAATGCCTTTAGAACTAACATCAGTACTAGCATAGACCCAGCTTAGAAAGTCCAGATGGTGATGGCCTTTAGAACATAATTGAAAGCAAGCTAGACAATAGATAGTAGGGGTCAATTAGCTCTGTATACTAACCTACCGAAGAGGGCTGCCTATGATAAGGAAGAAAATGCTTCAACTAGAAGAGAGAATGAGGGACAGCCCTAACACCCTGCATAACGATTCATGAAATGCTCTGGAACCATGTATGGGAGTTGGAGTGTTCTTTAGGCCATCTGGCACGTGGTGTCACTGTGGGGATTCGATAAGCACTGATACAGAGCTGGCCCACAAAAAAAAGAACACGGGTGAGAGATCAGAAACCAAAGACTGCAAATACTGAATCAATTGCCCGGGCTGCTTGGGAAATTGGAGCGAGTTAGGATGCCTCTGTCTGGATCCAATCACAGAGGAATCCATAGACCCTGGGGTGTCAACACAACAGCCAGCCACACAGAACCACTTTGTCATCCAGAAGAAACAATTAAACTGGCAGAGTGAACCCAGAAATGTCTATTGCACAGATTTGAGAGGCGCGAGCAGGATCAGACAAGAAAGAGGAAGCCAGCCTACGCCCCTTAAATGAAGAACCCAGTCCTATGGCAGCAGAAAGTGCCTTAGCGTTCATGGAAGACCTATTAAGGACTTTTGTGAAAGGCCAACTGACCATCAACCAACAATACCAAGAGACCCTTAACTGTGTACATGTACCCATTTCTGAGCAATGAGAACAGCCTACAGGGCCAGCTGCTGTATAAACCTTATTTTGCAGCAAATGGGGCAGGAACCACACTTTGCCCCAATTGTGAACAGTTTGGCTTCCGCCGAAGACTTGGGCCAACTATTTAGTAGTCGGTCATTAAATAATTTCAGTTATCAGTAATACTTAATGTTGCTTGCCTTATTATAGATATCCAATAAAATAAATTCCATACCAAAGAAATATCTGGATTGGCTGTACTAAAATACCTGTCTAGCCAAGTAATAACATGTATCATGCCTGCTTTAGCAAATATGCTCAGTATAAATGTCATGCCACAGCAAGAAGTGGCTAGACTTGCTGCACTAAAATACCAATCTAGCCACATAATAACACTTGTAATGCCGGCTTTATAAAATATGCCCAATAAAATATGTCATGCCACACTAAGAAATGGTTAGACTGCCTGCACCAATGTGCAAGTTTAGCCATGTAATAACACGTATCATGCCTGCTTTATCAAAATGCCCAGTAAAAAAAGATGCCATCACAGTATCTTTTTTTACTTTGATTGTGTCGTTCAACACTCCCCATGAGTGGCCCAGCACATCAAAAATACTCAAGCACATACCACCACACACATCCAAGCAAAATTCACTCGCTCATTCCTTTGTGCAGCCATACACGATACACTTCCTCATTCATATGAGCACCCAGCAACCACCCATGCATCATACACTTATTCATTCACACACCCACGCACACATACATACCTTTTTCACACTGTTTGTTACCTTAACCCCCGGTCCAGATGCTGCTCCTCACGACAATGCCACCTCCCAGGGAACATGGAAGCCAAACATGTCTTGCGCCACATGAACAGGAACCCTGAAGCAAAATCTTTCATACTCCTTGCACATGCAAACGGTACCCAGAGCACCTCCAGGTCGCCCAACCAGACTCTCTTAATGTACAGTGAGGTGCAGGAGCATCCCCTTGCACATTCAGATATGCAGCGCCCCAGCCTGCATCACCAATGGGCCATTCAAGGCCGAGGGAGCACAAAGCACCCCGCCTTGCATGGTCCATTGGATGTGCTTGCTGGAGAACATAAGCTGTCAAAGGAAAACTATGTTTCCCTTTGACAGTTTAAGACAGCCCAGAAGCACTTCCCCAGCTGTCGTAAGCAGGCGGGGGAGGGCTCAGTGTTCACACTAGGCTGGCTTGGTTCCTCCATAATGGATGAGGGTACTTTTGGGTCGGCGCCCCCTCACCCATTATGGATGAACATCCACTATTTACGCTTCTTGGCAGTACTACCTGGGGTCACCCTATACCTCATGAGAAGCATGCTGGCTAGTTTCATTCTCTTTCTTGAAGACCCATTACAAAGAAAGCAAAGTCTAAGCGGACTGCCCACAAGACAGATATCCACCAGTGCCTCATGTCGACGACTCCAGTTACCCAATGGATGATAGCAACATGAGAGTGAGAAGACAAGCGAGATGACGAGATGCCACGCACTGCTTCCAAGACCGGCGTGTGCGACTTGCTAAAATAACACCAGCACTGACAAATACAGACTTGCTGCAGAGTGGCTTCCATAGTCAAACAAGGACTATTACTTACCTAATTTGAAATTTACTGCGACGCTGCACCCTAACACGAACTGGGGCGCGCTGAAATACGGGCCACCATTGATTCAGCATGGCGGCCACACGCAGAAGGGGCAGGTCTTGCCCTATATTTGTAACCGTTAATTGTTGTGACAACTCCCGAGGGGGCACGACAGGGTAAGAGTAGTCAGAGCCAGACGTTCAGTGGGAGAGGGACGGGAGGATAAGAAGAGGGACAAGTTGTAAGATGTTCAGGTGAGGTTAGAGGAGGAGAAGCTGGCAGACCAAGAGACCAGCAAGAGGATGGAGGGTGGACTGGAGTCTGCAGGCATTTAGAAGAAAAGATGAGGTGTTGATTGGTGATAGCAAGTGGTACTGTGGGGTGATTGTGTGGGTAAGCTCGGAAAGTGAGAGTCTTAGAAAGAGTGAGTTATACGTTTTTGGGAGAGTGAAAGGGTGACTGAGAAGAGGGCAGAGTGGTGTAGTAGAGTAGAGGAGGGAGTAGTAGTGTGGAGGAGGGAGTAGTTGTGTGGAGTGAGGAAGCAGAAGAGCGTAACATAAAAGGGAGGTGGTAGACGGTGAAAGGAGAGTAAGAAACACTGACGGGACAGATAGACGGAGTACAAGAAGAGAATGAGGGAAGGATTGATTTGAAGGGAGACACTTAGTAAGAGGAGAGCAAGCCATAGGGAGAGGAACATCACGTCATGAGAGGAAGAAGATGAGTTTAGCTTGAGTGTCTGTAAGGTGACACAGATGCCTTGATAATTCATGAAAGCTGGGAGACAGCTGAACACTTTTTTCTCTTAAAGCAGTTGAGAAAAGCATAGGGTTGGAAACGGGTGGAGAGGCTCATTATGGGCTGTTTCTTTCTATATCATCTAAAGCACCATCTCCTTAACCCCAAGTTAGTGTATAGCAGTTGTTAAACCCTCAGTATGCTAAGGACTGTATAGATTGAGATGTTAACCTAAAGGCACATGGCCGTATCTGTCAAAGCTCACTCAGGGATTCCTAGGCTGGACCTACACTATATGTTATGTTGCGTATGTTGACTTATTCCGCGTACTGCTACCACCCAGGGGCAGTCCCCAGGCGCCACCGTGGCTCTGCAAGAAAGAGGATGGGGTTGGTTAGTGAGGGTAGAGGGATAGGGTAGGTCCAGAACAGGAGAAACTGATGTCTGTGTGTGTTGGGCTGCAGATGGGTTGATTGTGTGCACTGGCTTGTTGTATCTGTAAGGGTGAGTCCCAATGCCTGGGTTGTTTGTTGTATGTGAATGTCTGTTATGTTGGCTGTGTGTTTGTGTGTTATATGTGTAAATTGACTGGCATTTAAGGTTGTGGTTGAGCGCACTGGCTTGTGTATCTGTAAGGGTTAGGCCCAGTGCCTGGGTTGTCTGGTGTATGTGAATGTCTGTTATGTTGGGTGTGTGTTTGTGTGTTTTATGTGTAAATTGGCTGGTGTTTAAGGTTATGGTTGTGCGCACTGGCTTGTTGTGTCCGTAGGGTTATGGTCCAGTGTCTGGGATTGTTGCTGTATGCAAGTGTTAGTTATGTTGGGGGTGTGTTTTTGTGTAGTTTGGCTAGCCCATGAGCATGTATACTACAAGGGATGTGTGTAGGAGGGGAGCAGGTGCAGGGTGGTTAGTACATTGGGCACTCTCAAAGCTTTTCTTTGTGGCTAATCTTCACAATTCTATCTAAATGTGATGCATGGCTAATCTTCACAATCTATCTCTATATATATTTCTGAAAGTGTGTTTGTATTTCCGGGGTTGGTACCAGCCCCATAACAGTTGGTGGGCTTACATTCTGTCCCAAAGTTAGCATACCAGTCTGGGGTGTACTGGTGATAGTGAAATCTGACCAATCTCACCCATTTGCTCTGCACATGGTGCCGTCCGGCCCGGTGCTACCAGTAAAGGCAATTTCGGGAGATTGACAATTTTGCGATTGATGGCGCCGGCCCCACAACAATTGGTGGGCTGGAAATGTGGGCCAAGGTCAGCATACCAGTCTGGGGTGTACTGGCGATAGTGAAATTGCTATTTTGCTATTTTGCAAAAATAGGAAGTTCTCACACAATAAAACATACACAAGGCTATAGCAGACACCACTTGTTTTTCAGCCACAGACCCGTGCAACGCCGGGTGGTACTGCTAGTTAAATGTGATTAATGGCTAATCTTCACAATTCTATCTAAATGTGATGCATGGCTAATCCTCACAAATCTACGTAAATGCGAGTCCAGGCTAATCGTCAAAAATCTATCCAAATTGATGCATGGCTAATCTGCACAAATATATCTAAATGTGACACATGGCTAATCTTCACAATTCTATCTAAATGTGATGCATGGCTAATCCTCACACATCCACGTAAATGCGAGTCAAGGCTAATCTTCACAATTCTATCTAAATGTGATGCATGGCTAATCTTCACATATTCTATCTAAATGGGCTGATCTTCACAATTCTAAATGTGACTCATGGCTATTCTTCACAATTCTATCTAAATTTGATGCATGGCTAATCTTATGATAGAGTGATGCAAAACTGAAGGTTGATGGCTGCTAGGTTTTAAATTAATAAAAACCAGTGGCATGATGTTAGTTCTAAGGGGCATTGTACGGATGTGCCTTAGTCCCTCAAGCCCTACACTGTATCCATACTTATACACAGATGATCCTTTCCCTTTCTCTTACTATTATCCTCCTCCCACTATGCTCTTCTGTCCTACTCCACCCTCCTTCTCTAGATGTTTGTACTCCCTCCAATAGACTACTTTCCCTCCATCACACTACTATTTCTTTATCTGCACTATTACTACTCTCTCTATACCCCTCCCCCACACTCAGGGATATGGTGCCCTACTTAACCTTCCAGGGATATAGTGCCTTGATCACTCTCCCAGCACACTCACTCTCACTATTCTCACACCCCCTCTTCTGTGCCCTTCTCCTCCCACCCCACTCCTACACCCCCTCTGCTATCCTTACTCTCGTCTAACACTCACTCCCTCTCACTCTAAAAATGACCCTCACTCCTCTTCTCCTATCTCTCATACTATCACTATCTCTCTCACCTTCTATACAGTCCCCTCCCCCATTTCCCTGCACTACAATACAATCCCCACACACTAGCACTGGTACCACCTTCCATCACAAATACCTCAACTGCACTCTACTCAAATTCTGCCATGAGCTCCCCTGGCCTCCACTCCTTTATCTGTTCTCTTCTTTGTCTCTTGGTGCACGTTCACCCCCTCTGACCTCACCCGAACAACCCACACTGCCTTTCCTCCTGTCTATTTTTTTATGTGGTACTTGTGGTTCTGCCCCTTTACCCCATGCATTGGCTGCAGCGCTCGCCTGACTCTCTGCACAAATCAGTGCCTGTCTCTTCCCCAGGAGCAGGATTACAAAGGGAAAAGGCTTTAAAAAATCCTGTAAGCCCTGCCTCCTTTTCCAGCATGGTTTCAGAAACAGTTTCTAAAGTGGAAGCAGCCTGGGGCTCAGGTTCTCATTCTTCTTGTGGCTTTCCTCAGGTGTTGGTGAGTGATATTGCCATTTCGGTTTGGGGAGGGTTTCTGTGTCTCTACTGTCCCCCTAGAGCCTCTCCTCACTCCCTGTTTGTTTTCTGCTGGCTCCCCATTTGCCTGGGGCCTGTCTGGGATTGTCAGGTCAGATATTGAGTGTCTCATATCTGTTTGCAGGGATATCCCTAGTATGTTCCGTGGCCGTTCCTTATTCCAGTCTCCAGTCCAGGTGCCAGGTGCCTTCTGGGAGCTGTAGTTCTGAAATGGAAAAGAGAGAAAACTGACCAAAAAATGTACTGGGTGGCAGTGAGTGACAAAGGGGGTCATTCCGAGCTTGGAAGTAAGTACAGGGCTTTACCGGCATGGAGTAAAGAACAAGTCCGATCTGGTCACAGACCGCTAACTGCGCCGCATTCGCGGGCACAAGCTTTGCGCCATGCCGGTAAAGTACCTAGCGGCATGCCACAAAAGTGCCCGTAAACTCCCTCCCTGGCATGATGCATGCCGTAATTAACAATACCGCCATGGATTCAGCGATGTCCGTATATAACGATGGCCGTAAATTACGGCTACCGTAAATTACGGCCACCGTTAAATAACGGAACCGGAAATATCGTCATCGCACAGAACGGGAAGGAGCGCAACGGCCATCTTTAAAAACACAATCCATTGCCATCCTCATCAGGCAGCACCCTTGTGAGCATTCTGACCACTGGAAAAGGCAATCACACCCTGCAGGAATGCCAAAAGCTCCAAAGAAAATGGCAGACCGGCTCCGCAAGCAGCGATTTAGCCCAGAAGAG
Source organism: Ambystoma mexicanum (assembly GCF_040938575.1). Taxonomy (NCBI): domain Eukaryota; kingdom Metazoa; phylum Chordata; class Amphibia; order Caudata; family Ambystomatidae; genus Ambystoma; species Ambystoma mexicanum. The sequence goes on along the minus strand of NC_090937.1, from coordinate 401,148,806 downwards.
TTGTAGGCCTTGGTAGACACACTGCAGGAGCACGCTGACATTGTGTTCAGCGGGGAGATGCGCCGAGAGCCGGTGCTCCGCAAAAAGAACATCTGGGCACTAGTTGCCAGATGGTGAGCGCAGTTGGCACCACCCCCCGCACACCCAAGGACTGCCGCAAGCGGTGGGATGACCTGCGGTTGACGGTGCGGAGCATCCTCTCCGCCAACCGCAGGCAGGCACTGCAGACCGGAGGGGGCCCAAGTTCCCCAATGAAGTTGATGGCATGGGAGGAGACATGTGCTGCACTGATTGGAATGGAATCCATAGAGGGCGTCGGCGAAATGGAGTGTGGGGCACCATCGTCCGCCGATGGAGGCGAGTGTCCATAGTCTACACTGCCAATGCCAATTACATGATATATACACTCCCAAGGGCCGTCCAAGGCACCTTGTCATGGTGCCCACCCCCCCATCCAAATCATGCTGAACCTACTGCCACCCAAGCTACGCCCAAGTGCAAGACATAACGCACATCTCACACAGTGCACAAACTGGCACATCCCATGATGCACACTGTGCAGCTGGGTGGCCAGTGTGTGAGTCAGACTGCAGAGTACCAGGCCTGGATGATTGACTCCGACACCTACGTAGATATCATACACATGATTATAAAGTCGTGCTGTTGCATACCCAAAAGGCCACAAACCCCAAATGATTGAAATGTGAATGTAGCCATTAATGTCATTAGCGTCTCAAACAATCACTAATGCCGTCCCTCCCTTCTACCCCCACAGGCAGTGACCATGAGAGCGGGGAGCCCGAGACCAGCTGCCCCTCCACCTCCAGGGGCAAAGGCAGGGTCCGCCGCATACCAGCACAGAAGGACACACCCACCCCGGCTCCTCAAAGGCCCATGGAGGGTGCACCACCCCCATCCCTCCCTGCATCGGCGCAAGGCACATTGACCAGCACAAGGTCAGAGGAGGCCAGCATCGCTGTGGAGGTGACAGCCACGGCCCCCTTTGAAACCGTGGACAGCCCCTTGTCAACCTGTAGAGCATCAGAGGAGGAATCAGACCCCACCGTCCACACTCCAGAACCCTGCAATTACCCACAGGTGTCGTGCAGCAGCTCAGGGGAGCCTGACACACCTGGCAGTTGTGCACGTAGTGAAGCACAGGAAGACACCAATCCCGTGCCCAGTCCCCCAGTCGAAGCCCTGTAGGGGCATGTAAGCCCAATCCCATGCAGCGATGACACCATGTCAAATGATGCACGGCGTGCGGCACAGCTCACTGCACTCATTACTGAGCTGATGGAAAACAACCGCCAGAGCAGGGTGGAGTGGATTGTCGCAAAGTTACACCTATGTGGACATTCATCATTGAGCATGTGTATCATGATATCTGACAGTGCATGGTGTACAAGTATCCCCACACCCAGAGCCCTATGTGCCCATGTCATGCCACCCGCTGCTGACTTGTGTTTCGGTTTTTATGTCCAATCAATGTTTGCCACACGACATGTCCCTCCTGTGCACCGGCACCATGAAGCTGTCCTGCCCCTTCCTCCTCCTCCGACACTCCATCTTCATCTGGTGTCAGCAGTCCCATGTCAGGGGACGGGGCCACGTTCCAAGGTATGCACATTTTGTTCAGCATTACACATGACTTGGGGGTCTTGCACACCGATGCATTGCAGTAGATGGGTGCCCCACCCGACCTGCTTAGGCAACTCATATGTGCCTACTACAAGCCAGCCATGTGCCAGCTTCATCTCTACACATGCACGGGTGTGGGAAGTATTGTAGGCCTCCTCGGGCCTGTTCTGTGGGTTCCTGACTGGGGTCCTGTACCATGGTGTCAAGGGACAGCCACCATCACCTGCATGTGTAGGCAATGAAGGTGATTGTTTGGACTGTCATGGTGGAAAAGTGAACTTGTCTTACATGGCAGCAGGTTTTCAATGGCCATACGCACATGTCCTTGGATGCATTCACCCCATTCATGGCCCCGATGTGTGTCCTGTGCAATGGAATGATGTAGGGGGAGCATTTTCGACATGGTCTATGAACTATGGCACGCACATCTTGTAGAACAAGCATTGTTTATACATGCAGTAGTCTTGGGGTAAAATCCTTGAAGTGCTGTGTACTGTGAGATTCAGTAGTTGGGTGTGTTGGCTGTAGTCAGTAGCATATTCATCATACAGCACTGATCCGTACCATGGAGACTTCCACCACTCCTATGGGTGTGCCGAACCGGTGATGCGGTCTGGTATCCCTGCTGGCTTCAGTTCAATCCACTCCCAGGGATGACTCTCCGGTGTGGTGATATGCTGGAGGCAGCTACATAGTGCATATGCAGTGTGTCTTCCTATCTGCCCTTACGGTGTGTGATGGCCACCAATGAGTGGTGCATGTGTTGTGGGTTGTGGCCTTGTCACATGTTGTTCATGTAGTGTTAGGTGTGTGCCTTACTACATCAATGTGGGTATCTGTACTCATGTGCCGTTGCACTGGCTCTATGGCACAGTGTTTGGTGGGGTGCACATCGTGCACTGGCGTCGACATTTCATCCCAGTTTGCTCATGCAGGCACCCACCTCATGACACCGATGCACTGGCATGACACAGTCAGACAACTCACCAAGCAGCCAGGCACGTCGTTCTACATGTCGCCCCATGTGGCTGGGTAGCGTGGGGTTCAGCTGGGCCATTGAGTCATGAGTTGGTCCTGGATGTCGGGCCCACCCATGTGCGATGATCTTGCTTGCGTTACATACCGTCTGCACGCTGGTGGAGTGGTATTGCTTGCGGTTGTGATACGCCACCTCCATGCCATGCAGGTCTGTGTACTCCACGTGGGTGAAGTCAAGGGCACCTATGCAATTTGGCATGGCTGCCAATGCATGGGAGGCAACTTTTGTGTCGCATATCTCCTGGGTAGACCGTGGTAGGGATTTGTAGTCTCTTTTGTGCTTGAGGAGGTGATCCAGCACTTGGTTCTGTGTCCGTGAAATGAACGGTTGTGATATGCCATGCTTCGGCCCCACTGTGTGCTGGTAGGTGGCTGTTGCATGGTGGTGGGACACAGGCACTACCTTCAGTTGAGGGGGGAAAGCGGTGTGCTTTTCATTGATGCTCAGTATATCGTCATTTCTCAGGTCAACTATGGTGGTGATGGTGTCACAGTCAAGCTGGCACAGGGTGTGGATCTGCTCAGTGGTAGCATGAGGGACCGGACCTGATGCGCGGGAATGGGGGCTACTGGGGTGATGACGGTGGCTGCACTGCTGCTGCATGCCGGGCCTGTCTCACCCTCCTTCTCCTCCTGTGTCTCCTCTGTGGTGGGGCCTGGTGTTGTTATTGTAGTTGTGCCCTTGCAAGCAGGGCCTCCTTCTTCATGTACTGCTACCACTAGTGTTGTCATCTTGATGTGGGAGGGGGTGTGGTGTGTGGGTGTCGACCTTTTCTGATGTGGCAGACTCCATTGGCTACACCTGTGCTGATTGTGTGGACCTGTGGCTCTGGGAACTACTGCTCAGGGTTCTTTACACCTTTTCTGAGAGGCCTGTATGTACTCCATGCCGGTAAGGTACTTAACGGGCTTGAGGAGGCCGTTATTTAAGTGTGCGCGTTCCTTGTGATCAGCTCCGGTTTACGCCATGCCGCTAATTTCGGCATGGTGTGTCGCGCGCGCGACCCAAGATCGCTATTTACTGCATCATACTTTACGGTGCTGTAAATAGAGGTCTGGTTGGTCGGAATAGGCCGTAGCGGTAAAGGATGCCGTTAATCACTTACCGGCATCCTTTTTTCCTTACCTCCAATCTCAGAATGACCCCCAAAGAGTGGTACCATTGACATGGGGTTTTCAGGCACTTTTACCCCTCACTTCCCACATCTGGGACAGGCCTGTCTCTGGCTTTTGTCCTGTTGAGCCTCCTGCCTCAGGCTGAGGAGGTTCCGTTCACTGTGACAAGGTCATGACCCTGACCCTGTCACAAAGGCACAACCATGTAATCCCTTTAGCACTACATCAGTATTAGCGTAGGCCAGTTTAGGAGGCCCGGGGCAGAGCTTAGATGAATAAGGTGATTGCCTTTAGGACCTCATTAAAAGCAAGCTAGATATAGGGGTTAATAAGATCTATATACTAACCAAGGGGATGGGGCTCTGTGGGGTAGGGAGGGAAACCTTTTCAATTAGATAAGAGAGCAAAGGACGGCCCTAGAATCCTACATAACCATTCAATCAAAACCCTTGAACCATCTCTGGGAGCTGGAGTGTTCTTTAGGCTAACTGTGTCAGTGTTCAGTGTGTCCATGTTCAGGCAGGGTGCACATTTGAGTGTTTTGCCATCTTGGTATGTGATGTTCTGTCACACCTTGGAGTGCAGTGTTTGCTGTTTATGAAGGCAGTTGTTTCCTGTAAATGTGTTGGTTGGTGGGTGGTTGACGACGTAATGTGATCATTTTCTGTATTTTCATTGCTAGTATTGTCGTTTGTTTATTTACTGATGACAGGCCTTACTCATAGGATAATGTGAATGTAGATGGAAGCAGATAGCAAGGGATCAATACAAGGGAACTAGAAACTAACAATAGGGTTTTGTGGGAAATTAGGCAGCAAGGGATATATAAGCAACCATGGGGTAAAACTGGGTGGGATGAGATGGCCCAATCCCAGGTTAGGTGGGGGAGTAGAGGGTGAGTGGACCTAGGTGTTGCATTGAAGCCATTCCTTGAAGATGAGGGCATTGGGTGAATTGTTGAGAGGTAGAAGTGAGGGGATGAGGTAAATGTTGATGGGGGAGGAGGTTCCAGTGTTTAGGGGTTTTGACAGAAGGCCTTTCCTCTCCTTTCCTTTCTACCCCAGCAAAGTTGAATTGTGCACATGTGCTTGCATTTGGTGGATTGTAGACCTTAAGAGATTCAGAGGTTATCTGAGAGGTAGTTTGGGGACTTGAGGGAGACAGCCTTGTAGATGCTGCAGGCTGATTTGAAGGTGATAAGTCTTTGAAGTGGGAGAAAACGATTTTTCAATGAGGATGGTGGTGATGTGGTATCATTTGCAGAGCTCTTCGGTGAATAGTGGTGCAGAATGTAGAACCCATTTCAGGGATGGTCAATGGAAGACCTTCCAGAAGGACACCTCCACCATCCAGGTGGGAGAGGACTAAGGCTTGTAACCCAGATCTGAAATATTTTGCTGGGACCTAAGACTTGATTTTTCCTAAGACTGAAAGTTGGTACTATGTCTTTTCTCTATTCCTTGCTATGTGCTCCTTGAAGAAGAGGTGTCTGTTGTTGTAGAACCCCATGGGATTTGTGCAGGTGGTTAGCTGGTGCACGTGGATGCAGGTCACATGACCCCTTCCCCACCCACCTGCTTAGCACTGCCCCATGCTTTCCTTTCTTAACTGTCCGATCACTGTGCCTTTGAAGGGAAGGACAGATGTAGTAAAGACTCATAGACCCATTCCTGTGTGGTCTGATTCGGACCAGGTGGACACAGAACCAGATCCCCTGCTCCTCAAACATAAGGTGATCTCTGTGTAATTTTATTTTTGTACCCCTCTGTTTCCCTCCAGCCCTGCCACACCATCTCCACTCATTGGCAACGACTCCTACCTCCATACTCAAGACCCTTTCAACTGAAGCACTCCTCTGTTGGCTGGCAATCATCCAGAGCTCCCTCACTCAAGGCACCTTACCCTCAACACAAAAGACTGAACAAATGCTTGTGCTTTTCAAGTAAACAAGACTGAACCCTAACTACCTTAGCAACATCCGCTCCATCATCCATGTACTCTTCCTAGATAAGATCCTTGAGAAGCAGTAACCAGGCATCATCTGCGATACATCCAGCCCATCAGCATCATTCAGTCCTAGCAATCTTGTTCAGACCCAGATGCTGCATTGAAGTTTTACCATGAATGTGATAGACAATGCCCATAACATCCTCAACAATGGACATCATTGCCTCCTGGTTCATCGGGACGTCTCAGCCACGTCCAGTACAGTAAACCACTAGATACTTATCAAGATTCTACATCGCTGCATTGGGATCCCTGAGATTGTCCACAGCAGGTTAATGTCCTATCTTGATCACCACCACCACTGTATCCATATGATCATCTACTGTACCAAACAACTGTGGAGTTCCACAAGGATTCATCCTCTTCCACTTGATTGTCAACCTTTACATAGTACGACTCGGATCCCTCCGGGCTCCACATAACATCCACATCCACCAATACCCGATTACATGCAGATCTACCTCGAAATATCTTCCATTTAATAAATCCACAGGCCCAATGTATGGGTCAAATTGATACAATCCTGGATGTTCTGTGCTTGCCTGAAGCTCAACCCGTCTAAAAGAAAATGATAATGCTGACCAACATCACAGATCACCCTGAGATCCAGACCAGGCTTTCTGCTACGTACCTCAGTGGCTTCCCACTGTTGCTGACCACCAGTGCCAAGTCCATTGTCTTCTAAATAAATTGGCACCCCTCCTCTAAGGAGCATATAACAAGGAAGGGTTCATCCCATCAAACCTCTTCTGATCTGGTGCCCAAGCCTTGGTCCTCCACCACATGGGTGGTGGCAATGACCTCCAGAAAGTACTTCTGGCAATCACCCTGGTAGCCCTGAGAGATGCCCTACATGCTGCATAATAGCTCATAAATAGGCTACACAAAATTTACCTTACCTCCCCGACCCTCATCGTACTGCACTGGCTCCCACTGGTAGTATGTCTCACCTTCAAATCCAGCTGCATCATCTGCAAGGTGGTCTCCCTCATGTCTCCAATGTACCAAGCTGATAAGCTCTGCATCTCTAGAAGCCTAAGATTCACCAGATACAAGACCATATGCAGACTTGCACTCCTCTGGTGCAGGAAATGCAGAATGCAGAATTGAATTATGACGCAAACATGCTTATTGAGGTGTTTAATACTTTATGATATTTTGGTGCATTTTGACATTTGCCGGCAGACTGTCACTTCATGTACAAACATGACAAAAGCTTGAGGAGCATGAAAGATGACACCTCTATCATGTTGAATGGTGTGCCCATCTCTTTTTGACCTACCTTTAAGTGGTGGAGGAGCTGGAGCACAAACTGTGTCTAAAATAGGTTAGAGCAAAGTTATCACATGGTAACTGAGGAAATGTTACCAGAGCGCCCATTGTTTGTTCCAAAGCAAGTCAGGCAAAAGGCATGCTCTTTTGGGTAAAAAACATTTATGAAATGGGCTTGGTGTGTAATGACTCATATAAGTAAGGATACCGTTTGTGTTTATGAAAGAGGACTATGCAATTCCATAGGAGTTTTATTTAATATAAAGGAAAAGATGGTGAGTTCATTTCAATTATTGTAAAGGTCCTTGAAATGCAATTTACAACACTGCTTGGTTTTACAAATGTTTTAATATTTGATTTTTTCAGTTTATTCGTGTTTTCCTAATTTCATTAACAAAATCAGTTACATTAATAACATGGAATATGCTAATAAACAATGTGCGAAAAAGACAACGGATTACAAATAAATAAGTAATATAAGAGAATACAAACATGCTATATAAGCTACAAATTGTGTTCAGATTAAACATATCATAACAAGTTAACAATATACCTGAAGAGCTATACCAACATGATGGATATAGAATACATATGCTGAACGATATTAAAAAGTAAGGTGATACACCAGATTTAACATAATATAATCTGAGAAAACACAATTAAAATATAAAGAAATGCAATAATAATAAAAGAAACAAAACATGAAAAATACTAGCATTGAAACTGTCAGGGAAAGCAGCCTCATGCATCAATTTTGGGTGATGGTAAACAGAGGCGATTTATTAATTTGCTTGCAAGTCAATCAAAACAGCATTCTGCATCTAAACAGTACCACGCCTCACTGACCTGACCAGCACTCCAGTACCCTTAACTTTATAGGCCACTATTCACCTGGAAAGGTTTGAGGGAAAGTTTGAGACCCTACGATTAGGCCAGCACACTCATTGTGCATCTCCCGCCAAAACTATGAGTTCATTCATAAATGAATTGTCCTTCAGTGCCAGCTTCAAGGTATAGCAATATTTGATGCTTTCCGGTCATTGGATCAGACCCGAAGGGTATCCGGTTTATACTTCCGTGACTATTTCCAGTCAAGAAAGAGCACTTCCTTTGTCCGCACCTGTTTGAACCAGTTCTCCCGATCACATGGGCACCGCCGACCTTGGAACAGATTCTGCCAAACAGCACTTTTCAGCGTGTGGATTGGCACTTGCTCATAAATGTACACTAAGAGAAAAAGCTCTGGCAAAACACAAAAGGGGACACTGAAAATCTATAATGTACACTAAAATAAAACACTAGGGAATATGGGCGTTATAACGTCATAATGTCAGGGTATTAGAATGTAACGCAGTTAGTAGAAAACAAAACAATTCAGCAGTGTCATTGAAATCCACTTCCGACTCCAGATCCTGTACTTCTATACTGCACCTGCCTGTAACAGCCACTGTGTGAAATCCCTGTGGGACATCTACTGCTCTGTAGATTTCTCCATCAGTCATCCTTTGGTTTGAAGAATCTGTCCCTTCTGTGAGTGCTGACCCATTGTTTAACCAGAAAATGTTCCTTTCCATTTCCCAATTCCCTCTCCTAAAATATAAAACAGAGAAGCAATAGGACATGAGATCGGAAAGTGTGTTAGCTCAGACACATTTGCAATGGCAGCAGTATGGTTAATCTAACTAGGCAAAGAGCCTCCTTACAAGTGATCCGGTCCGGAATTAACGCAGCAGGTATAAGCATACCGGCACCGTTTCCGCGTCTGCCTAATCATGACCTGCGAACCCGGAAATAGCACCACCTCCAACTGCCACCGCGGAGTTAAAGCTCCCGTAAACTCTGCCTGCACGGAAACTCCTCCATTGCCGGCAATACGAAACACCGCGAGCATCACTACTAGCGCAGACATGGAAACACCGACAACAAAATGGCGGTAAAACCGTGATCACGGTGGCGGTACCGCCGCCACAGCGAACATGACGTTAAACTGTGCCTGGTGTCCTGAATCAGGCCACAGGTGCACAAAATCAGCCCAGCTGTACCCAGCAGTCCACTGGGTGCGTATAAAAGGGCCACACCCAGCCCAACTCAAAACAGAACCATGCAGGCAGCAGCTCTAGTAGCATTGGGACTGGGCCTACTCTACCAACAGGCAGCACTGCCCATGATGGCAGTAATGTTTCAGAGGAGGAGGAGGAGGCGGTGGCGTAGGAGGCGCAGGCGGCAACCAGCTAACCCTGTACCCATGGCAAACCCCATTGTCCAGCCGGCAGCACCCCGCAGGCAGCCTGCAATACCATGCATCAGGGCCTCACCCTGGAACCTCACCCCAGGACAGATCCACACATTATACCGGCTGGACCGTCCAACAATCCTGTACATCACGGGCCTGATAGAGGACAACATCAGCAGCCACATAGACAACCCCACTGCCATCCCCCCCCTCCTGAAGGTCGTGTCTGTACTGCACTTTCTTGGCACCGGTACCTATCAACACACAGTCGGTGAGCTGCACGGCCTATCACAACCCTGTTTCTCAATAATCCTGGTTCAGGTACTGGATGCCCTGTTGCGCCATGTGTCTGAACAGATTGCCCTACCCCGTACCCTTCCCCAGGTGATTGCCACCAAGTTGCACCCACATTGAGCTGACAGTACCACGTACAATTGAAATGGTGTTCCGCAATAGGAAACAGTACCACTCACTGAATGTACAGATGGTATGTGATACGACGCAAGTGATTACACATTGCTGCGCAAGTTTCCCGAGCTCAACCCATGACTCAATGGTACTGCGGAATTCAACATTGCCACGGTACATGGAACGCTATGCTGGACAAAGCACATGGCTATTGAGTGAGTACAGCTGCCAATGCTCCGGACCTGTGTAAGTGGTGTGTGTGTGTGTGACCAGGGCAATGAGCTACGTGAGTGGGCTGCTGCAACTGCACATGCATCACCCCCTACCCATCCACTGAATAGACAGCAGAACCCAAACTTCACAAAGCAACAAATGACAGGTACCCACAGTGTGGCCGTACACACCCTGCCACCTGACACACACAGCCTGAACTCCCGCTGGCACACACACCTGGAGCCACAGCAACCCCCCCCCAATAATATCATCACTGTGGAGTGACCCTGCCATGTGTGCACATCACTGCACAATGCCATACTCACAAGCCACATGCACACCAATGCATTGGTCAATGCCCAGCTGCCAACCTCCACTATGATGGCCATAGAAGATTAACACCCATCTGTGAAAACACTGCATGACACACACGCATGAATGACCAATGACACAAGATTGCACTGCATCTGATGAAGACATGATACTACCAACACTGACATGTCTCCCACATCTACATCCCATGTAGGAGATTCTGGATAAGCACTCACGCCATGGCTGATGACGCCTGTACGGAGGCCAAGGAACAGACATGAGGATGCATACAGCAGGGCACATGTCCACACACGTGGCATGATTGAGAGAACATTTGGACTACTGAAGGCCCGGTTCCGCTGTTTAAGCAAATCTGGGGATCACTGCTGTACAGCCCAGTGAAGACGGGTAAAATTACGCTGGTTTGTGCCATGCTGCACAATCTGTGCCTGCGCAGGAACATTCCAATGCCCCCAGACGGAGATGATGAAGATGGGGATGGTGACAGAGACGGGGATGGGGATGGGGATGGGATGGCATAACCCCCTCCTGGGGGTCCACAAGATGGACAACGAGCACGGGATGCACTGATTCGCATTTACTTTTGAGAGACAGCACATCCACAGCATTTCAGGGATATGGTGATGCCACTAAATGAATAAAGGGTATTTCCGTGACCAAATTCTAATTGTCCCTACGGGTCGGCCATGTGTTTTCAGGCATGGATCTGTCGTTCGTAGAAAAATTTCATATGGACCTTACCCGTCTTTTCATCCACTAAATAAATAATAAATCAGACTGCTGTGCCCCATCGCCCTGGCTGACCTGCTTTTGCGGCACTAAATCATATCCCCCGCCCCTGAGCCTGACATCAACAAAGCATTCATATTCCCCGCCTCTCTCCGTGACGTTACTGCAGAGGCGTAACCCAAAATGTGGGGGCCCCTCTGCGAGCCATGCTGAGGGGGGCCCCCAAACTCAGCAACAAATCACTGGTCGCGCCACACTCTGAGCCGGCATAGATCATCACGTTCGCGCAATACCCAGAAACGTGCTGCTGAAGGTATATGCCGCACACTGCACTAGCAGAACAATATAAATATGTGTTTTAATGTACACACCCTCGCTCCAGCCTTGGCCGATTTCTGCAATCACACTTTCACCACTGGCACGTTCCCCTCTCCCCTTAAGCACTCCCTTATGCATCCACTCCCCAAGAAGCTGTCTGCCGATCCTGCCTGCCCAGCAAACTATCGCCCAATCTCCACCACCCCTTTCCTGGGCAAACTGTTGGAAAAGCTGGCCATCTCCCAGCTTACTCTCCACACGGAATCTGTTGGTTGTGCTCCATCACCTTCAGTCTGGCTTCAGAGCTGCCAGAGTCACGGAAACTGCTCTCCTGAACACCTGTGAAGATCTGCTCTCTAACCTTGATTCCAGCACTGCTTCTGTCCTCATCCTCCTTGATCTTTCCTCTGCTTTCGACACGGTCAACCACGCCATCCTGATCAATCCTGATCAATTGACTCCATGAGAACCTGGGCATCACGGATCAGGCCCTTGAGTGGCTGACCTCCTTCCTCTTGGACAGCCCCTCCCCGGTCCAACTTGGTCCCTTTCTCTCTGCTCCATCCTCTCTCCCTGGTTTTTCAACCTATACTTGGCCCCTTTGGCCCACCTGATCTCTACCTTTGCCTCTAACCTTCAGTGTTATGCGGAGGACACTCCGCTTTCCTTCAGGCTCCCCTGAGACTCCTCTCCTCTCCCGCTCATTCCTGACTGTCTATCCATGATTCAGGATTTGTGTGCCTCCAAAGATCTCTGCCTTAATGTCAGTAAGATGGAGATTTTTCTCATTTGGACTCCTGCCCCTGCTTTCCCTCTCTCTCACTCGGGCCGCCCGCCTTGGGCCCTCTTCCTTCGACATTCTGTTAGGCAAACAACCTTGGTGTCAGCTTTGACTCCACTCTCTCTTTCTCTCCTCACATCTCGGACATCGCCAGGAAGTCCCACTACCAGCTGCTCCTCCTCAAAGGTACTCTTCCTTTTCTTACTTTCCCCAAGAAGCTCACTGTCTCCCGAGCCTTGGTTGTCTCTATGCTGGACTACTGCAACAGCCTCTTTCTCAATCTGCCTTCCTCTACTTTCCACCCTGTGCAACTAATTCAGAACAGGACTGCGAGACGTATTCTTGGCCTCAAGCCCAGGGATTGTATCTCTCCAGCGCTGAAATCTCTCCACTGGCTCCCAGTTGCTGCAAGGATGAAGTTCAAGAACCTTTGCATTGTCCACAAGGCTTTCTGGGCCTGGGGCCCATACTACATCGAAACGCTCTCTTCTAAAATATCTTCCTTCTCAAGCCCTTTCCTCTGCTACCTACAACTCTCTAAGGGTGTCCAGTCAAAGGATCAAAAACAAAATGTTTGAATGCAAAAGGTGAGAGTCAATAGGATCGAAAACAAAAGGTTTGAATTTTTTTTTTTATTATATATTTTTTTGGGTTTCCGTTTAGGTAAAAAAAAGTGGTTTTTACCACAAAAACAGGAGTTGGGGGGACCCCCCCCCCCCCCCAAATAAAATGTTTTAAAAAAAATATTTTTTTTGAACCTTTTGTTTTCGGTCCTTTTGACTCAAGCCTTTTGTCATTCGATCCTTTTGATTTGATACGGTGACCTATAACCCTCTCTAAGGGTTAAACACTTTTCCAGGCAGAGAGTGGGTGGTAGATCTCTCTCCTCTGCAGGCACCTCCCTCTGGAATAGCCTCCCTGCCCCTCTCAAACTTGAGCCGGACAACCTGAAGTTCCAGAAGCAGCTCAAACCTTTCCTCTCCTCTTCTGCTTTCTCTCTCTCCCTCCCCTGCTGGCCTACCTGACCTACCTGTCTGCTGTACCGACTGGTTGCTTGGCTACCCTCGAGAGTCTCACTGAGTCCAGATTCTTTCTTGATCTGTCACCCTTGCACTGCCTCTAGGCCTACCACACACTTAGGGGCTGTAACTGTAACCCTACAGTCCCTTGTTCTCCTTGCACTATCCAGAACCACGCTGCCCTGGCTGCACTTACTCAGAGAATTGCTGCCCTGCTTTTCCCTCTCCTCTCCCTTGCACCCCCCCTTTTTTCCCCTTGCACTTGCATGATCTGAATGACAAAAGGCCTAGTAAGATTGTTTGTCTTGTCCTCCCTCTATTTTCCCGCCCTTGTCTTGTTGCGCCTAGAAACACTTGTGTACAGGCACGTTATAAATTATTTATATCATATCATTTGATCACAGATGCCCAGAAAAATATACAAGGCCGCAGTAAGAAGCGGCTAGACTGGCAGCACCTAAATGGCAGTCTAGCCAGGTAATTCACTTAGCAGGACTGCTTTATCAGAAATGCCCAGTTAAAAAAATGTCATACCAAACTGAGGAATGACTAGACTGGCTACACCAAAATGCCTCTCTAGCCACTATTACCACCTATCATGCCTGCTTAGCCTGGACAACGACAGCCTTTATGATTTGTTGCACAATCCTGCTCCCCCCACACATCACCTCTCCCTCCCAACCCTGCCCCAACCTCCAAACTCGGCTCCTGGGCCCAGAATTACCTCCACGTCCCTCTTCCTGGTCCCAAAGCTTACGTATGAGGATCTTTGCCTCATAGGTAAGTACTGGGATGAGGAAAAGTGGGACTAGCATTAATGATGATTACAGGTAGCTAAGTCAGGCATTACCTCCATGTACCTCTACCTCATCCCAGTACTTGTGTATAAAGCACTCTGACTCATACACAAGTACTGTCTCTTACACACTGGGGCAAGGAAGAATAGGGCTAGGAGTAATGAGTAATCAAGGCATTAAACGCAAGTATTGGTGCAACATCATTGAGTTGACTGGGATTCAGCACTCCCTCCCATCCCCCTGAAATTTTGGGCTATGTTGACTCAACCTGGTCGACCTTCACATCAGTTGCCAGACAGAACAGGACACAGATGTAAAATGGCACCTGGGGTTTGCTGTTAACAAGAGCCCAGCAATTACTAACAGAAAGCATTTCACTTTTAGTACCTGCATTCAAATGCCACATTTTTTAGGCAATTGAACTCGTGATGTGGGTTTAATACTTGCATGCTAGGGGAGTGATTGGAAGGGTAGGGAGGCAGCAGGAGACCACTCATTCTCACGGCAGTTCATAAGTGGGTGCTTTCAACCTTAAAGGAGAGAGTTAACTGCTTGAAACATTGAAGATGCACTAGAATAGTCTCATTAAAATGTGTAAAGAAATGAGATCCCCCCAAACAAATAAGTTTGCCACTCCCTCATCGCCCATGAAGTTAGCGCCTCTCCCAACATTTGAAGGGTTAGCTTCCCGAAATGTAGATTTGTTGCGCCCCTGAACGCAAGCACACACACCATTCACCATATACACACACGCACACCCAGCCATCCATACATTTAAGTGTGCATTCTTTCACCATACAGGGACATCCAAGCAGCCATCCATACATTTAAGTGTGCACCCTTTCACCATACAGGCACACCCTGGCAGCCACCCGTACATTTAAGTGTGCACCCTTTCACCATAGAGGCACACACTACCAGGCACCCACCCATACATTTAAGTGTGCACCATTTCACCATATGCTCACACAGGCAGCCACCTATACAATTAAGTGTGCACCCTTTCACCATACACTCACACAGGCAGCCACCTATACATTTAAGTGTGCACCCTTTCACCATACACTCACACATACACATGTCATGTAGTTGAGGGGAGCCCTAATACTTCCCAAAAAATGGTGCCTCATTACAACTATGCCAGTCTGGAAACAAAGGTGCCTGTAAGCTTACTGCACTGTTGTTTCCGGACTGGCATATTACAGCTCTGCGGGCGGTTGCTATCCCACCCGGCAGGTCAGACCAGACCTGCCAGGCGTAACGGCACCCACCCGCAGAGTTTTCACGGAAGCACCGACACCGTTATTAACGGTGCCGGTGCTTCCGTGGACCCCATTCCCATAAAGTCCAATGGAAATGGGGACTTACCATTTGCCGGCGCCTGACTTCCCGGACTGCCGGGCTTGTAATCCCCCCCGTGTTCCCAGGAAGTTGGGCACCGGTAAATCATTACGGGTCTGGCGGTAGCACCAGCACGGTTACCGCCACACCCGTAATGAGGCCCATTGTTTCTTTTTGAAGTCATTCTGACTTCATAAAAAAATTACTTCCGTTAAGGACCGAACCATAACAGCAATAATTTCTATGGGAAGGCAGATTGACTTCAAAAATAAACTATTTCTTTTGTAAGTCATAGGGCTCCTCCCACCCCATGACATGGAGGCCTCCAGCCTAGGGTCTTCCATGCCATGGGGGGGCACAGCCCTCGGACTTCAAAAAGAAGGTTTCTTTTTGTAGTCACTGCCTTCATAAAGAAATTATTTTTGTTACATAAATCATTTCTTTATGAAAAGTAAATTGAAAAAGAAAAAAAATAAAAGTTTGAAAAAAAAATGTGTTTTTTTCTCGAGAGGGGCCCCCTCCCAGGACATGTGCTGGCGGGGCCCCCCACACCGCAGAGGGTGCGGGGGCCCCTGTTATGCCAGTGCGTTACTGGGCTGCGTAGGCAAAAGCGCCAAGTCGACTTCTATGCGACTTCACACACACCCGTAAAACAACACAGATCATCTCCCAACACAGCGCGCCACAATTTGGAATATGAAACTGTGATTTCGAAGCAAACAGCAAGATTGTACAATCGGTAAAGTACATTTATTTGACGTCAAATGTTTAGAGAATATACAGCGATTCGCATTTGTCTTTGCTCTTGATCCGCAAAAGTTCATCTTGTGTCACGCGCTGTTCCTTTGCGGTTCACAGGGTGTTGTTTTATGATAAAAGAAGCACTATGGTCGCACTGATAATCGCAAGGCTGTTCCAACAACGAGGCACTACACCACCGTAACGGTTGGGATGTTGCTTCTAGCCGCTAGTACCGCGTAAGGGCATATTGGTCCTTGCCGATTGTCACATAAAATGGTCAGGGTGGTGAAGTTGTTGACATGGAGCTGCACCTGGCAGCTGAAGAACCCGTCGGCCGGGGTCTGGAAATGATGGCATTGGCAGAATGGAAGGATGTACCTGTATTAAAAACATAAATTAGTCTCTCCAGCCGATCTTCATTAAAATTATTCATTTTATTTATTGGGCCTGAAACTATTTGCTAGCGAGTATAGTGCAACGGAGTATGTTACGTTATTCCCACTAACCCACCCCCTCTCCTCCGCCTTTTTCAGAGCCGCCTGGGCGCCAGGGGAGCACTTCGGCGTTGATAGTGCGCGGTACAAAATGCCACATTGAACGAACAAGTACAACTTAACCGGCCTTATACGCTACGCTATTGTTAATATATTCCGGTATAAAATCAGCTAAAGGGTTACTTACATTAGATTTGCATTTTCCATTGTCTAGGCGTAATGCAGTCCCTAAATACCACTCCGCCTGTGCCAACGATCTTTCTTATAGTGAACAAACATGAAAATCGGTCTTGTTTCTGAAATTTCATCCTTATCATCTCTTACGTTATTGCACCCCTCCTTCAAAAGAAGTCTTTAGGCACGGTGCCTGTCTGTCAAGGTCAAAAAACAATAGAACCTTATACTGCGAGTCGTGGCCCACTCCGGCCCGCGAGCAATAAATCGAAGCAGCTGACCTTCACTGTGAACGTGCATACATTCTTACTTTGCAACATTCTGTGTAAAGCCATCCCTGAGAACTTGATTTTTACACTCCATCTTTGTATATTGTCCACGTGTTTTGCAGCCC
Source organism: Ambystoma mexicanum (assembly GCF_040938575.1). Classification (NCBI taxonomy): domain Eukaryota; kingdom Metazoa; phylum Chordata; class Amphibia; order Caudata; family Ambystomatidae; genus Ambystoma; species Ambystoma mexicanum. Next base: position 401,131,757 of record NC_090937.1, on the reverse strand, counting down.
TAGAGAACCATAAATATTGAGATAATTGTCTATTTATGTAAAAGTGAGATTTATTGTTTGTTTAGTGGACGAAAGGTCGGGTAGGGTTCATAGCAAATTTTACTACGATCGACCGATTAATGTTTAAAAACACATGGCCGACCCGTAGGGACAATAAAAATTTAGGACCGGAAATACCATTTAATTGTACTGCATATGAAATGACAGATGTCCACCCATTATGGTACTTTTCAAAGGTCTTGTATTTTCGATAAACCAGGTAAGAAAGTGCATTGGGTAGGTAAGCTGTACACCTGTGCCCACCCACCATCCAAACGTACACACCCCCAACCAGGCCCCAAACAACTAACCCCCTAATGGACCTCCCCCACCACCCAAACGTACCCACCCCCCTACACACATGGTATCCCCAAATGTCATGTTGACTGGCATCCCCACATGCCACTATTTGTGGGGGGCGCTTATGCGGTGCCGTGTCCTTGCTGGCGGCTCCAGTCAGCCGACTAGAACGCCTCCGTGTCCTGGCAGTGGCAGAGCTGGATGGGGTGGTGCTGGCTGAGGTGACTGTCGGTGTGACTGTGGGCAAGCGCCCTTGAAACGCCTGCTGGGCTACCAACATTGACTGAGCAATGCTGGATTGCACACTGTTCCCTTCCCTGACATGGCGTGCCCGGGTGACAATGGTGGCCGCAAATCGTCCAATCGACCTGGAGAGCCGCTGCACCAACGTAGCATTGCTCTCACGCTGCAGCCTGGCCTCCTCCCGCTGATGCACGCCCTCCTCACACTGCAGCCTGGCCTCCTCCAGCTGACTTTCCACCAGCTGCGTCAGCTTGCTCAAAGTGCTGCAAGCGTGTACTGAGCTCAGCCATGGAGGGAGTTGGGGAGCGCATGGGGCTGTGCAGTTCTTGGGGGCTGAACTGTAGGCCATGGATGGGTGACACCTCATCCATGTTCTCCCCCTCACCCTGTTGTACTGCTTCGGCCTGCATGGCCGGGGCACTTCCATCACTTGATGCAGCCTCCTCAGCTGTGCAGATGGGCTGCGATTCATCATCCGGGGCTTGGTGGGTGCCTGCATGGGGATGGTGGCGTATGCTGGTGTGCCTGATGTAGCCGGGTGTGCCTGATGTAGCCGGTGTGGCTGATGTAGCCGGTGTGCCTGATGTAGCCTGTGTGCCTGATGTAGCCTGTGTGCCTGATGCAGCCGGTGCTTGTGTGCTGGAGCAGCTAGCATCATCCTCCTGGGCAGAAGTGCTGAGTTGGGCGCGTGCAGATGGCCGCTGCGTTGCCTCTTGGCTGTTGCTGTCACTTGTCTCGACTGTGGGGATACAGAGGGCATGCTGTTAGTTGGGTGATGTTACTAGATGTGTCCATCACATGCATCCAACATGATAATCCATTACCACTTGCATGTACACACTTGTGACTGTTGATGCACTCAGGTGTGTGTGTGTGTCTGCTTCCAGTCAGGCACGCACTGTGTGCATTTCCATGGTTCATGCTTTGGGGATGTGTTACTTGTCATCTGGCCAGTCAGTGGGTCCATTGGGTCACTCCTGCCCTGTTGGGGGGAGGGGCATTGTGAGTGGGTCCATTGGTTCACTCCTGCCCTGTTGGGGGGGGGGGCATTGTGAGTGGGTCCATTGGGTCACTCCTGCCCTGTTGGGGGGGGGGCATTGTGAGTGGGTCCATTAGGTCACTCCCATTCACACTTATGACTTTGTACTATGTGCACTTACCAGCATGTGCAGGTGGGCTCACTCCTGCCTCTGCCTCTCCTATGCCGTGGATGCCTTCGAGGTGCATGACACTGCTGCAGTGCTCCTCCCACGGTTGCAACTTGAGAGGGGATGCAGGGCCTCCACCAGTGCCAGTGCTGTGTTGGCGGTGTGCAGTCATGAGGTTGCGCACCCGGAGCCTGAGGTCATCCCACCTCTTATGGCAGTCCTTCACAGAGCGTGTGGTCACACCGACCGCTGTGCACTTGCGTGCTGCCTCTGCCCACACCTCCTTGCGCCGTTGCTGAGTAGTGCGCTGCTGATCTGCACTAAAGAGCATTTCCGCATGCTCAACAATGTGGTCCACCAGAACTGTGAGCTCAGCCTCACTAAAGCGCGGCTTTCGCTGTCTGCGTGCTGGTATCCTGGATGCCATTCGATGAGTTGTCAGTCTCAGGGAGGTAATCTGACCTGTGGTGTCTGAGGATGGCAGTGGATTGTGCTTTATATAATGGCCGCCTCTCTATTTTCGTTTTTTTCCCACGGTCATGCTGTTTCCGCTTCCGGTGTTGGTGTTTCCGCTTCCGGTGTTTCCGTGTCGGCGGGTGCGGACACGGGTTTAGCACCGTTTTCTGTGGCGTAAAGTCCATGTGCATGGGTGTTTACATGACGGCGGTGACTCTGTTTCCGCCTCGGTGTGTTGCGCGCGACCCAAGTGCCGTAATCGGCCCTTCTTTCCGCAACCTTGCGGTCGCGGAAGTAGAGTAACCGTCGTCACGGAATCACCGGATTCCGGCACGGCCGACTCGTAATGAGGCCCAAAGTCTCAGTATGAGTAATTGGGTCTGTAGTTAAGGCCTGATGCTCCACCGCCAAAGCTCAGGATTAACTTTCATCGCACAGCCAGTTTGGGAGGGTTTTGCATGGGTAAGGAATTTTTTTCCAGTTTACACTCTGCTGGTTTAGAGAGGAAACCTAGTAATAAGTGAACTCCACAACCCCAGCTGCCCATGAATTGACACGTTCAACCCGGTCAATGCATAATGTAGCTACGTTTGTGCCAGAGCCATAATTTCATAACATCAGTGGTTACTGGATGAGAAAGGTTACATTGTCTTCTAGGTCCATATTGAGTGTTCTGAAGAAAGAGAGACACTTAGGATACTAGACAGACATCAAAGTCTCACAGTCACTGGGCCTATACCAATTGTATTACTGATCCTTTTGGAGGCACTGCACGTTTACAGCGAGCTGCATGATTACAAGTAGCTATTTCTTTCACCCTAACAGTGGAGTTTGTTATGAACAGCACTTGAAATGGTCCATACCACCTGGGTGCCATTGTTGAGTTCCTTTGATGGCTTTTCACTAGTATAAAATCTCTAGGTTGTAAAGAATGGCATAGTTACGACAGTTCCTTGGGCAGCGTCTTCTTCACCTGTTTGTGGAAAGAACTGGTGGAGAAATGAAGATATCTCAAACAGTCAGGCAGTTTTTCATCCACTCATATCATCATTGTTTACTGGGTGAGATGAATGCAGTCTCGTGGGGCATCTAAATAAAACCCTGTCCTTTGATTGGGAGTACTCCTCATACTGAATAAAACTCGAGGAAGGGCCTCTGCCCACTTCAATCCAGTCTCTTGGCAGTTTTTAGCCAATGTATTCCTAAGGGTTCCATTATGAAGCTTTACTGCACGTCGACTGAGGACAGCATGGCCAGTGGAGGTTGTGTTGCACATTAAGAGCAGTCAAACGTTGTTTCATACCCTTATTAATGAAATGAGTGCCTTGGTCGCTGTTTATGGTAACATTCTATCCATATCTTGGTACACAATGCTTTATCAAAGCCTTAGCCACTGTAATTGCATCTGCCCTTCTACATCTGTATGCTTCTCCCAGCCAGAAAAGGTGTCCAAAACGACTAAGATATACTGTAGATTATTATTATGGCAGCTGGAGAAAATCTATCTATAGGTTTACGAAGGGACGCTAATGTGGCAGTTGACATTTGGAACACTCAGCTACACTTGCAAATGTGTTTTGAATACAGTAAAAGGGGATGTTGATGAAGGTATCTGAAGTCTTCTCCAAAGTGAATAATGACTGTTACTTAGAAATGTCCATTCAGCATGTTTGAAATGTGTGAGATGTGACATGGTCAGTATTCTGACCTTGTCAAGAGGGGATGGGATCTCCTCTCAGTCCGAGGTGGGATGCCTACTAGGTAGGAATCCAGAGCCAACCTGTCCCCGAAAGGAGGACGTGGTTGTTGGGAGGGCCCTAATTACTGTCACTCCCCATGTGCCAACTTGTATATGGACAGTACTTATTTGCATCACCCCATGTCTGAGAAATCCAATACTGACCAAGTTTTCCCTTTCTATCTTTCACAAATCGCAGATCAGCAAGAAGAGCACACACGAGACAGAGAACCACCAGCACACCATACAAGTGAATACTCTGACACAGAGCTAATGGGAATTTGGCCAGAGACCTGGCTTCCCTGCCAAAAGTCCTATATGAGCAGCACAATGATAGATGGTGGAGCTGGAGCTCCTATGCAGTGGTTTCCAACCGCAGCCCAATAGGGTGGAAGACTGGTGTGGGCCTCATAGTCCCCAGGGACTTGAAACTCAACTCCACCAAAACAACACAGGACTTACCTTAGGCGAAGCCAGACCAGAATCCCAGAAAAAAACAAAGAAAAACCCTTCAACCATCTCTGAAACTCATAGCATTTCTTGATACATTTGTGGCACATAGTGGCATGGTTGGATTCCTCCATCCCCGAAATAGAGACTGCCTATGTCAAGAAAATAGAAGGAAAATCTGAGAGAGTAGCCACTGAGTTCTTAGATCGAGAGATTTGGGAAATAGTAGTAGAACTAGAATTCCTAACTTTTGAGATGGTGCTGGAAGAAGCTGAGGATTCCTGGGAATCTGCAGAATCACAACCTAACCCTGTTGAAACAACTAGACAGGAACAATCCATCATCCTAGCAGACGTCATAAATAGAAGCTTATTGGATGAAACGCAGGAGGCCAGAAAGAGAACCAGCCATTGGAGAAAGGCCCATGGTAGTGGAAGCGGGCTAAAAGACCTCCCTGCTATGCCCGCATTTCAGGAATCGAGGAGCCCTACCAACTTATGTGAGGGTGAAGAAGTAGTACCTTTGAGACCTGAAGAAACTCCAGTTCGCCGACAACCAAGTAACGCTTCTATAGAGGACTTGGTAAGAGCTCTGGTGGATGGCCAACTCGACATCACTTGACAGCACCTAGAGGAAATAACGGGCAATACAAAGACGAGAACAACATGCAGTACCTACAGCAATCCTACAAAAACTCGGCACTGGTGAACATTCGGCTGCCTTGTTTATCAATTTCAAGAGGGTCGCTGAAACAGCAGGATACACCGGGATTGCTGTGCCAGATACTTCAACCCCTTACTGACTGGAGAAGCCCACAAGCCTTTCAAGCGCTCAATCTCGATGGGAGAACTCGCTATGGAGATCTGAAGAAGGGAATCCTAGAGAGACTAGGATAAGACAGGGATCATTACTTATTTAAAATTCTTCATCTATGGTTGCAGCAAAGAGAAATGCCCCAACAACTGTCTTATCGAGTAAGGGACCTATTAAAGTCTCTGGTGGATAAAAACGTCAAAGAAGTAAAGGTCATGCTGGTTCTGAAGCAATTCATAGATGCCTTACCACTGTATTTACAGACGTTTTATGGAAGCTGCATGAACCCACTTTGGAGGCAATACAAAGTGCTAATGCCCACCAAACAGCCATCTATGCCAGAGAAGCCAGTGGAGTACCCAGAAAACCAAGTGACGAGACCAATGTCACAAGCGAGGGAAGAATTTCCAAGCATAATCAGACCAAGTGTTTTCCTGTCAACCAATCTGAGAGCAAGTCAAGTACACCTAAATCAACAGACTGGCAGAAAAAGGGCCTGCCTCTGTGACATCGTAAGATTTTATGCATGCTGGAAACCTGGACACCTGGCTCGAGTATGCCCTGAGAAGCCCAAGTAGGAGTTAATAGACATTGGACTTCTCGATACAGGTCCAAGCCCACACCACATACAGAAGACCAAGCAGATTGGGCAGAGGAAGAGACTGAACCAGAATACCTTGCACATATTTTAAAGGAGGACGAGGAAGGGCCAGACCCAAGAGCACGGGCAGTGTGCACCATCAGGGAGACACCACAAATGTCACCTCCCCACAATAGTGTAACATCTCCCTGCCGAGGCCCTCCTAGACTCCAGGAGTAAGAAAACCAAACCGCAATCCAGGTACACCTCGTCGCGTGTGAAAGATTACAGCCTAGACATTTGACTCAGATTGTATGGACCCCTGGGAATATGGATTTATACCGCAAGTCATCACAATACAGATGTAAAAAAAGAAAAGAAGTCTCCATGCCAATGATAGTTATGCCTGGACTCCCTGAGGAGGTCTTACTCTGCTCTGATGTCTCCTTGGGGACATTTGGGGGATGCGCAGGAAGTTTTACACGTGATAGGCCTTGGCCGAGCAGGGAACGTGTATTTGGGGGTTGCGCAGGAAGTTTTACACATGATAGGCCTTGGCCGAGCGGAGAACGTATATTTGGGGGGTGCGCGGGAAGTTTCACACGCAATAGGCCTTGGGCGAGCGGGGAACATGTATGTGGGGGGTGTGTGGGAAGTTTTACACGCGATAGGCCTTGGCCGAGCGGGGAACATGTATTTGGGGGTGCGCACAAGTTTTATATGCGATAGGCCTTGGCCCAGCAGGGAACGTGTATTTGAGGGGTGTGCGGGAAGTTTCACACGCGATAGGCCTTGGCCGAGCGGGGAACGTGTATTTAGGGGGTGCGTGGGAAGTTTTACACACGATAGGCCTTGGGCGAGCGGGGAACGTGTATTTGGGGGGTGTGCGGGAAGTTTCACACACAATTTGGTATCGTGGGCTCTCCCGGGTGTCTGGTTTCCCCCCTCCCCATGACCTGCAGGCAGCCCACACCACAGCGGACTACCCTACAACCCTCCCCATGCCATGCAGGCAGCCCACATGGCACCATGCACTCGTGAGCGCACTTGTGAGCCCCGACTCATGTCCCCCTGCACCACCACCCATCCCCAGTGATGGGCACCTGCCAGCAGACCCCGACTCATGTCCGCCTGCACCCCCACTAACCCCCAGTGACGGGCACCTGCCAGCAGGCCCCGACTCATGTCCCCTGTACCCCCACCCACACCCAGTGACGGGCACCTGCCAGCAGGCCCCGACTCATGTCCCCCACCCCACCCCCAGTGACGGGCACCTGCCAGCAGGCCCCCACTCATGTCCCCCTGCAACCCCACCCACCCAACAGTGAGGGGCACCTGCCAGCAGGCCCGACTCATGTCCACCCACCCCACCCCCAGTGGCGGGCACCTGCCAGCAGGCCCCCACTCATGTCCCCCCAACACGTCATCACGATCCACACTCATGGCCCTTATGGCCACCCAAATCCCACCCCACGCCACCCCAGTCCAAACACCCAAACAAGTATTCCATCCACTCTAAATTGAAATCCCCATGTCATGATAAAACACAAATGACAAGTATGCACATCAATACATGTCCATCAGACACACACAATGGGGGCAAGTGAATGAGAAAGCCCACAGCGTGACATGCACAACACCAATGAGAGAATACCACACAACTGAAGTATGAAATGAAAATGTATTAAATACAAAATCAACAGAATGAAAGAAAATCACACAAGAAAAAAAAGAATAAACAAAAGGCTGGATGTCCAAAATTAATGAAAAATATATGAATGCTGAATCCAAATAAATCCAAATGAAAATGGCTCCAAAGTGTTTGTCCATCAAACCAAATCCAAAGGTAAAAAAAATTGAAAACCATTGCTCCATGGAAAAATAAATCAATGAAGTCAAATCCAGTCCTCACCTATATACAATGTAAAAATCCAGGGTCCATGAGCCCAACAATCCAAAGGAAACCTACAAAAAACCCTACCTAATAAATAACTACATATAAAAAGGTGGGGCATATTCCTTGCGTCCCAAATGAAAGAAAAATAAAAAGGAAACCTAACACTAATGAACTATATACAATGGCGGCGGGCAAGTCCTACGACTCACTTGTTGATTTCCCAGTCCAGGGCATCATCAAACTCTTGTTCAACGTCCTGGAGGAGGGCCTGTTCCCTGGCCCCGAGGTCTCGCAGGGATAATGCCATGTCCACCTCCAACTCCCTGCGAATTTCCTCAAGGCACTCAGCCCGCCTCAGCGCCCTGCGCATGGAGTTAACCGCCCTGGCCATAGTGCGCCGTGCCCCTTCTGCCCTCCGCCGTTCCGCATCTATTTGCTGGCCCAACCGCTGCCACACGGAAGACACTCCCAATCCAGGGTCCTCCTGCCCTCCGGCCGATGCCTACCCCTCTGATGTTGATGGCCCCGAGCCATCATTGCTCCCACCTTGAACCTGCTGCAGCCGTGCATGTGCCCAGCCTGTTGATGCCTGCACATCCTCCTCCTGCTGGGTTCCAGTTGTTGAGGTGGCCACCCCTACTGGACCTCCGACTCCTGACTGTGGCAGGGATGTGTCCTCCACCAGCCTGGCCGCTAGGTCAGAGGCAGCTCCACAGGGTGGCCAGGTGATACTTGGCCCAGAAGATGGCACGGAGGACGACTGGCACATAGGGGGTTCAGTAGAGGAGGGGGTCGGTACAAGGTCCAGCACACGGAGGAACCCAGCACCGGGGATCCCTCCTAGCCAGTCAACGCGGTCAACGAGGCATCTGAAGTAACATGCAGCATCCTCACGAGAACCCTGCACGTTATCCCGGATGCCAAGTTGACGCAACGCCACCGCAGCCAGGACAGGCTCAACACGGTCCCGGATTGCCACGTCCGCAGGGAGAGGAAGGCCAGTTGTTGTTAGCTGATCCCCTCCCTGACAACGGGTCTGGACGAAGGCATCCCTGCTGGTGCGGGATGATGCAGTCACAGGATTGGGGACAGGATTACACACAGGCACCTCAGCGGCCGCCTGTGCTGCCTCCTGTCCCTGCCCCTGGACTGCACCACTAGCACCAGTGGAATCCCCCCTCCAGACCCCGTGTGTGGCCCTTCCACGGCCTCCTCCTCAACCAAACCCTCCACCAACCTGGATGACTCGGTGCCATCTTCCTCCATAGGCCCCTGTGGGGCCTCAGCTGGCCCTTCTGCTGCCGAGGGTAGGTCCAAGAGGTGGAGATCGGAGTTGGACTCGGCACCAGACCCCTCACTCCCCAACGAGATGACAACCTGGGAGGGGAGCTGGGCCTTGCATCTCCGGCTGGAGGTGGGAGCCTTGCCGCTGTGCTCCACAGCACCGTCTCCGCCCTCTTCATCAGTTGACGCTGCAGACAGGGAGAGACAGAACACAGCCATCAGGGCACTGTACAATGGTCTGATACACACATGACAGTTACACATGAGTGGCATTGTGAAACGTCACACATGTCATCACAATCCCCATCACACCTATCATTTGAACCCACAAACATACGCAAATTAACAGGAATGCTGCAGCAAGCAACACCATCCATGCACATACAACATGAGCATCTGAAGGTTAGCCTGACGTCACATGCAACATGGGGAGTGCCAAACACATGCACACACGCCACCAGAGATACATACATCTGTACATCTCCACCACCTGTTGCAGTTAAATCATCGGCATCCATGTCACATCTGCCAACCAGCCTCCTACGTGTCGGTGTCACATGCATCCTTGGTGTATCACAGTGGCACACATGTCAAATACACACACACGCACATGTACATTGTGCACATACATGAAGGTGGAACCAGCATCCATGTGTCACACCACAACCATGCCACAGTACATACACTTAATTCTAAAGATGTGTGTTCCGACACATGCATTTGGCCACCATGCATTCGAACACATACTCCATTGATGTGCCTCACACATGACTGGACTCACATGCGGCAGGCTCATGTCCCTGTACATACACATCCATACATGAGCCTTCCAAGACATATATCCAACCTGCACACTCCTGCCACACCTCGACATGCACAGCGTCCAATCAGTAGGCATGGTCACTTACCGCTCGACTCCGGACGGGTCTGCCTCTGAAGGATCTTGCGGTGGAGCGCTGGGTTTATGCGTTCCAGGACCCTCAACTGGATGTTGCTAAGTCAGACCCGGCACCCCTCTGCATGCTTTCCCTTCAAGAGGCGCCGGCCCTTGCTGAGGGTCCTGGACCTGAAGTCCTCCCAGCGCTTCTGGACGTTTTGCATGTCGCGGGCTGCCACCCCCTCCACGTTGATGGCAGCCACAATGTCATTCGAGATCCTCGTCCGTCCTTCATTGTCGTTGCGTGAACTTCCAAAGAGGGCATCATAATGCCCCAGGACTTGCTCCACCAGGATGCCAACTTCATTGGCACTGAAGTTGGCAGCCCTCTGCCTCTCTGCTGGGGGGTTGCCACTGGTGCCAGATGGTGTTGTGTCGGACATAGAAACCCCCGAGGCAGGTGTGGGTGGGCAACTGGGTCCTGGGGCTGGGCTGTGTAGCGATGGAATACCAGTCAGGAGTCTTCTGTTGCAGCAGGGGTGGTCACAGCAACTGGACCCCTGTAGATGGCTGATGTGCAGGCACCAAATAGCAGGGCACGTGGCCAGCAGGCAGACAGGCAGCAGCAGATGGCAGGTGGGAGCATCCTCGGGTCTCTGGGGGGCAGGAAAATGGCCTTCAGGGCAGGAGTGTGGTCTTCCGTGTGTTGTCGCGTGGCCAGCTTGATACGGAGTGATTTGGCACGTGAAAAAACTGCACGTCAGCGTGTAATTCGAGGAAATATGCACGGGCGTTTCCCTCAGCACTGGTGCATCCGCATGTGCCAAAAAATCATGTATGCGTGTTACTGCATGTTATTCGAGGAGAGGCCCTTAGCGCATATGTGAAGTGACGCATGCGTTTTCCTCAGCACGGGTTAAAGGTGAGCGGGGCCAGCAGTTCGCTGTAGGTGCCTTTCGTGGGGACCAACGTGTGTGTTGCTACTTCGTGTTGTATCGCGCACCATCACAACTTCACAGCGGATCAAGGACGTATCTCTTCTTTTGGCAGGGGTAATGGCTACGCGTGTTTTTCGTTATCACGCTAGTCTGACGGTGAGTCGTGCACGCTATTTTTCCCACTGCGGGTGCCCCTGTGTATCGCGTACCCGTTTTCGAGGTCATAATAGCCTGCGTGTCCCACGCGTATGTGTTTTTCGTGTCCCTGGGTGCCACCGCGTACTGCAGAAGGTTAATTCCACACACGTGGCCTACCGGGGGTTGCGTGCACGGTTTTACTGCAGTTTTGGGGTGCCTGAGCGTTACGTCACCCGTCACCTTATCACCGGGGTCACATACAGCCTTGCAGGTGCATGGGTGCTGTTAACATCTTGTATCCCACCTCCTTCACCCCAATTGCCCAGGACAATTGTTGTGTACACCTCCCATTGGCATTACCACATCTGTGCCTGCACTACTACATCTGTGCCATGGCTGTGAGGCCACGAAAGGTGAGGGGCGCCTCATCTGGGCGTACTCCACGTGGCGGGTATTGTCAGGGACGTGGCCGGGGTGACCAGGGAGTAGGGGGACTCCAGGGTGTCCAGGGTGGCTGCAGAGGGGGAAGAGGCAGGGGTGCGCCAGTTCGGCACGATGTTGTGCCACGTCTTGGTGCAGTCATGCCAACCCCCCCTGCGGCTCCGGGAGAAACAGTTCTTGCATCTAGCACTGGCGCCCATGTGACCCGGCAGTCCATTTCATCGACTGCCATGGGCCCAAGGGTAGTGGTAGCTGCAGGTGCAGCTATGGACACCACCACCCAGGCTCAGGGTCTGCCAGCGCAGGCTGCGTTGGCACCTAAAGAGTCCATGGAAGATTTCCAGGAGGTCAGGAGGCACACCGTAGGTGCACGCAGGGCTGCCCTGACCGAGGCACGTGTCCCTGGGGCAGTAATGTCATCTGCTGCCCCGACCAGCCGGGTGTTGGCAAGTGCATGGGCAGATGCACCCGACACCACCCCGGTTGTGAGTCTACCATCCAGGACAGTCCCGGCCAATGACCCTGGCACAGCGGATGTTGCTGCACAGGGTCCATTCCAGGGCACACAGCAGCCACTGACGCAAGTCAGGGCTTCCATCCTTGTTCCACCTGCCACTCCCTCGGTTCAATCCACCAGCGCCACTGTCCATACTGATCAGAGTGGCATTTGCCAGCCAGGGTCCGGACCACCATCCAAGAGGAGGAAGGTGGCACCTGCAGTACAGGCTGGGACCCCAGACACAGCTACGGCCTCCAGCACATTGAGGAAGAAGCCTTTCTGCATGCAGGAACTGGACTTCCTTGTGGACTACGTGCGGGACCACAACCGTGATATGCTAGTGGGGCCGAATTGTCAAACTACGGCTGCCCATCGTAATAACCACTGGAAGCAAGTTGCGGATCATGTGAGTGCATTCAGCCATGAGATATGGACAGCTCAAGAGTGCAAGAAGCGTTGGGATGACCTCAAACACAGCACTAAGGCAAAGCGTGCCTCTAATTACAACATGACTCTGGTGACTGGCAGTGGGCCACCACCTGAGGAGGAAGACCTCACTCTGTACGAGTCAGTCGTTGCAGGGTTCCTACCACCAGGAATGGTCGAAGGAGTGGGTGAGATGCTGGACTTTGATGCCCCGTCCAGTGAGTGTTGTCACGTGTTTGTCGACGCCATGTGTGTTTTGCTTGTGTGATGTGTTGTGCTTGACTGCCACTACATGTCATGTGTACATGGTTCTCATGTGCAAGTCATGCAATGCTTCACTGATGCGTGCCTGCTGTGCAGGATGGTGGACATGTAGAGCAGACGGGGACTGTCCTCATCACCACACTTGCACCCTACTCACATGCTAGTCACCCGGCTGCCCCTCCGGTCCATGTTTCAGCTCACTGGCCCTTCTGCATGTAGCCTGGGGTGTCTTTCCTCTCAGCACTGGGACTACGTCATTGCATGACTGACGTGCATGTGTCCTCTGCCTGCATGTGGGTACTCCACGTCCCTTACCCCTCCACCCCCCCTGCAACCCAATTTCACCATTGCACTGGTGTGCATCATGTTGGCGTACTGCAATGGCCTGTTCAAGACTCCTGTGTACATGCAAACTTCCACCAGCCAACCTGCCAGACACATGCAGGGGGGGTACATCCTCTGTCCTTCATGCAGGGTGTCTCACTTGGACTGTGCAGATGGCAGATGTTCTGTAGGGACATGAGTGCCCATTCATGCTCCATGTGCATTCCATGCGTGTCCCTATGTGTACTTGACTGGATGATCATTGTAGTACGCGTCCAGGATGACCTACATTTCATGGTATTTGATCATCCATTCCATGCCCACTCTGGCTCAGTCCTGCATCACACACATGTTTAGGGTGTCACAGTCTGTGTGGGTCACAGACCTCCCCCTGTTTCAGGCCCAATGACGCTGTTCAACTGGGGTGGTGGCCCTTGCACTGCCTTCACGTTTATTGATACACATCATGATGTACTTGTTCATGTAGATAGTGGGTAAGGTACACATGTTCTGCACTGCATCAACCCACTTCTGAGCCGTGTTAGACCGTTCTACATGCCTACTCACTGATGCAATGTCAAAGTGACCTGGCATGCATGCCAAGTTCTCATTTGTGTGTGACATGTCTGCTTCATGTGTTGGCTGTCTGTGTGATGTCCATGTGTGTGTGTGTTATGTGCTTCTGACATGTAATTTTTTCTCCACTGTTCCGATGATGACGCAATGAAGCCAGAGGATGGTGTTGTCATGCCAGACACAGGTTTGCTATCACACCAGCAACCCGACACAAGTGGGGGTTTTGGGGTGGTAGACCACGAGAACCCACATGTGCTACAGACCATCTTGTCTATGGCTGGCAATGAGTCTAGCCCGGATGATCACTCTGACGACAATGTCGAGTTGGGTGTGCATCGGGTCCATTCGTCAGGGGTGAGTGATTCTGATGTGGACCCTCCAAACCAGTTGCTGATGTGCCTGGGGCATCACGTCGAAGGGGGAATGTAGTCCTGCAGCCACGGGCGGTGCCAACCCAACAAGGATGGCGGGTCCTTGGGCCCCGCAAGTGTCAAGCCCAGCAACGTGGTGGCTGCTTGCCACTGGGGTGTACTGAGTGGGAGCAAGCCATGGTTGCCAATTCAGAACACCAGGGGGCAGCAATTGATAACATCACTGTGAGCATGGAACGTGTGGCCCAATCCGTGCTCCCCCCTGCTAGGCAGGTGCAAATCAAGCCGCGGGCGGCACAGTCCACGGCTGCTCACTCAGGCTGGGCATGGCGGCCTCAGACAGGGCACGCCGGGCTGAAATGGTGTCTTTGCGTCAAGCAATTGCTACTCACAGAGAAGCACACATGGAGGCCATGAGGGTTGACTTTTTAACCCTCAAATCTACTCTAGCTGTGCTCATGATGACCCAGAGGACGCGGTCAGAGGAGAGGTTGGAGCAGCTAGAGAGTATCATCTCGGCTGAGCTACGTGCTTGCCGGGAGGTGCACCAGTTGTCCGGCCAGGCCACACAGGAAGAACTCTGTGTTAGACGTGTTACCTTGCAAGAGGAAGCACGCCTATCACGCAAGGTTCTACATGCTGACCTACATGTCATCGCCACATAGAACCAGGCTCACCCGTACCGCAAACTTGCTGCTGACGAGGGGCAAGCTGCACCTAGGCGTGGTCAGGGTACTGTGCCATGTCAACCTTTTCAGCAAGAGGGTTACTCGGACGACGAGATATCTCCCACACAGGTCACGCTGTGCAGGCGTTGAGCCCATGGAGGTTTTTTTTTCTCAACATTATCGCATGTGGATGTTGAGGTGCGCCCTGCACCTCCCCCCTCCTGGGTGCCTTCCCCCCATGGGTCATATGTGGCCATTTTTTATTTTTAGTTTAGTTAGTTAATATGGTTTTTTATAGTTAGTTTAATTAGTTAATATAGTTTAAAATTGCTTGTCTATTGTGCATTCATGTGACGGTGTGGTGCCTTTTGGCTTTTGAAAGCATCCACTGTCTGTTCCAGCTGAGCCCTTGAAGCTTGTCTCGTGTATGTGTTTGCAGCTTGGGGTCCTGACTCACATAGGCCACTCCTGCTTCCCTTATCCATAGGCTCGCAAGGATGGTACGGTGTAACAACCATTTACACAAGGGCTTTGGACTTTCGTCATATCTGTGGCCTGTCTGCAGCTGTACTACTTGTGTTAACACCCCTAGTGGGGATTGAGTGGGTTTAATCCACGCCATGTCTGTAATCAATTTGTGTGAGTACCTGATTGATATCTCCATTAATTGATGTGGATTGTGATGTATGCTTTTTTCTTGCCTGTATGTGTGCTTGATGCACTTCATGCTGTAGACAGTAGCCTGCACCCTTTGCCTGTCAAAGTCACACTGATGGTGGGAGGAGTTTGGATGTAGGTCTCTAACCTGGCCCATTGACAACCAGCATGGAGACACACACACAGGGAACTTTCCAGCCTTATTAATATCTTGTATGCCCTTTCTGCAGGAAAATGAGCCTCCAGACTACCTTTGCCAGCAGACACAGGGCCAAGTACTAGTGAAACCTGGCCACATTTGTTGGTGCAGACGTGCGCATATATGCACAAGCAGAAGCACAGCGCTTGTGCTCAGACGTCCGACAGAAGCAGACGTGTTTCCAGGAGCTCCAAGCAAGGTGAACAGCACAAGGAGCCACACCTCAGCCAACCTTCCACCAAGCCACTTGCACATGCATGCTAAGTAGCATCAGTGCTGGGGAGCTTGGCCAGGCATTGTTGTAGAAGTGCACAGTACAGCTAAAATGCGTTGAGGGCCAAATGCCAAGTAGCTTTACAAGTTGTCAGGGGCACACGCAGGGCCGTCAAACATATCCTCGAGTCCCCGGTTAGGGAGAATTCTCATTATATGCCTAATTTCCCCTACCTAAAGAGTCCCCCAGCAGCTTTTCTGGATTTGAAGGGTCTGTTTTTTTCTCCTGCTAAGAGTGTGACCCTTTTTCCCACTCTTAGGCATATTTGCTATGTGTGTTCTACACTATTTTTTGTGTTTAATGTCTATGGGGCTTATCTCACCCGCCTAGGAACCATCTTTAAACACATGTGTTACACAGCACCTTCAGTGCAGTGACACATGGGTGTCGTAGCGACTCCCAAACATACCCTGTTACTCCATACCCTGGTACTGACTACTGTCTCCCAGGGCATGTAAAGTCCCCATTGACTTTAATAGTCAATTTATATGAACCAAACCAGTACAACCCATCTTACTATGGAGGTACTGGGAGGGGTTAATCATTTTTCCCTGGGGTTCATTTTCGAGAGGGTACCATACAGTCCCTCTCTCAAAAGTTTTTGGCTGGTGGCAGTGGTTACTACCAAAAATATTCGACCGCGAATATTTCCCTATGGGATTTTCCCATTGTTCGAGGCTACCACATTTTCTGACAGCCTTTAACATACCGCCGGTTTATTTTATTATTAACTTTACTCCGGTAGGTTTTATTTGCCAGAACTTGTATATAAATTCTTTCTCTAAACTCCTAACCCAGGTCGGGGATCCTTTGTTCGTCCTTTTGGCGGGCTTCTGCCAAGAAGCCCTCCTTTCGGCACCACTGCGTCTGGGGTGGGTCTGTTGTGTGGGAGGGGGTGTAGGACCCCTGGACAGAGATGCCACAGCAACTCATGTCACACTCTGCCCTGGTAGGCTGGAGGGTCTCCCGCCAAGATGACCACTCCACTGTGTGAGTGACAGCTAGGCTGTATGAATGGGGGTCTTTCTTCATAAAAGCAGGGTCCTGAGGACTGGAAGAGCAAGATGTCACCACTCGAACTGAGGAACTGAAGAGGAGAGAAGCCAAAGACGTCTGCAACGACTAAACCACCGGTGAAGCCCTGCTGCAGCATATCACCACTTTTCTCCACACGACGAGAGGAGATCTTCATCTGAAAGAGCCTTCTTCCCTTGAGCTGGTGGGGCCGACCAGTTTGCCAATCGCCTTCCCGGACCTGCCTTGGTCGAATCGCCAGTGCCCTGCACTTCGAGGCCGGATAGCCAGGCAGCCATCCACCCGGACCGGCGGTTTAAAGGAGCGTACCTTTTATTTTCATTTGGCAGCACCGCAGCTGGTTTCATCCCTGGGTAGTGCAGTAACTCGAACCTTCCTCCACGACGAGAGCCTCTCTTCCTCTGCTGGATCCCCCGAACTGCAAGAACTACCAGGAACAACCGCCACCGCAGAAGCCTCTTCTTCATTTTAAGGTACTTTGTTCCGCCAGGCCTCCCTTTCGAGTGGTAGTGCTAAAGGTGTTTTAAATCCTTTACCTGCCTGTTGGTTTGGCTGCCCCTATCGTCTAACATTATCTTTCACCTTCTGCATCCACCTTTTCGAACCGTTAACCAAAGACCTGACTGCAGCTACAAGAACATTTTTACTCCTGGGCTCTTTGCCCTGTACCACTGACTCTGCCACAGGCCTATTGACTCTGGCTGAATTTGTTATAACTGCCTTCTCTAGATTGCTTCTCAACTAGAACTGTGTTGGTGCACCTAATTCTTATAACCACCTTTTCCTTCCCACTTTTAAAACTTGTGAAGTGCCATTTTGCTCGTTTTTCATTTAAGAATTCTCTATGCTAAAGTACTGCCTTGCCTAAACTTGTTCACAAACTTATTGGTAAGTGTTGCTAGGGTGCCTAAGAATATATTTTTGTATAACTTGTACTTTCCCTCCCTTGTGAGAAATTGCTAGAGTGCCATTTGTGTTTGGTTTTCACTGTGCCGTTTTGCTCAGTTTTCACTCTTGCTCAAACGTGTCTGCAATTTAACTAAGGAATTGTGTATACTTTTCTTGACTGATTTTAACTTGCTTTAATAACTGTGATTTATGAGTTGAACTAGAAGTGTGTAAAATAAATATATATATTATTTTTAATACAAAGCTTTGTTCAGTGTTTCCTTGTACCATAGTGCTATGGTCCTATTGTGTAAACCCTGAATACTGCTCATCTCCCTCTTGAGATAAGTCTGACTGCTTAGCCACAGCTACCAACTAAATCTTTGTGGTACAAACCGATACCAAAGGGGATTTATTGCTCATACCTGTAGTCTTAATCTTCTGTAGTGCTCCCTAAGGGAACTGCACAGGATTCTGCCTAACATCCCCCCACTCCATTGAAGCTGAGTTATTAGCGCAGTAGCGTTCCTAGCCAGAAACTGATACAGCGCACAGGGACACCCAGCGAGGCACAGACTCGTGTGCAGTGCATATCATTTGCATGTGCAAATTGCCACGTGCACTACCTATTGAAATCAGCGGCTGCCAGAACATGACTTGTACTGAAGTTGCACCTCCCTATACACGTCTAGCAGCTCACCCAGGGACCACTGTATCATGTGTGTTTCTTGACGCATTGGTCTTCCATTTCCCGCGCGCCCACGTGCGGCTGCCTTACTGCATTGAAAGTGTATGAACCATCACGGGGGCAAGCTAACGTATACGTACAAAGCAGCAGACAAGAGTGTTTCTTTGTCGAAAAGTCACTTACTTTGGGGCATGACTGGTGTTGTGTGTGTGTGTTGTAAACACACACAGATTAGTAACTCACGCTCTCTTTGCAGCATTGAACTGCTCCTGTCACCGGACCTGAGAGTGCGCAGGCAGGAGGCCAGCACTCACCCCATAGATAAGTCTCTCTTTGGCTTGCATTTCACTCATTTGGTACAATGTGCATGATGAACATGGTTTCTCTGATTGAGTATGTGTTATTGTCAATAGTTGTATTTTGCCTACTTTCCCTTGCCAATACAACTCCCCTCTGCTGCCCCTCTTTCCGGTTGTCCTGAATACCAATGCCTGTCCAAACAACAGATGCCTGACCCTCCTTCCCCGCCGGGGTCTCAGAGGCCTGTGTAAGTTTGACCTTGCAGGCGCCCAGACCACAGAGGGGGTGGTTGGTTCGTGCCACTCCTGTGCCTGGACACTGGAGCTGTGACACTACCCATCAGTTGTTGCATCCTTATTGTATATTATGTACAGGAAATGGTACCCATCCTGTTGGACCATTGTTTAACTGTGCTACCTTGGTTGTTCTATCATTCTGCTTGGACATGTGCTTGGACATTTTCTGCTACTTCAAGTCATCTACTGGAGACTCTTCCAGGGTTTTTTGGTGCCTACAGGCTTTTTCCCTGGTTTGGGGGTTTGGCTCCTTGGAGTTCTCTGCGATTTGGTATTTTTACCAGTCAAGGTGGTCTCTGAGGGGGCTGGACCCTATTTACACGCAAGGTGGAACATGGAGACCAAGGAGTAGGGTGGTCCTGTAGCCAGGTAGACTTGAAGGAAGAAGGCTACATACCCCAGACACAGTTGTTCAGAAGGTCATGGTGATGTGTAAACGAGGGAAGGCCTTTTGTTGTTGGACAGTTGGCTTGGGCTACAGTGTTTGGGCACTGACATTGTAATTGTGGGGTACTATGCACATGATGTGTTCTGCTGGTCAATGCCAGTTCCTGTGTTGTCTTTACTTTTCAGGTGTCAGGGGATTGGTGTGGTTTGACATGCTGGGGTGTACACATGGGCAATGTTCACATGTGATATGTACAGGACACTGTGGGTCACTTGATTTCACATGCATATATTGAGTGCATGTCCCTACTGACAGACACAGTTGCCCAATGCTCCACCACACATACAACCACCCTTGCATGGCCACAAGTGCACACAGATTGCCTTCTCGGGCACGCTGTGTCCCTGCAGCGCATGATCTATTACCATTTGGGGATCCTGTACATGTGTCAATTGGTTATTTATTTTGTTTGTCTTTTCATGTGATGCTCAAGGTGTATCCCCTACACAATGGCTGCTCACTGTGCTGTGTGCTGAGCAGTGTGTTGCAGGAGACACACACAGCACACAGGTTCAGGAGTAGCGATTTTGCCTTGCCCAATGTGCATGTGAACAGGCATTCAGTGTTGTGTTCATGCTATGACTGGTGAAAAGCATTTGTGTATGACTTGGTATGTGTGGAAGGTTGTTGGTCCGTCATTTCATCTGATTCCATGTCAGGCTTCATTGTCTCGGGCCACTTTCCATTTATCACATGTCACTTCGTATCTTATTGGTCATGTGTTGGGCTTTTGCTGTTGCATGCCATGTCATGGTGTGGCAGGCAAGGGTGATGTGAGTTGGGAGGGCTTGGGTGACATACCAGGGATTGTCATGGCCTGTTTTGCGGGGGGGTGTCATACACACCTTGCATGTGTTCCTTTTGGTCACACAGGATTGGTTATGTTTAAGTAGCTAGGGATGCACACAATGTAGCACTTCCATGGCAAAATTCTCAGGGTGGTAAGGTTGTGACAGTTGACTGTCTCTTTGTCATCATCGATTGTCACCTGGTATGTTCCAAGCCTGTGTGCACTCCGCAGGGGTGGGAGTTTAGGTGAAAAATGTGGCCATAAGCTGGGTCCGGGCTGCCTCGCCACGTGCCCTTTCCCCTCCCATGGGCAGTGCCTGTGCCTGTGGTTGGGGATGTGGGGGTACCACCATGTCCACCGGTACACCCTGCCGTGTTGCTACATTGTGCAGGACACATGCTGCCACAATGATCCTGCACACTACTGGGGGTGCATATAGTAGCTGGCCGGCAGAGCGGTCAAGGGAGCGGAAGCGTGACTTGAGCACTCCGAATGTGCACTCCACTATGCCCCTGGTTGCAATATGGGCAGCGTTGTATCTTACCTGGTGGTGCGGTGGGGTTTCTGATTTGGCGTCATCATGTGGTTGCTCAGAGGGTAGGCACTGTCCCCTGATTGTGATTATTTGGGTTTGTGTTTTTGTCTGTGTATGACATGCATGCATGTGCACAGGCATTTGTACTCACCTAGGAGCCATGTGTCGCCATGCTTCCCAGCTTTCAGGGCCCGGCTCAGGGCAGACATTCTGTATATGAAACTGTCATGGGTAGAGCCAGGGTAGTTTGCATAGACAGAGGTGTTGATTCCCTTGGCATCGCATACGACCTGCACGTTGATGAAATGCCAGTGCTTGCAGTTTCGATAGATGTGATCAGTGGCCCTAGGTGGACGTAGGGCCACATGGGTGCTATCTATGGCACCAAGCACTTTGGGGAAGTGTGCCACCCTGTAAAAGTCCTGGACCACGGCCTGCCTTTCTGCAGGTGTTCTGGTTATGTATAAGTGCCTGCGGACTGAGGGACGCGCAGTCATGATTGCCAAAACCTGGTGTAGGCAGCGTGACTGCATGGCCTGTGAGACCTCAGGCACTATGGCAGTTGTCTGCTGAAATGACCCAGTGGCCAAAAAATGCAGGACATTGAGCACCTTCCCCAAGGGGCTCAATGCTTGGGAGCACAGGGTGGGGGATGTAAGGTCATCTTCCCACTCCCTGGCCAGGTCTAGGATGATACGAGGTGGAAACCTATACCTGCCATAGACCTGGTCGTCAGGCATCCCAAAAAGGCCAGCCGGGGGAAAGAAAATGCGGGCTCTGGCTATTCTCCTCCTCCTGCGGTGTCCCACGATCAGTGCAGCGACAAATGGGGCATTCATCGTAGCTGTATATACATGTTTGTTGTTTGCACGCACTTTTATACTGCGTGCGGGGGCGCTTCCGCCTGCCTTCGTGTGGCAGACGTGTTGACGCCTGTGCGCATCTTTTAGTGTGCGCGGGTTTCCCTTTTTTGATTCCATGAATATATGTTGTTCGCGTGCGTGTGGGCGTTCCATGTATTTCCCTGCAGTACTTCCCCAGTTACGCCTTCTTTTTCACGCATTGTTCCCCATTCCACGTGTTACGCCCCGTGTCCCGCCCCCTTTTGGATGTTGCAATGACGTGTGCGCCCGTGTGCGCCACGCACGGATTTGGCACACATCCCGGGGAAAACACGCGCAGGCCTTTCCATGAATCGCACGCGTGTACTTGCTTTTTCACGCTTGCGCCAAGATTTTCGGCGCACATTTGTTCCATGAATCGGCCCCTGAAGATCTAGTACAACTTCCAAATAGAAACAAGACACTGCTAGAAAAGAACATTCAGTGGAACCACCTTCTCCTGTCTGATAGCCAAACTGTGGAACTCGATACCGAAGGAAACAGGAACAGCTGAAGACCATCTCACTTTCAGGAAACTACTTAAAACCTGGCTACTCAACTCACCGAGATACACATAGACCAACTATACAACAGCCACCTTCAGGAGCGGACCGTCTAACCCATACCAAGCCTGCTGCTACACACTATTACCCAGAAACACACGTCCAAAGACGACCCACCAAAACACGCAAACCGCACACCACTATCTAACAATGGTACAAGCTCAAACCCCTCAGACAACAAACACCTCAAACATTGGACACCGCCCTTCGGGACACAACAAGGCCAGTAAACAAAACAAAACACACCCAGAAACTTCAAATGCACAGACGCCAGTTCCTCCTGGTTTACATGTCCCTATCCCTCTCTCACTCACTAACCAACCCATCCCACTTTTCCTTACAGAGCAACTTGAGCACCTGGAGACCAAGAAAATGGCAGTGGTGCACGGTATAAACCAACTTAACATAACATAACAAAGGTGGCAGGGCTAAAATACTATATGAATGCTTTCTTGTACGTGACACCTCTGAGGTGGGGAAGACAGGACGAAATTGGCCAGGGACAGCAGACCAACCAGAGGATAGGCAGGGAATTGAAAGAGCCCCCAGGAAACATGAAGTTGCTGGATGCTCGGGTAAGGTCACAAGAGGAGGTGATGGCAGACTAAGAGGCCAGCTGGAGGAGGGAGTAGCAGTGTGGAAGAGGGAGTGGTAGTGTCTAATAGGCAGTAGTAGTACAGAGGAGGGAGTAGTCATGTGGAGTGGAGGAGTGGTGAGGAGAAGAGAGCACTTGTGGGGCAGAGGGAGAAGCAGCAGGGAGGAGGGAGAACTGATGTCCAGCTGAGAGCATTAGTGTGGAGGAGGGAGGAATAGTGTAATGGGCAGAGTAGTAACATCAAAGGGTGGAGGCACGGCTTCAAAGGAGTGAGAGACATTGGAGGGAGAGAGAAGGAAGACATTAGGTACAGAAAGGTGGGTGGAACAAATGGAGGAGAACAGCAGGAGGGGAACATCAGGAAGTAAGAGGGAGAGGAGTACGTGGGTGTGATAGGAATGAGACCGAATCAGGCAGAGTGACAGGAAATCATAATCCAAGATCCCTTTGTAGTTAACTAACCATGGATTGTTTATGGACAGTTTAAGACAACTCTGAGGCCTGAGATAGATAATACTTGGCCTTTAAGTTGTCACTCTGATAAAAAGCCAGAACTTAGACAGTAGGGTGAAACCTGCCATATCTACTAACCTGGGGAGATGAGGTGCCTGGGCTCGGGATGATTGGTGCTTTTAGATGAGATAGGGAGGGACAGCCCTAGGGCCTGGAAAAATTAAATAAAAACCATTGAACCTTCACTGAGACCCTGAGTATTTCCTGAGCCATCTGTGACAGTCCATTTTCGCTTGAAATGTGATTGGCAGTTTAACTAAGCCTCAGAGGAGAGTTACTGGGGTGAAAAAAAAGAATTTGAAGTATAACACAATTAGACACATAGAGACTTGTAAAAGCACAAGGCCTGAATAACTTGGGAACTATTTCGGACTGATGAACATTAAGACGAGAGAAAGAAAGAAGAGAAAAACATTTCTAAACTGTATGTTTTGTATTTTTCCATGTTAGCACAATTAGCAATGAACACTGCTTCAATGTTGTAAAACTGTAAGGAGGATACATACTGATAACGCCCTGAATGTCTGCCAGTTTGCAATGACAAGCTTCAAAGCCAACTATGTTGCACTACTTACCCACCAGCAAATGTTATCAACTCACTAACTATGTAGATGACCTTGAATTACTAGGTCGGGATGAAATGCAACATATTAGTTAAAATATACCACTATCACTTTGAGTAAGCCTTAGAAATGTCAAAGCACTTTGCATTGAATACTATGAAATAGAACATGTTTTCAAACTAACTGTGTTGAGAGTTAGGGGACATTCTCTTTTCTTACAGAGGTTTCTCTGTTTGATTGAGTTTTGTCTCCCAAAATGCTGTTGTAAGAATAGTCTCTGAATGTGACCAGACCGAAAACAATCCTGTGTTTAATTTAAATAGCACACTCTGTCACAGGTCTGTACAGGAACACTCCCACAGAAGGGTAAAGGTATCTGAACAGGAACTTCCTTCAATCAAACATCTGCTCAGTGGGATTATGGGTGTGTATGTGTGCTGTGCAGTGCTGGTGTTGCTCTCTGCCCATGGGGTTCTGGAGAGGGATGAGTAGGTGCCTTCTCGGGTTCGCCAACTGTCACATGTTGGGGATAGAGGTTTTGTGTCAAATACTTTCATCAGTGGATATGCATCAGTGTTATGCATGCTTCACTTACCAAGCAACCAGCTTTCACCATAGTGGCCTCGGTGAGAACCTGAAGTTGTCTCACTTGCAAGTCCCCGGAGATGTGTCATCCAGGTGGCCTGGACACAGCCATCACTATTGGATCCAGTTCCTGGGGATGGGCTAGTGCGGGAGGATCACCCAGATGGGGGATCTTTGGGGAGTGGAAGTGCGATACCAAAGGGTGCGACCCGGCACCCCCTTCCATATAACACCTTTTCCCCATCCTACCCCGTAGGATATTTAGAAACTCTATCACCCCTTTTTCTACACAAACACTTTCTCTCACCGCAAAAGACAACAGATTAACACCAGAGACATTTACCTGACATGTCCCAAGACAGGGGTCAGGCAGAGTCAGGCAATTGCCGATAACTACACACACCTGACAGCCCTTTCCCTTCCCCACAGGGATAAAAGGTGGAGCACGAGAGCACACTTTGAGCAAGGCCGAACGCACAAGGAAGCAGCGATTCCGGGATGGCAGTTCAAACAGAGGAGAAAGGCTGTGAAAAATGAAAGCACGACAAGGAGGGAATTGCCCTTGCCCTTGCCCTTTTCAACCCAGACCTGCAATACCTTTAATGAAAGAACCATAAGACCGGGAAACGCAGCTCTTGGTTATTGTGACCAATGTCAACAGTACACGGGGCCCTCCTGGACTGATAGCCAGCGCAGTGAAAAGAGCTTGCCGCTGTGGTACCATCCTTAACTCCAGCAGAAGAAAAGCTAACGAGTTCAGCATAGCCGGTGAGTCGGAAGAAACTGATAGGGCAAGGGACTGTGTTAAAACTCAAGGTTGCAGTGGCAACATTTTGCGCAAAAAAAAGAAGATAATAGACAAAGGTCTTTTATGAATAAACATAGTATCAACGTTAGAGTGGTCTGGCGCCATGTGGGCGCTCATTCTAAAGACTCTGACAAAGTCCCTGCTTCTGAAAAAAGAGGATATGGTGAATTGAGAGAACTATAAGAACCAAGAGGCCCTAGGGGAGGCTGGTGTGAAATGTCAAGGTGGTCATACAAGGGTCAAGTCAAACCTCCTTGTGCAGTTGAAAGTCTTTGACACGTTGTGAAGTTAACAGTGTTACTGAGGGGAACACTGCATAGATTATGATAAAGTGAAACCTACACTTGTCATAGAATTACAGAGTGACCCAGTGAGACGTGCCCACCCTTTGGAAGTCTCTGTGTGAATTAGCAAGTGTTTTGGGAGGCAGGTGAAGGAAGGTCTGAGCCCGGATGAGGGGGAGAAAAAAAACCAAAGCATTGTTTAAAAAGACATTGAGATTCCTGAATATTGCAAAAAAAAGGAGGAATTGAAAAGCTAAATAAATGGCATTGTGGTGACAAACGTGAACCTGACTGAGGGAAGTCCACAGTGTGATGTTGGTCTGAGCCCGATTGAGGGAGGCTGATGTTGTGAAAGGGATCGGAGCCTGGCTGAGGGGGATCAAGGGGTTAAGAAAATTTGCCCACCGTAAAGATTAACCGAAGGAACTGTTTGTTGTTTGTGATACATCATGCTCTCTGAAGCAAGAGTCTTTGCATCAAAGAGACTTGGGCACAGAAGGTCCTTATATTGAAAAGGAACTGTGAGCTCGGCCCGGAGAAGCCGAGAAGTGTGCTGTGCTTGAGAGTCCTGCCTTGTCTTTTACTTCAAACATGGGAAGGGAGACCCCGACCATACCACCCTGAATTATCTTTTGTGACACTTCTTTCTTTTCTTGTGAACATTATCCCACACGCTTTTGTAGCATAGCGGTAAGGATTGGCAATAGTATTTTTAGTATAGGCCCTTTCTATTTGACTAGACTCTACTAGGACTGTATTATTATTGTTTGATGGTCATAGCTTGCTCCCATCTTAGATTTCGGTTTAGATTAGGCGTTTATCTCACACATTTTTACAGTTTAATAAACACCCTTGATCTCTGATCACTTGTGTCTGTCTTATGTTGATACCATGTCTTCCTTACATATGGTGTCAGAGTCGGATGTGATTCAACGGATAAAAATTGAAACCCATGCTGATAATTATTGTACCACCAGAAGGGAAAAATAAAATCATTGAACTCCTCGACTCTGACCGTGTATCCACACTTAAAGAGGCTTTGTTCTCACAGCTTAGTATCCCGACTGGTAAGCAGGATCTGTTCTTTAGAACTTAAGTGTTACTAGACACCCTCCCTCTCTCACATTATAATGTAAGAGTGGGATTGAATAGTATTGAAAGTTCGACCCATCTTTACTTTTATTAGACCTAGTGCTCTGAACCTGTTACAAATCAACTTCCAGGGCACCAGTTGTCAAGAGATGAATATCGGTTTCTAAACCATCAATCAACCCCACACCTCGAGTACACCAGAAGGGATCCGAACAGATTGGAATACAAGGAAATTATAAGACCTTCATGTCCAATTTTGGTAACCTGGACAGTACGTCAGGCTTATATCTGCAAGGTCGTGGATCGTTGGTTAGTTGCAACACAGCAAAAATACAATTATCACCCAATGATAAAATGAACTGTCCAGTCATGATTGTGTACAAATATCTACTTTATCATTACTACAACAGACAGTTCTAGCTCACTACAATTACAACCCACACTGTAAAGGAACACAGAGACAGACAGTTTCACGAAGAAAAGGGATGCACTCTGGATACTGATAGGTGGGTAGTTGGTAAAGTAATCCGTCTTAGAGTTCAAGGTTATTTGGTTTCAACACCAAAGGGGCATAGTTTTCTAACTGTCTCTATGGGCCTTTGGAGAAGGACCAGGGGGGCAGAACCACAATGTACCTGGTGCTGAGAAATTATTGGTGCTCAACAGTGTCGAGGCAGTTCCGGGGCGCTGCGCAGCACCAGAGACAGAGTTAATGATGGGAGACAGCTGCGGGTACCAGGATGCAGGCAGTTCGGCAAGCGAGGCTGGACGGACATCTGCAGGCTGTCCGGCGCGCAGGCTCAGGCCAAGAATCATTGTCTCTGTGCTAGTTGGCATTTCTGGAATGCTGGTAGAGGCGTCTCAGACGGCTCTGGCGACTGCAGCATAACAGCCAGTGGTGCAGCCATATGAGGTTCGAAGACTCGACTGTCTTGAAATTGTCCTTAAAAGGATGGATGCTGGATGATGCTTGAGTGGCACACCTCTTGGCTTCTTCACAGGGCTCGTGTCCTTTCAAGGCAGATGGCCCAAAGCTCGGGAGGGTGTTAGCAGGCCCGGCCTTGTCCTTTATCCAGAGACTATCTAGCACTTCCCACCTAGGAAGCTTGCTGTCAGAACCTAGCAGGACATGCTGTGTGCTGGCTGGGTACTGGTTCTGGAAATGCTGGATGGGTCCTCTGAGTCCAGTATCTCCCTCTGTTTCCTGGGAGATGTTTAGGGGAGGGATATTGCTTCCCTCTTGGAACTCCTGGCCTTCCTTCACTGGCGGAAGATGTAAGGTAGACTATACCTTCAGCTAGGGTCCAAAAGAATCCTTCTTCTTACTCCTTGCAAGGTCTTCCGATGATCTTCTCAGTGAGGGGCTCAGCCCTCTTTTAAAGCCAAATGGGCCCAAGTGATTGGTGTAGGGTAAGCCCACCTTAATGAACCAATCCTGGTCCCCACCAACAATGTTCAATGATGCTTCAGGTCAGAATCAGAGTGCTTGGCAACAGACAGGGGAAGGATGACAACATATACTTCAAAGTCCCACCAATCTTCCTGTCTGCTGTACATCAAAATTAATCTAATTAACTGAGCCCTATGCAGCGCTTGGTCACAACATGAGCCTCCTTTGAAGTAGGGGGTTGCAGGCAGAATTTCGTCTCCTAGAATTCATATACTTTCCTGCTCTGAATGGAGTGGTTCCAGACAGGACATTCACTGCAATTTCATACCAAGGAGGGGTGTCAGTACCAAGTTGACACATTACATTACAAAGCAGTGTTGGTCTCTGGTCTCTATTGTTACTTTGTGCACCCAGGCCTCCCTGAGGCCTGTTAATTACCATTATTCAGTATTCGCCGCCACCAGCAAGTTGTAACAATGGAGATGCTAATCCATGGGGCCTTGAAATGCTTATCAGGCTGCCCATGGCCAGAGGATTTTGATGTACCCACTAGCTGTCAGGTGTCAGCTACACATGACAGGAGAGGGCAGCGCTGGTAAGCTGTGTCCTCCCAGAGTACACAACTATTTTTCTGCTGTGCGCTGAGTGTGGAAAATATGTGCGGGATTGGCCCCAAATATTTCCCAGAGGTTGATCTCCCATCATTCATTCTTTTAAATAAATAAAAAATAAAAAGCCCAGGTGAGCGCACTCTCCCTGTGGAGATGGTTGAATTCCTCACAGAACCCTGCCCTTCAAACATTTTTGTTTTGGTACCCAATTGCCATTGATTGCGGGGCCATCATGATTAGGGTCTAACTTACCGAAATCCATTCCTTTGGCTGACTCAGACTTAGAGGAATCTGAGGATTTCAAAACCTTGTCCGAGGAAGTCGAGAGTTTTTTTATGATTCAGAACCTTCCAAAGAAAGAACCCTTACACCCCCGGAAGAAATGGCCGACCTGGCCAATATCATCGCCCAGTTAGCAGCCCATCAGATACAGGCCAAAACTAGACTCAAGGAAAATCTAACTAAACTTATTGAATTGCAAGCAAGACCTTTGCTACCACAGGGGGTAATTCAACCATTTCTTGAAGGCGAGGATTTAGAAAATGTTCTCTTACACTTCGAACATCTAACAACTAGGATGGGAAGAGAACCTTAAATGATGCTATTTGGCCCCTTTGCTGAAAGGCAGACTAAACATCTCCTATCAGATACTTAACCTTGCAGAGGGGGTCACCTTTCTATCCATCAGAAAGGGGCTGTTAAAATGAGTGAGGCAAACCTGTAATTTTTATCAGCAGAAGCTGAGGACCATTAGATTGAACCCAGTAGAAACCCCCTTAGAAAGGGGTGAACGTGTTAAAAACACTGTGGCTCTGTGAACTAATGGTAAATCCTTAGAAGAACTGATGGAAATGATCACCTTGGAAAAATTCACTAATTCCTTACCCCCTTTTTTGCAAAAATCCGTTCTACAGTTTTGTTTATTTATTTATTTGTTTATATTGTGCCAAAAGCCCTCAGGCATCGGGGTGCACACATAAAGGCTCAGACTTACATATAAAACGGGAAAATATTGTCTACCTAGTAATGGTGCAGGCCTTCTGGGTCAAGAAGCCTTCACTTAAATAAATTTGTTTTCAGGATTGTTCTGAATGTTGTGTGTTTCTTAGCTGCGTCGGTAGGCTGTTCCATTTCTGTGCGGCTTTCACCGGAAATGCCCGGCCCAGGCCGTTTGACCATTTCGAGACAGGACATGTGATCTGACCCAGTGCCTCTGATCTTTATGGTCAGCTTGATACATACTGTGTGATCGATTCTTTTAGGTAGGCCAGAGCCTGCCCAAATAGACATCTGTGAACTATAGTCATGGGCCCTCATTACAAGTCAGGCGGTGGACCATGGTGCTATTAGCACCATGGTCCATGCCGGATTCCGCCATGGTGGATGGCGGAATTACCGCCCCATTCCAAGGTGAGTGGGGCGGTAATTCCCCATTCACCATTTGCCCTTCCCCATTCCCATTTTTGCCCCATAGGGCATAATGGGGATGGGGAAGGTGCTAATTACGGCACCGTAAATTACGGTGCCGTAATTAGCACCAAGGTCGCTTAGCGCCTTGGACTTAAACGCCTGCAAAAAGCAGGTGTTAAAGTATGAATCAGGCGTTAAGGGTTAACGGCGCCGACGGCGCCGTTAAACCCTTAACGCCTGACTTGTAATGAGGGCCATGGTCTTGAAATGTATCCAGTCCTCTACAGTTAGCCAGTAGAGGGCCTTTCTGTCAGCTGTAATGTGCTCTCCCCTTGTTTTTCTTTTTACTTTTCTGACGGCAGTGTTTTGAATAGTCTGCCACTTTATTAAGCACCCCTTGCTTTCGCCTAGTAGCATTGCATTACCATAATCGAGCCGGGATAGTATAGTTGCACTATTTTCCTCGCTCAAATAGGGTCTAATGGATTTAAGAAGACGTAGGTAATATTGACAGTTTTTGTTAAGATATATAACCTGCGCTTCTGCGCCCATAGATGCTTCTAAGAATAGCCCCAGACCTTTGACTTTCCCAGTAACTGGGATGGGGGAGTCTTTGATAGGGAATGACTTGTCCTCTTGGCTTAGCTTGGCTCGAGCTTGGTGTGAGCCGAAGAACATCAGCTCTGTTTTACTTCCATTTAAGCACATCCAATTCCTTTCCATCCAGGCTTTGATGGTATTATGTAGGGTGGCCACCCTGGTACTATCACTGATGTAGCAACCATTCAACTCTACCAACAGCTGGGTGTCATCTGCATTGTTTGTAAAATAAGCTCCGATGTTATCAAGCACTATGCAGAGACACCTCAGGTAAGGATTGAAAAGAAGTGGAGATAATCTGGCGCCCTGGGGAACGCCACAGTTAATGGACGTTTCGCTTGCAACATTTTTGCCCCAGTGAATTTTAGACTTCCTGTCTGTTAGGAATGAAACTACCCATCTTGTGGCTTCTGTGGAACAGTTGGCCACATTTTCCAGAGCCCATTGGAGCTGTTGATGATCTCGTAGGTCAAATGCTGTGCTTATATCTAGTAGCACCAGCAGACCCATTTTACCCTAATCCATGATGCTTAGCATATGGGTTTGTAAGTCCAGCATAACTGTCTCAGTGCTATGAGCTGCTCTGAATCCCGATTGTCATCTATGAAGGATGTCCCTTGTCTCAACAAAGGTTTGGAGTTGTGCGGTGGCTACCTTATCCATAACTTTCAACAAGAAATTACAGTGGACAAAGGTTACCCGGATCCTTCTGGGCAGGCCTGTTTTTTTACCAGTGGTGTAATGGTGACTGCCTTGATACACTCAGGTATCTTTCTGCTCTGAAAGACACACTCACCATCCTAGTAAGCAGAGGTGCGAAATCTCCCTGTTGTCTAGTATCATTTTCAGGGGAAGTTTGTTTTCCACACACGAGGTGGGTTTCATGGATGCTAGTAGCCTTTCCTTACCCTATATAGTGATAGGGCAAAACTCAAAACTTTCCTGGTTGTTCTGTAACTTAACAAGAGTTGCTGGACCTAATTGGACTTGTGTTGTGGCTTGCAATGTTCTTATTATCTCTCTTGTTTTTTTATTTTGTTGGAAAATTCTTCCTGCACCTTTTCACAATCTCCCTGTGATGGTAGGAAAAGTGGGGTCAGGGCCTTGGGTTTGTTCATCGATTTTTGAATTTCAAACAGCTTACTTGTCGAGTTGGATGTCGATACAATCTGGTAATTGAAGAAGTTATTTTCGCTTCAATAAAACTTTTTTTGTAGAGTCTCTCTATGTCCCTCCAATTATCCTTGTTAGATTCTGAGGGTTTCGTTAGCCATCTGCCCTCTCTTCTCCTCTTTTCTCTTTTCAGCTGGGTTAGCTCGGGACTAAACCATTTTTGATGCCTTTTGTTAGCCCTGACAGGTGTATCCTTGATAGGTGCCAACTGGTCTATTAATTCCTGTACATGTGAGTTATATTTTTTAACAATTTCCTCGCATGTATCTCCCTCTGTACTTTCCATCATGATCTTGTTTAGGCACTGTTCTAATTGCACTGTCGTTATTTTCTTACAATGGCCCTCATTACGACCCTGGCGGAAAGCGAAAAACGATGGCGGAAATGCAATACCGCCATCGAATAGCGCTCGGTGCGACTATGACCCGACACCGTAAAGTACGATGCCATTAGCGACACCGTAGTGAACGCCAACGCTAACTGCACCAAGTACGCGCGCGCGCGCCATGCCAAACCGTAATTAGCACCATGGCGCAAGGGTACGCGAATTCCGACCCTAGCGGACATGTACCTAACGCCATCAAGCACGGCGGAAAGTACCATTCCGCCATGTTGAGAAGTACGGCATCGCGAATCAACCGTAAACGGCCCCACTGAGTGCCTGTACACCGCTCCCTGGCCACATAGTACAACTCCCCGTAGGTGCAACGAAGTCACAATGCAACCAGTGAAATGTACAAGTCACCCATGCATGCCAACGAACAAAAGAATCACAAGAGGGGCCAATGGGAGCTGCAGGGCACAGATGGCACGAATACAGAAGCTATATCAATGGACATGACCTCAGTCTCCCACCAAGAAACGCACGCAAACACAGGCAGCATAATTCCGATAATCACATCATTCCACCAATCCACCTGGCTGACCGGCATCTGTTACACAAAACCTAATCCCCCGCCCCTGAGCATGACATCATCCAAACAGACATATTGGCAGCCCTCACCCCTGACCTCACTGGGCTTCGTAGGCAAACGCGCCCAGCACAGTACCACGCAACTATACTCCGAAGCTGGAACCCAATGCAGATCTCCTCACAATACATCGCTCCCCAAATAGGAATATGCCACATCACTTGCAAAGAAGAACGCTACACGGCCCATATCAGAATAGAAATTTAATGCACAACAAATTCACCAAGCCCATACAGCCATTAGGCCATGAACTCCAAAACACATTTCACCATTGTGGGCTGCATCCGCAAGAAATGACCAGCTACTTCTTGTGTGACGCCCTGTTCCTTCATGGTACACAGGGGCTACATTCCGTACGAAAAGGCAACATGGAAGCGCCTAGAACCGCAGGGCCGTCCCAATAGGGAGGCACTAGTCCAGCTGAAAGGCCGAAATGTTGCTCCGAGCCACTAGTACTGCGTAAGGGCATGTGGCCCATTGGCGATCGTCCCATAAGATCGTAATGCTGCTCCACTG
This sequence comes from Ambystoma mexicanum, assembly GCF_040938575.1. NCBI lineage: Eukaryota > Metazoa > Chordata > Amphibia > Caudata > Ambystomatidae > Ambystoma > Ambystoma mexicanum. Next base: position 401,098,622 of record NC_090937.1, on the reverse strand, counting down.
ATTAACACGAAGCAGCAGGTGTCGGGAGTAAAAGCCATCTGCAGGAGTGGCATACAGATGGCAGTGGCAAAAGGGGAGGAGATACCTGTCAACCAAAAGAAAAGAAAAAGAATAGAATGGCCATCAGAACTACATCCGAACAACTCACCTCAATGATCACACTAAATCCACAGCCATATGCATGCAAGCCCACTCCAAAGGATCATCACCACCCCAAAACCACTTGCGACTCATAACTATCCATATCGAGGTGAAAACACCATCACAAACGAGTGTACCTGTGCATGCGTCTGTGAAAACAGAATCCATCAGATGGGATTGGTAACGTGCATGGACACAAGTGTCTGAAGGCGCGTCGAGACAGGGAGGGCTCAACAAGGCCAGATAGACGATGGTCCCACTATGGCAGCCGTGCATCACATAGCGCAGGGGAGGCGGACAGATTCTAAGAAGCCCTGTACATGGCAAACACCGTATCAAATCATCTGCCCATGCATCCATTCATCATTCCCTCATCCCGTAATGAGAACGCCTGTTACCATACTCACATAACATGTGAGAATTCCATTGAGTCTGTGCGTTATGCAGCCTGCAAAATCCACTGTGCCCCAGCCCGTAATTCCAGTGTTGTGAAGTAACATGTATTTGGGAACGTCCGGCCTCATCATCCACTTCGCTATTGCGCATCCCAAACTATTCATATCAATCATTGCATCCTCGCCATGGCCCCTGTCCCAAGGACACTGAACAATAGAACGTTATATTTGCAGTCAGACCTGTGGGCATCTCCTCGCCGCTAGCTGAAGACCGAAAGCGCCGCCCTTCGAATTCCTCATTTGCAACATCACGTCGAAAAGGCATCTGTGGCCGCTTGAAATCACAAATTAAACCATCTAGTGCGGCTGTGTGTGAAAATGGCAACTGCCTTCACTCACAAATGGCACGCCCCACCCGTCGGTGAACCTCGGTACAGTGATGCATGAGGGTCCACCGTTACTCGAGTACTACGTTCCACTGACCCTTCACAAGTCTGTTCGCGACTGCAAAGAATGCATGTGAAACAATGGGACCATAGCCGAATGAACATATCAACCAATGTTACACGGCCATCGGGTACTAATACATGATTGTAATAGCAAGATGCCATTCCTCGAATTGCAGCGTTGTGTGCGGGACGTGCTCGCCCAAAGGGGAGAGCAGCTTGCACAGGTGGAATGAATCACCACAGGTGGAGGCCATACAGCCTGAAAACACATAAATTGCACGCCCAGTCTCCTCCCACAACCACTCCGAAATGCTACCGGCAGGACTCGCGATGTTGGCCCTGGGGGACCTGATAGCACTGCAAGTACTCCAACTCCAAGAAGAAGACGAACACCAACTACAACCGGCCGCACGGAGGAGACGCAGGAGGAGGAGGAGGGCAAGGCAGGGCCAGCAAGGGCTGCCAGCACAGCCACTACCACCACGCAGGCAGCCCGCAATCCCACGCCTCCGAGCACATCCGTTCAACCTCACTGATGAGCAGATCCACACCCTCTACCGTTTGGACCGGGACACCATAGCCGCCATTGTGGACATGACACAGGCTGACCTTGTCAGCATGATAGATAGCCCAACCGCCATCCCACCCCTACTGAAGGTGGTGTCTGTACTCCACTTCCTGGCCACAGGCACCTACCAGCACACAGTCGGACAGTTGCATGGCATTTCTCAGCCACTGTTCTCACGGACACTATTGCAAGTGCACGATGCCCTCCTGCAGCACGCAGACGACTACATCTCTCTACCACGCTCGGAGCAGGAAATAACCAACACAAAAGTGGGATTCCATGCACTTGCCGGCATACCGGGTTGCATTGGTGCCATCGACTGCACCCATGTGGAATTGGTCGTCCCACATGCCATGGAGGCCCAGTACCGCAACCGAAAACAATTTCATTCACTGAATGTACAAATGGTGTGTGACTCCAACAGGATCATTACACATTGTTGTGCCCGATTCCCTGGATCAACCCATGATCCTATGGTCTTGAGGAACTCTACAATACCACGCTACATGGAGCGACACGCAGGGAACAGATCCTGGCTACTCGGTGAGTCTCATTTCATGCATGATGATGTGGGGTATGTGATGCGGCAATGACCTGGCAGGAAGGGGGGGGGAGTGCGTACGTAGCAATGGCATTCCACATAATTCGTTTATCGTCCACATACAGGTGATGCCGGATATCCACTGAAGAGATGGCTCCTCACACCAGTCCGGAACCCACGGGACCAGCATGAGGAGGACTACAACCATGCCCCCTGACGCAGAACTGCAAGCACCTGAAGATGGTCATGATGAGGGTGGGGATGTGGCAGCACCTCAAGGAGTCTGCGAGGCACAGGAGGGCCGTGAAATTCGTCAGCATCTCATAGATGCATGCTTCTAGCACTCACGCCTGGTGGCTGATACATGGACACGGGACTCGTGGCACTGTGTGTGTCTGGTACATGCACAATATGGACTGTACGCCTATGATGGCCTAGTACACAAAGATCATTGTCCACACATCTCATTGGTTGATCGTGCATTGTTTATGGCATATGTGATATCCTGTTGAACACCCTATCGACCCGCCACCCAAGTGAGCCCAACACACCCCCTCCACCCTCCTACCTCCCCCCCGAACACCAGTGTCCAAAGATGCTCATTGTCAGTGGGCAGTCGCTATTGCAAGCCCCCTCTGCGGGTATCAGGGGCTCCCCTGCCTGTGGAGCGCAGGTTCCTCCCAGATCTACGTTGGGGGCTGCCCTGGACGGAACTTGCAACGGATGATGTCTCTGCCTGCTCACGTCCATGCATGTCCCTAAGGGTTTGTGAGAGCTCAGTGAGCACACGGCGCACTGCGGCAAGTTCGGCACATACGTCTTTGGACGTCGCATGCAGTTCCCCCCTGAGGCTCTCGGTGCTTCTCTCCATTTGGACTCTCAGGCTCTCGGTGCTACTCTCCATTTGGACTCTCAGGCTCTCGGTGCTACTCTCCATTTGGACTCTCAGGCTCTCGGTGCTACTCTCGATTTGTGCCCTAAGTGTCTCAGTTGATGTTTCTATGTCTGCCTTAGTGCCCCCACATCCATCGGCATGGTCCTTGAGGAGCGTGGCCAGTTGCTGCTGTTGCACGATTAACTGGTCGAGGGACTGTTGCCTCTGCTGGGTCATGGCCATTTGCGGTGGTGTCACAGAGGGGCTGTTCGCCTCATGTTGCCCTGCCACAGGGCTTGTGGGGGATGGCCAGTCGTCGTCTTGTGGGTGCCCCTGCGTGGTATCCTCATGGTGTACGGGATGGAACAGACAGGGGGATTGGGACAGGTCATGGATGGATCTGACTTCGACATCCCCGTCTTCTGTGTCGGAGCATGCTGCCATTAATGGGGTGTCACCTATGGTGCTGCTGCCACCAGAGGCAGTACCTTCTGTGGCATCCATTGGGGGGACCTGTGGTGGTGCTGTTGTGGGCATGCTGGCTGCTGGGGTGCCTGTTGATGTTCCCTCCTGTGTGCTGCCACTTGATATGTGCTGTTGCCGTGTCTTGATGCGTGCAGCTGAGGTGGAGGGTCTTTGGCCGTCGGTCTTGGCCCTCTTTGCAGGTGTGCTGGTAGGGGTGTCCTGGAGCTCGTCGTTTGGATCGGACCCTGTGGTGGAGTAAAGGAGGGCGAGCGTTATTAATGGGTCTGTGGGAATTGGAATGGCAATGTATCACATGCATTGGGGTGGTACCTGAGGGTGATTTGGGTCGGGGCCTTGGAGGTGCTTTCATTTGTGTGTGGAGTGAGGGTGCAGTTGTTTGGCAGCCTGCAGTTAGGGTGTGCCTGCTGCACGTGTAGTGGGTGTTTTTGGGGCTTTTAATTATTTATGTATTTATTGTGGTTTTAAAGTGCGCTATCAGGCCAATGTGTGTGGACGTTCTCCTGGCCATGTGTTTCTGTTGCACTATGTGGGCACGTGGTACTTCACATGATTGTACATTGTGGTTTTGGCATTGTTTTATTTGGGCCACCTACCTGATTTTCCGGATGTCTGCACTCCTTTCTCCATCCCTCCGACTCCCTCTATGCTCTCCATTCCAATGGTGGAGGCACAGATTTCTTCCCAGGGGGTCAACTTGATGGGTGATTCCGACCCTCCCCCGGTGGCTGTGGCAATGTTGCGGTTGGCAGAAAGTATGCTACGGACGCGTATCCGCAGGTCGTCCCACCGCTTCCTGCATTGCTGTGGGTTGCGGGGTGCGGTCCCCACCGCACTTACCCGCTGTGCCACCAGGGCCCATATGGCCTTCTTGTTCGCAAGTGCCGTCCTGGTCATTTGCGTGGAGAAGACGGCGGCGGCATTCTCCTGGAGGGTCTCTGTTAGCACGGTGAGTTCCTCACGGGAGAAGTGGACCTGCCGCTTGCGGTCGCACGCTTTCTTCGCTACTTTTCCCATTTTTCTTGGTTTCACTAGGGTGGATGACGGGTTGGGATGTGTCTCAGGGTGGTGTTTTTAGTGGTTGTGTGTATTTTGTGGTTTTATAGGTGTACGGGGTGTTGTTTCCCGTTCCGGGCCCATGTTTTTACTTCCGTTTCCGTATATTTACGGTCGCCGTACTTTCCGGTTGGCGCTCACTGCGGTGTCCGCTATGATGGGTGGCGGTATTGCACCTAGGGCGCCGTACGGCGGCGGTGTGGGCCGTTTTGGGGTCATTTACGCCATCGCAGACTTTGCACTTCCGCCATGGCGTGGTGCTCGTGCCCGATGGGTCGGTATGGGCCGCACTTTGCTCCATCGTGCAATGGCGGAAACGCTATTTACGCTGTGGCGGTCCGGTCAGTCGCTTTCCGCCAGGGTCGTAATGAGGGCCAATGTCTAATCTGTCTCTTTTTGTGCTTGTTACTACTTTTCAGCTGGGGTTCTTGTATGAGTAGTGCAAAGTTCACTTTAAAGTGGTCCGATCATATGCACGGAAGGGTCCCTTCCATTCGAGTCTCTAGGTTGCAGGTTATCACCCAATCTAATTGATTCCCGTTGGGTGTCTTTCTGAGTTGACTACCCTGAAGTCGATGTTGTTCAGTGCTTTTTCGAGGTTAATTCCCTCTTTATCTTTGGTGTTTCCCCTCCATCTATTAAAGTCTCCCAACACTAGGGTTGCTGTGTTGGGGCCCTTAAGATTGTTTAACTGCTGCGTGATTTCTTCGTTGAAATCCGTTGTCAAGGACGGGGGTCTGTAGACCACGATCATGTTAATGCAACTATTATTTGTTGGGGTGTGTTTTAAATGAAGTACTTTGCATCCCTGGCATAATTTTGTAGATGAAAACATGTGGATTGTGTCCCTTACTATAACAGCCACACCGCCCCAAGCCCATCTCCCTGTTTTTGGGGAAAGTTTTGTAGCCCTCAGGTACTGCCTTGTCGATTGTTGGGTCACTAGGGTCTTGGAGCCATGTTTCTGTTAAACATAGCATGTCTAGATCATCCTCAAAAATGAGGCTGTGGATACATTGGGCATGCTTGCTCAAAGGTCTGGTGTTTAATAAGTAGATTTTTAACTCTTTGATGTTGTTTTCGTTGGTAGTTGGACTTTCCCTAGGTTGAGTGTTAATGTCGTTCCTTTTCTTAGGTTTTCTTTGATACTCTCGGTTTATGTTGATGACATTGACCAGGGCCTGTTCTCCCGTGTGAGTTACAGCATTCGGAAGATCCTGAGCAAGTGATCTCTTGTCGTCCATGGCGTTCTGTACAAAGTATTGTACAGCAGCAATGCGATGCCCGCATTGAATGGCGTGTAACATTTTCATGCCATTCATGTATCCCATCCTTACCTCCAAGGGTGCAGCCCTCTGCTCGGGATGGGAGAAATGTCCAGCGATTAGCCTCCAATGCAGATGATGGCAAGGACCGGCGAACACCGGCTGGGCACAGAAGCGCTGGCGCTGAAGCACCTGGCGTTTCTGGAAATAGCCGGCTAGGAACCCTGGGATATGTAGTTCCCTGGAATAGGCTATATGGCAGGTATCGAGCAGAACCTGCATGCGAGTGCTTTTCTCGCTGCAAGATGTTGAATACAGTCAAACACTTCAAGCAAACAATACGTACAGTACAGTGAAATACAATAGTTAAATCGACCTACCCTAGTCATGGCCATTGAGACTGCACAAAACCCCTCAGATGCAGCTAAACAATTCCATTCGGCCCATCGGTGGGAGGAACAGAAGGATCATAAGCCTATCCACCAAGCTCAACCTCAGGGAATAGAGAAACAACAGGGATCGTATAAAATCAAAGAGGTGATGCCCAGAGAAAAAGTATAAATCAGAAGAACTGATCCTAAGACCAAAACGGAAAGACCAAAGGAGGAAATAAAAGGAAGCAGACCACCTCCTCCGGTCTGTTTTTCCTGTAGAGAAACAGGACATGTAGCTAGACACTGTCCAAAGAATCTAAGGGACGAACCTATGGAAATAGGATGTTTATAAGGTGAAGAGTGGGAAGAACCCAAAGAAGAGCTAGAGACCTTTAGTATCTGTTCATGTCAATCTTCTAGTGACTTTACATACGAAAAGGCTTGGGTGAACGGGAGGCAAGCAAGGGCCCTGATTGATTCAGGTAGTAAACAGACTGATATACAGGCCAATTTAGTTACAACAAAGGACCTGGAAAATGCGACCTTAGTTAGAGATACCTGTGTACATGGGGACAATGAAGTGTACCCCAAAATACCTGTACGCATTAATATCCGGGCCGAGTCCTGTGAAATATCGACAGCCATAATCAGCAAGAAGTTATTCTGCGGCGGGATTTCCCTACCTTCTCTACCCTCTTATAGCAAACTCCACTTCCCTTCGCATATTTTCTACTCCAGAGTTGCTGGCAAGCGGACTATTATTCCCAAAACTCTCCAACATGGGATTGGGAAAACTCTGAACCCATAAAACCTGAAACAACCCTTAAAGCCCAGTTCATAGGTTACTGTAGCGAGACTGGTAAAACCTCTACACCTCTACTAACAATCGAACACCAACAATTAATGGTATATGCGAGAGTTCTTGGACATCTCTCGTCCCTGTTCTCTCCCAGATACTGACAATATGGAATCTGGGAATAGAATAGGCATATCCACCTTGCATAGGGGAAGGGTATGTGAAAAACCTGAAGGTGTCTCACTTGCTAGCTCCCGGGAATCTGTCATCCAGGTGGCCAGGAAACAGCCATCGCTATTGGATCCAGTTCCTGGGGTTGGACTAGTGCGGGAGGATCTCCTGGATGGGGGTCTTCAGGGAGCGGAAGTGGCATACCAAAGGATGAGATGCGGTACCCCCTAGTTTATGACACCTTTTCCCCATCCTAGCCTGCAGGATATTTAGAAACTCTACCCCACCCCTTTTTCTACACAAACACTTTCTCTCATTGCAAAAGTCAACAAACTAACATCAGAGCTGTTTACCAGACAAGTCCCAACACAATGGTCAGGCAGAGTCAGGTGATTGCCGATAACTACACACACCTGGTGGCCCTTTCCCTTCCCCACGCAGATAGTCCTGCGTGATATCGCAGACCCCCAATCCAATCAGCGGATTAACCGCTATATGCATAGGGATGCATGGAGTTAAGGAGATGCTTATATCCCGCTGGGTTTTCTCTTCCTTTCTCCCATACTACTCAGAACCTGTCACTCCAAAATGATGGATTTCGTAATAACACTTTGCCACACGGATTAATGTGGATGGGCTGGATGACAACATAACAGGGTAGTTATTTCCGCAACTGCGAGGAATTAGAGGTACGTCTATATTCAGGGCTAACTAATGAAATGATGACATAGGTTGTTTAGATCACAAGTTAATTTAAAGTAACACATGCCTATTACATTATCATATTTCTTGTGCCTTCATTTAGTTATACGCAGTCTGGACAGGGCGCCAGCTGGCATCTAACCAGACTGCACCAATTCTTTCTGGTGTATACCCAATACAATTACAAGGTACATTTCAATTATTGATTTTTTGTGCCCTTGCACATAACCACACTTTTGTGCTTTATGATATTAATGCACTCAAACCAAACCATGGGCTTACTAATGGTGTATTTTTTTGTATTTCTCTCCTATTCCCCTCCCTTATCTCACTTTTCCAAACAATGTGTATGTTTCTACTATGTTTTGACTATGGTTCAACTTATTCACAATTGTGCATGCATTTAATGCAAATACTTTATGTGATTTGTCTCGACTCTTGCATGCCTTTGTGGGCGTCTGAATGCATTAATTTATGTTATGAATCTCATATGTTTGATGACCATTTTTGTTGTAAACAGCCTCTGAGGAAGAGCAATTGCATGCTCGAAACACGTGTCAGGCTGGACATATTGGACTTGAATTAATAAATTTATAATATTGGAAGTGCTTTCTAATCCATCTAACTTTGGCGCTGTGAGACTGGTTTTGTCTTCTAAACATGTTTAAAAAGACATTGGCTCCTTGAATAGAACTCTAAACATATGGGACCCATTCATGGACTACGCCGCCAGGTTCCCGGCCCTCACCAGGAGGCCTCCGTTAACAAGATGGCTCCAAAGCAGCCCGCTGTGTAGAACCACGGCCTCACACCATAGCTATCCATCGCCCCACAATCCACTTGGCGAAAAAGGACAGGACAGACCATGGTCAGTAGTGGCCATTCTAACATTTTTGCTCCCTGCACTCCGGCCCTCCCATGAGTCGCTTTTGCTAATTCATATTGACTGATTGCTGTTCTGCGATTGCTGTTGTGATATATATATTGTCTATATGTAAAACCAAATAAAATGTTGTTATGAAAAAAAAAAAAAAGACATTGGCCCTGATTACGAGGCTGGCAGTAGCCGTGCCTGTAATACAGGCATTGCTGCCGCCAGTATTTTATTTTTTCCGGTGCCCAGAAATGGGCAATTACCGGGTCCTTATGGCCTTGCCGGACCCGGTATTTGCCCATTCCTGGGCGGCGGGCAAAATTCTTCCCCATTCCCATTCGAGCCCCATCGGGCTTAATGGGAATTGGGAAGCCGGATGCACCGGCAACGTTCTCAACGGTGCCAGTGCATCCGACATGCTGTGCTCGCGGGTGCCGCTCTGCCCGCCAGGTTCGACCTGGCGGGCATAAAGGCACCCGCGAGCACAACTCGTAGTTTGCCAGTCCAGGAATTATGGTACTGGCAAGCTTACCGGTACCGTAGTTCCCGGACCGCCAAACTTATAATGAGGCCCATTGAGATTCCTGAATATTGCAAAATGAGGATGAATTGAAAAGCTAAGTGAACGGCATTGCGGTGACAAACATGAACCCAACTTAGGAATGTCCACAGTGTGATGTAGGTCTGAGCCCGATTGAGGGAGGCTGACATTGTCAAAGGGTTCGGAGCCCGGCTGAGGGGGATCAAGGGGCGAGGAGAAATCACCCACAGTAAAGATTAACCAAAAGAACTGTTTGTTTGTTGTTTGTGTTACATCAGGCCCTCTGAACAAAGAGACTTTTCATCAAAGAGACTTGGTCACAGAAGGTCCTAATAAAGAAAAGGAACTGTGAGCTTGTGCCGGAAAAGCCCAGAAGTGTGCTGTGCTCGAGAGTTCCTGCCTAGTCCCGTGCTTCAAACATGGGGAAGGGAGACCCGACAATGCCATCCTGACTCATCTTTTGTGACACTTCTTTCTTTTCTTGTGAACATTATCCCACACTCTTTTGTAGCATAGCGGTAAGGATTGGCAAAAGTTTTTTTTTAAAATAGGTCCTTTTTATTTGACTAGACACTACTAGGACTGTATTATTATTGTTTGATGGTTGTAGCTTGCTCCCATCTTAGATTCAGGCTTATTAGGCGTTTATCTCACCCATTTTTACAGTTTAATAAACACCCTTGAACTGTGATCACTTGTGTCTGTCTTACTTTGATACCATGCCTTCTTTACACCTCCCTCAAATTGGTGTGCAATTGCAGAGTGACAGTGTACAAAAACTGTTAAATGTGGATTCAGGTTAGTTGGTCTTCAAGATGAAGTTGTTGGTGTTACACAATTTTGACTAAATTCCATATCTCCTACTCCTATACAGGTGTTCCATGGCCAGAAGTGGTCTGAGTACTACATGAGTGCATTTGAATGCAGTGCACACCTCAAAGGACCCAGTAATATAATAAAATCCCTTGCCAATTCCTGCCCTGATATGGACATCACGGGGCAGGGAGACGTTTTGTCTGGTACATGGCAGGTTCCCGCTGATAACCTGGTGCAGTGTCCACGGCTGTGAGCCCTGTGGTAACCACACTTTGATGCCACGAGACTTCTGAATGGAGCCAGTGGGGAAGAAAAGCTAGGCTGCTTCACTAGTCAAGTAAGAACATGTGCTGCATGGTAGGTGCATTCAGGCCCCTTCCCCTTTCCAGTGTATCATCGCTTTTAATATTACCTGAGGATGAAAGCAGTACCTCAGGAAGATCTCGCCATCTTCCAGATCATAGATTGACACTCTCCCACTGTAGACACTTTCCCTTCTCCTATTCCTCACGAGTCAATGCAGAAACACGACAATCACTAAATCACCCATTTTAGATTTGTGTACCAGTAGACTTACATATGCTTTTTGGTGGTGGTTTTGTTCATCATTGCAGTAAGTGATGAGAGTCATTATCACTTGCTCAATTTGATGGCCAACTTAACCCATTTCAGGATTGGAGCAAAGAGTGACAGCTGCTTTTTGGACAAACCACTTGCTTCCTCTTTGTGACTATGCTTTCTTTTGGTGTGCACAGCCAGGTGGGATTTTATTTGGAATTTATGCACGTTTTCAATGGTCTCTCCCTGCTTGAATATTGTATTCAGATACTTTGCATACATTCTGCAATCTGTGCATCTTTTGCCCATTTAATGGGCCATTTCTTGGCATGAGTGCATCTTCCAAATCCATGCGTTCATGAATTATATACATAATTTGCTCGCACAATAGAAGGATTCAACCACTTGCACAAAAACATGCTTTCAGAATTGGGCCCTATGTTAATATTCTTTTTTTTCTGGGTCCTCTCGTAAATTACTGTATACAGTTGTTTCGTAAAAGTCTCACCTCCAAATGCATGCTCTCACCAGGGGTCAAGTCCTAAAAATTAAAGTGGGGGGACTCATCAACAAACGTAATGGGATGTGACGTCGCCAGAAATTATCATATCAAGGTAAAATATGCACATTTCATTAAATTGGCTTTGCATAATCACCCATATTGCACAGGACGAATGGCATTTGCCTTTCATAAATCAACACACGCACACAAAACCAAGAGAGGATATTTTCTTCTAATAGTGTTTTTGAAAACGTTAAAAAGTGTGCATGTTTTAAACAGCAAGAACCAATACAATTGTTTTCCCTGGAACATGCAGTACCTAAATGTGACATTTCACCTTTAGTTGTTTGTTATGGGTCATCAGGTTATATAGTGCAGTGGTGAAGTGTCCGATCTGCAAACCTGACGACTGTGGTTCATCCCCGAGCTCTACTTTAATTCATAAATTCAAGGAAGACTTTCAATGTTTCACAATTTAGCTGCGGGGGACTGAAAAAAGAGGGTGGCCTCAGTCCACCTGCGTGTACCCTCTCAGATCACATTACCTTTTACTGTAAGGCACTGTGACAAGGCCAGAACTCTGATCTTGTGAATAGGGGAAAGGAACCCCTTTCAGCCTGGGGTGGCAGGCCTACCAGGGACAAATCTCGAGGTAGTTCTACCCCAGAGGGGTATGTTGATAGTTGTGAGGGACCGAATTCCTGCCCTCTCTCATTGTTCCAACTTGTACATGTGCAGTACCAAATTGCATCACCCCATGCCTGTGACCCAAAAGGCTGACATCATTTTCTCTTCTCAATGCAGAAACCTAATACAGCTTAAAGGTGAACGCCCACGAGGAGGAAAACCACCAATGCCCCACACAAAGCATAGCGATCCCTAGCTGAAGAAAAGTCCCCCGGAGACAGAGAGATGGTTTGCATGGACAACAAATGCGAGTGCCAGATTACCAGTGCAGGGGGCAGGAGAAGAACAAGACAGGAGCTGGAGCTCCTATACTCCAGTTCACCGAGCTGAAAATCACATGCAGCCCCAGGATGCCCAGGGAGGAGTCCAGAGTGGAGTCCCTAGACCACCAGGACTTTGAATAGAACAGTGGCTACTCAAGTTGTACTTACCTCATGGGAACTGCTCCTCAGTTCCCTCGGCAGACATAGATGTTGTGCAGCTCGGGCGACAATTCCAGCAAAACGGCAGCCCCAAGTGGAGAAAAGGGGCAGGGCTCACCCACCATTTAAAACATTCCACAATGTTGATCGCTCCTGGGTGGGGAAGACAGGGCCAGATTGGCCAGGACCAGAGAACCAATCAGGAAGAAGGAAGGGGGTTAAAAGAAGCTGCAGGAAACAGGAAGGTGTGGTTGTTTGGGTGAGGTCAGAGAAGGAGGAGGTGGCAGACCAAAAGGGTGGTAGGAGGAAGACTGCTGTAGTGGATTGTGGAGGCAACCTTTGGATTGGGTGAGGTATTGGTTAAGAAGTGCACGTGATACTGTGTTGTGACTGTGATTGAAAGTGTGGTAAGTGAGTTTAGGAGAGAAAGGGTAGGGAGTGAATATAAAGTGATTGTATAAGTGAAAGTAGTTTGTTTAAGTAGAAGGTGTGGAGAAGCGAGTAGTACTGTGGAAGAGGGGCTAGTAGTGTGAAGGCGGGAGTAGTATCAGGGAGGAAGTAGTGTGGAGGAGAAAGTAGTGGTGTGGAGGAGGGAGTAGTATCAGGGATGAAGTAGTAACATCAAAGGATGTAACCGAGGCTTAGAAGGAGTGAGAAACATTGGAGAGACAAAAGAGGAGAACACGGGGGTAGAGGGTGGAGTTGGATGTAAAACAGTAGCAAGAGGAGAACATCAGGAAGCAAGAGGGAGAGGAGTGTAAGGACGTGATAGAAAAGACATTGATTCAGGCAGAGATTCTCTAAGGCACAATACCCCTCTTAGAACACTAAACTCTGGATAAAGTAGGGACAGTATAGGAAGTCTCTGAGGCATGTGGGATGTTTCAACCCACTAGTCCAGGCCATGCAACATTACTGTGCATTGCTTGCAGCAGAAACATCAGAATGGCCGCCGGAAAGCATGCTGCTCGCTAAAAATCGCCAGAAAGTGCGCAGTAAAAATATGAAAAATAGGCCGCCATCCACTTTTGCCTATGTCAGTGGGAACACAGGAGACCACTGCCAAAACCCATCATTTGGCTGCCCACGGAGCAAAATCATTGCAAAAGAAACACAGAGCTGTTTTAAAAATCCGTTTTTCCCTGGCTGTCAAATTTGCAAAAATCATGGCTCACAAACCACCCAAAAAGATCCAACCTCCTTGTTGAGTGCTGAACATCAGTCTACTTCGAGTATCCACATAAATACAATGTCCACAGAAGTATATATTATCTGAACAAAGTCCACTTTGAGGATGGTTGAGCTGGAAGAAATCTGTCAAAAATGGGTGTAGTACCGTTACTCACCTCTGTCAGAAGCCGGCGATTTAAAACCTGTCATTGTGAGGTTGTACATTGAACTCAAACTATGCCAAAGAAAGACTTGCTATCAGAAGCCTAAGAGGTGGATACAATTCAAAACTATATTCTAAAAAGGCTTGAAGTAAGAAATTGTTTGATGTATTTGTTAAAAATGTAAATTATATTTTAAGACAAGTCAATTTCAGACATTGGGTTTAAAAGTTAAAGTTTCCCACACTGGGCTTCAAACACATTCCACACCTCCTCCCTAAACATAGGAATCTTTTCTCCTGTGCTCTGCTAAGAAACTGGCAGGCTGGTGTGAAAAGGAACTGGGAGGGGCACCCTGGCCTGTTGCTCTGAGTGCAGACAAAGGCCCCTTGAGCTGAATGGAGATGCTAATTTGGGGCGTCAATAGAAACTGCCCTGGCAGGAAGGAGGCCATGTGACTCTCTGACTCAGCCAAGATCTTGGAGGCGGGCCAGACTGAAAATTTGGATTTGACATGGGATTAAATATATGTTTAAGGAAAATACTTCTAAAATATTGTACCGAACTGACAAAAATATGAAACTTAAGAGACTATTAAAATGAAAAATTTGCTCACAGTTTAAAACTAATCTGGAATCTGTGCGATGCTCTGGGACTGAACCACAAATGTTTTTAATATTGCAGCTATTGTAGTTGTGCTAGGAACATGAAAAATTACAGAAGTATGTCCACATGGTATGTGCATGTATATGTAAAAAAATGTACAGATCTGAAAATGTGTAACCAACCAAAAACGCGAAAAAAACTGTCATTTGTGACCCGAAACACATAGGAACATGGGATTTGAACAGAGACGTGCCTTAATTAATCTGTGATGTGTATATGTAATATTAACAAGTTGTGCATATGGGAAATATGTTTTTGGGAAAAATAGATTTTCTAAGTAAAAGCAAAGGGGAAGTTCTTCTCTAGATTGTAAATGGCAGCATCACTATGACACATGATGACACTCAGTTCCTTTCTCAAATCAGGGAACAGGGAATTCTCTGACCTATCAGATGCTTAGAGGGTTGGGCACAGACAATCAGCCTCCCCACCCACTTTGGAAAATGGATAAATAGGGACTGTTGAGGACCCACCGACGCACACTTTCCACTCATCAATTGATTCCTTGGGAAGCACCCCGCAGGAAGATCCAGGCTCCAGACATAGATCCAGAAAACAGACTCTAGAACTTTGAAGCAGAAGGGCCCAATACCAAAAGCTGAACTCTTCTCAGCTGGCCTTCAGAATCTTAAGCAACCTGATTCTAACCACTAAACTTCCAAGGGGCACCACAAAATCCAACAGCCTGGCTTAGCTGTTTTGCTGTTCTAGCTAAGAACCCCATGCTAGAATCAAGATCCAGATCTGTCCAGCAGAGCTGTAACCCAGAACCCGTCAGACCCAGTCCAAGAGGCTGTGCAGACCAGAGGGCCTTGCTGAGAGCAGAACCCAGTGTCTGAGACCTGTCCGGTTACCTACGTGTTTTGGTAAAGGCTAAATTCTTTCGCATTTTCACAAACACAGCTCAGTTCCCCCACTGCAGCGACGCGAGCCGCTACAGTTGCAGTAGCCCCGAGCAAAGAATACACTCGGCAAGACATTTACAGGGTAACACAGCAATACTAAGGAACGGCTCAGTGCTGGTTCCAGTACCCTGACACCGGTTGCCTGACTGTGTTCCCCAGCCTGCAACCTATCATCAAGGCAGTTCGAACAAAGAACTGCTTCCCCACAGCATCCAGCCCACTATCCGCTGCGGGCAGCACATCATTGTGCCCCAGCATTTCCAGTAGATTTTACATCTACCTTCAACTCTCTCCTTGTTAAGCCCTGATGTCGGACAGTTCACTTGAACTCCCCATCCTCATCATCGAGAAGCCAATTTAAACCCCGGACTTCCGTCCAGGGGAGACCAGGTCGAGGCCCAAGAAGAAGGCTCATTGCCGAAACATCACAGGTTTACATAAACTTGAGGGCTTCATTCCCACAATCCCGTTTCATTACCTGATCTGATTCCTGACGTTGACCAACGACTAGGTCCCTGTCTCTTTTAGAGCTCACAGACTCCATGCTGTCTTGCATATATGATCCACCCAAGACACAAAAAAACATGATTGATGGTGACTCTGTGCACTATATGTATTAGATATGTTGTATTTGCTGAATGTCTGCCACAATTATGTTTAACAATCACTCTTTCTTTTTTAATACATTTCTAAAACAAAATGAATGTATTTTGATCTAAAATGTATATTATGAAATAGCAGTATTTCTTGAAAAATTCTAAATGTGTAAAATATGTTTGTGCACCTATTAGCATCAGCAAAATAATAAAAGCATGCTAGGATGCACTCTTGAAGGGCTTTTCTTGCTCGTCTTTTTAGAATACCTATGACAGTCAGCCAAATAAAAAAGCCACTGCCATATTCAACATGCGAAAGAATTTAGCCTTTACAAAAACTCGTAGGTAAACGGCCCAAAAGGAAGTGGCAGGACACCTTCCCACTTGTTTCAAGTATTATTAGCTCTTTAGTCCTTCCACTTATACATGAGCTTACCCTTCAGTTATAAAAATGAGACCTGTCCGGTGGCGAGAGAATCCCAGCCAAACCCTTGACCAGATCTTTGATGGGTCCATTCCATTCCAAAGCCACAGGAGTGAGTATTTAGTCTAGAACTGCCCATAGTCATCTCTTAGTTTAAAGTAATCCTATTCAATCCATTTCAACCTCTCCAGAACTGCATTATAGAATCTTGTGTCCATCCAGAATTCTTCTCAATATATAGTCTGTGATAATTGTAGCGATAATCATCTGTGCGATGATATTTTCTGAAGAAAGTCAAGTGTCCTGGCGCACAGCAATCAGAGCAGAAGGTGCCCTGTTCTAGTGGTTGTCCCGTTGGGTATCTTGCACTTTCATAGCCCCTTAGTATAAGTCCACCTTGGTTCCTAATCTTTAAAGCACATCTTTCATTTTGAATCTTGACTTTGTTTCTGAAAAATCTACCTTTACCAAAACCTCTGTAACTTTTGAACCATTTTGAAGCTAACATCCTCAGCTTTCAAACAAACCCAAAAGGACATTCCAATTCCTTATAGTTTTTCCGCAATCGCGTTTCCCACACGTGGAAAAGTTGCAGCGATTTCGCATTTGGCTACATTTCATTCCATGTAAAACAGCTATTCTTGCTTCCAACTTCTGAATTTCGTTTTCAACCTGCTAATCATTCTATAATCATTGCTAGTGTTGACCTGAACCTATCCCAAGCCACTCTCACTAGTTCTGAATCTCATTTAGCGAATTAAATCATTTTTAGCATTTTTCCCATTCAATTCAAACCACATTTAAAAGCAATCAACCTGTTTAAAATCATACCTGTTCTCTCTAAGCTTGCTGGGGGAATTGGGATTGAACTGCATTGTTGATTGTTATTCCTGATACCTGTGTGCCTTCATTCCATATCTTCATATTGCATGTTCGGGGGAGTGAGTAGTAGCAGGGGAAAGAGTGATCATATTGTCTTTTGATTGAAGTCATATCAAGTTTTATTTCTGTGTTGCATTTCCTCCTATCATTGCAATCTCTTGAACCCATACAAAGTATTCTCTGCTAGATTATTCTTCCTATTCCTACTCCTAATTGATTAAAAAGATTGTTGATATTGTAATATTACCCATTGCTGATCATTGTTCATATTCATAAGTGTGATACACAGATATTATTCATATTCATAAAAGCGTAATCTATATATTGTTGAATTCTTCAAATAAATCTTTTAATTTGCAATACAAACCTATTTCTTGGTTCAGTGAGACCAGGGGGATTCAAAGAGAGGGGCGTTATATAAGGGTACATCATCCAGAATTAAATGAACTTTTGACATATAAATATATAAATAGGGTTTCCATTGGGCATCCCATACTAGGCATTGACTTAGTTGGAGTGCTGGATTGAAATCGCTTGCTGATTGGGGGCTCGTGGCTGGGATTTCTGGATTAGAACTACCACTTGTGCAGCTTAATACAGTGTGCTAACGAATAGGATACATAAATCCTGTTGGGCTAACACGCTGTGTTACACTGTAAAAGCACCCCTCAAAAGGGAACACTCTAAGGAAACAGTCTTTTTTGCAAACATAAAATAAAAAACTTCTGTAAGTCAGGAAGGACATTAATTTTTCCAAAATGGCGACATTGGTAGACATCGATATAGCTAGAGAACACCTTTTACATAAGTTATTTGTGAGAGGTGAGTGGACTGAGCAGGACCAGAATGTGTGGTTGCAGGCAATCACACAACAGATCACTGCAACTGGGTTAGATATGTGGAGAGATCAGGGTCCCTTACATGTGGCCCTGAGTGAACTATATATGGCCCCTAAGGCCAAGGATGAGCAAAATAAGATTGCCAAGATAGCGGCATATCTATATTTATCTATGGAAGCCATACAGGACAAATATGCTGAAGGCCAAGATCTGGCAAGTAGGCAACTGATGGCATTAGAAAAGGCCCAATCTGATCTGGACTCTTCTGAGCAGAGGCTGCAGAGGAGCCAGGAGTCAGAAGATGAAAGCAGGCAGTATTTAGTTAAAATTAAAGAGGATATGGGTATCCTGCAATAGGAACAGGCAGACCAGGATACCAGAATTCTGGCCTTGCAGAAGGAGTACCAAGAAGGTTTGGACTCTCTACTGCAGAGCCAGAAAAATCTGGAGCAACAACTGGACTTCAACAGGGTATGCGCAGAGCAGGTAGTCACCCTGCAAAGCCACCTAGATAGAGAGAAGGCAGAGAGCAACAAATTAATTCTGAAAGACCTGGACACCCAGGCAGAGTTTGAGGAAGAGCGCCAGAAAGCTGGTGCCCTTCAAAGACAGAGGGACGACCTGGCAGCACAGAGGCAGGCTCTTGCTCAGGAAAGGGACATCTTAGGCCAGGAAGTCTGTCACTTAAAAGGGAAACTGGAAGAAAATCACCTGGCCCTCCAGGGACTGGGTGACCTCCAAAAAGAGCATGATAGATTATTAGAGCACACCAGGAGGGTAGAAGATGCTCTGGCAAGAAAGGAGCAGGCCAGTAGGGACGGGACTCAGGAGGTAACCCTCCTGCAGCAAAGACTGGCCCAGTACTCAAAAGCAACCCAGGAAGCACAGAGAGAAAATGAGGCTCTCTGTGAGAATAATGACAAGCTCCACAGGCAGGTAACCATGCAAAAGAGACTGATAGAGACTAGTAAGGCCTTGATTAAGGAACAGAAAGCTCACGTTCTTGCATGGCAACAGGGAGCAGGGGCTGATAGAGATGAGGTTCGCTGGGAAAGGGAAACACCGGAGCATAACCTCAGGAACCATAGTACCAGAGGCCTTCATCTCTCCCAGTCCCTGGACTCTGCGACCCCCATGTCCACTGGTGCACATGAGCCCAGGGCCACAGGGATGGCAGATTACTATCCAGTCAGAAGTAGGGGGCTCATAGGCCAGTACCTCAATCGCTTTGCTATTAGTTTGGACCTAATAAACTTCAAAGCTTGGTCCCGATTAGCGGATAATCCCATGGGCTTTGATGATCCAGAGAAAGAATTTAGGTCAGCTCAATTGCTGCCTTATGCAGTTAAAAATTCAGATTGGAGAGGAAGTCACCATCCCAGAAAGGACCTGACAATTCTCCTTGGAAGTGAAAGTTAAAAGAAGACAGAAATTGAAAAACCCTGATGCTTATATTCATCTAAATGCTTCTCTCCAACAGCAAGGGTTGGGGGTAAACCCAACACCACTAGTCAATGTAGAACATGACACCATTCCAATAGAGGTGGATAACAGCGACTTAAAGAGCATCACTCTAGCCGCAGGGACCATTATTGGAATGGCAGTTGATGACCGACATTTTTCCATTGATTTAGGCAATGCACTGTTAGGACCAATCCCCAAGGACTGTTTTGACAGTGACAGTGATGACAACACAACACCAGACAGGATCTTTACCCGGCATGGGGGGAACTTCTTGGTGTACACTTCCTGCCCTTATGGTAAGGAAGATGTTACTTGTGACTTCAGGAGGGCTGCCTTTCCCACCTGAAGCCACCAGTCCAAATCAGCACTTTGACCAGGAACATCTCCACCCAGCTGGAGGAGGCCACTGAGATAGCCAAACCAGAAGTCTTTCCAGGCTTCAGGCAGATGGTTGAAGAGAGAGTCAACCTAGCTGATGCCTGTGAGACTCTGGAGCAGAAGCAAAAGTTGAAACAAGTTTTCTTGGATTTTCAAGGTCTCTTTGCGGTGGACTCATATGACTGTGGTCGCACCGACATCCACACAACAACAATTCCCACGGACCCTGGCATGACTCCAGTGTTTGTGAAGCAATATCGCTTGCCTCTCGCATCAGTGGAGTCCCTTACTGAAATAATTAAGAACCTTGAGTCCCGTGGGATAATCCGTCCAGTCCACAGCACCTTCAATAATCCGGTGCTGGGGATATTGAAGCCAAACGGCCAGCCAGTGGAGACTCTGCGCCGACCTTAGGGAGCTCAACAAACGGGTCCATACTTCCCGATGGCCTCTTCCCTACATTGACCAAGGGCTGGCCCAGATCCAGGGGTCACAGGTATTCACTGCAATAGACCTGACCAATGGATACTGGACTGTGCCTGTCAGTAGGGAGGACCAATACAAGCTGGCCTTTACCTTTGGGGGACAGCAGTACACATGGACCCGGACTCCCTTCGGATACATCAACTCTGGCAATGAGTTCAACATTTTTCTACATAAGGCCATGCCCGACCTGGGTGAGAGGGGTAACCTGGCCTATGTAGATGATGTTCTCATCAAAAGCTCAACTGTGGAGGAACACATAGCGGAGATCCGTTGTGTTCTGACACAGTTGAGGGCAGCCGGAGCAAAACTTTCCTTTCAAAAGGCATGGTGGTGTAGAACCTGTGTCAATTTCTTGGGGCATGAGATTACTCCTCAGGGTCTCTGTCCCCAGGAAAAGAAAGTGGAAGCACTCCAGAAATTGAAAGACCCCACAACTCTGCAGGAACTAAGGAGCCTCCTTGGACTGACTAATTATAGTAGGAAGTTAATTGAGGGCTACGCAGAGATCACCAGACCCCTGATTCATCTTTTGAAAGGGGGGGGTCAAGTGGGAGTGGGGTCCAGAACAAGCTGAGGCAGTAAGACAACTCAAAATAAGCCTCTCACAAGCGCCTTGCCTAGCTTACCCTTTCATAAACAAGGAGTTCTTCTTGGAGACAGGGTTCTCTAATACATGTTTGACTGCAGTATTATACCAAAAGCATGACAAGGTCAATAAAGTAATCTCCTATGCAAGTAAAACTTTATCCTCTGTGGAGGAAAAATTCAACGATTGTGAGAAGGCACTCCTGGTAACGGTGTGGGCATTGAAGAATTAGCGCCCGTTTATCCAGGGGGAACACATCATAGTGGAGACTCCACACCGGCCTCTGCAATATCTCCAAAGCGACAGAATCCGGGCCGGAAATGTGAGTAATTCCCGAATTACTTCCTGGATTCTGTCAATGCAAGGCTTTCCTGTGGAGGTCAGATATGGCCAAAACAAGAAGAGTCCCCTCGCGCAAGGTCTGGCTGACTTGCATGATTGTGCCAAAGAAAACTGTCTCGAGGACGAGAGTTTAAAAATCAAGGACAACATGGAGGCATACCCCAATTCCCCACACAAAGTCTTTGAAGAAGACAATTATTCATTAAATTCAGAAGGATTCTGCTTAAGAATATTAAGTGGTTCCCAGATCTCTCTTACAGTCACTATAGTGAAAGTCATTGTTATGATGCATGATAGAATGGGAGAACAAGACCTGCAGGGCTCTTTTTGAATGACTAGTATTTTATTTTTAAATGTAATACTTTATTTTGGTTTTGCACAATAACATAGACTGATCCCACCCACGACCCACCCAAACATAATGCAGTGTGCATCAGCAATACATATGACATAGGCATTGCCAACAATCTATGTGGATGTGGATGGATGCTCTTACCATGTTGACAACAACAGGGAAAAAGAACTTGTGGAAGGCGTAGGGAATGCATGGGTGAATGAGATCCCAGAACCCTCCGTTGGGTACAAGATTGGTCCCCGAAGTAGTCAAGTGGCAGAGTTGATGGCTGTGCATCAAGCCATCCTCACTGCTGTCCAACATCAACTCCATGAACTGGTCATAATCACTGATTCGGCTAATGTACGGAACGGGTTAGTGGAGCACCTGGTTAATTGGAAAACCAGAGGCATGCTATGTGCTAATAACAAACCCTTGAAACATCGGAAGTTAATCCAAAATATGATGATCTGGTCACCTCGAATGGGATGACCATCCACTGGTAAAAGATCAAGGGTCATTCCAAAGTAGAGGGATCAGACAAAACTGGAAATGACTTAGCTGATCAGCTGGCCAAAACCGGGGCCATCCAAGGGGATCTAATAGAGACCGAGTCCCTGTTGGGGGAAATCCAGGTCACTGCTATCACTAGGTCCCAGACAAATCCTCACAATGATCTCTCAACTGCACAATGGAGTAAGGAGAACCCAGATGCTGATTTGATTATGGCTCAGAAGGGGGATCCAATAATTGGTAAGTTTTATCAACAGATTGAGAACCCTGAGAACTTTCCCCTGATGGATACCGATTACAAAGGGAAAGAGGACCTCAGAGTGTTGATGAAATGTCCAAAACTTTTCCGAATCCAAGACGTTTTGTTGGTGAGGAAATCCCTAGCTGGCCATGATCAGTGGGTGGTTCCGACCTCATTCCGAAGCCTGATGTTAAGTCACGCCCATGATGCGGCCACAGCTGGTCATAGGGGGTTTCAGACAACATTTGAAATCTTAAGAGAGGTTGCATACTGGCCACACATGGGGCAGGACCTCGACCAATACTTGAAGGGGTGTCTTGTATGTGCACAATTTCAGCCAACATCCCTCACACACCATGCGCCTCTCCAAAAGAGGGGGATGACACTGCCATGGTCAGATTTGCAAGTAGATTTCATCGGGCCCGTGATTCGCTCCTCTAGGGGAAACAAGTACATGTTGACCGTGACATGCTTGTTTACTAAATGGGTGGAATGTCTCCCGGCCTCAAACTGCACGGCAGAAACAGCAGCTGCCCTGATGATCAGCCACATCTTTTCGCGTTTTGGACTACCCCAAAGGATCGAGTCAGACAGAGGTAGCCATTTCACCAGCGAAGTAATGACCAAGATGTTTGAGATACTTGGGGTCAAAAGGAAGCTACACATTGCTTACCGGCTAGCCTCTAGTGGTGCAGTGAAGAGATATAATAGAACAATTGTGAGCATATTAAAAAAGTTTGTGGCAGATTCTGGGCCAAGTTGGGATATTCGATTACCTCTTGTCCTAATGGTCATCAGATCTACCCCTTCATCTGCAACTAAAATGTCACCGTTTGAGCTGATGACTGGACGCAGGATGGTGCTTCCCCAGCATCTGGTCTACAGGACCTAAGAGCAGACATTGATCAATGCCTCCACAACTCATGAGTATGTTGAAAATCTAAGAAAACACCTTCAACATGCTTTTACCTATGCTCAGCGAAATCTAGGAAGATCAGCCGACAGCATGAAGACCCACTATGACTTAAAGACTACCAGAAAGGAATACAATGTAGGAGACCGGGCCTACTTATTCAATTTCCAAAGGAACCAGGCCAAACAGCAAAAAGTTCTGCCTACCTGGAGGGGTCCTTTGAAATTGTAGACAAAATCTAACCAGTCGCCTACAAGATCTGCATACCCAAACGCAGTTTGGCAGAGGGGGAAGATAAGTGGCTCCATATTAATCAGCTAAAGTGTTGCCATCCAAGGAACACTCTGCAGTATCTGGAGGAGTCTTCTGGAACCCCAAAATCCAACAGCCTGGCTGAGTTGTTTTGCTGTTCTAGCTAAGGACCCCGTGCTAGAACCAAGATCCAGATCCGTCCAGCAGAGCTGTAACCCAGAACCCGTCAGACCCAGTCCAAGAGGCCGTGCAGACCAGAGGGCCTTGCTGAGAGCAGAACCCAGTGCCTTTGACGGGTCCATTCCATTCCAAAGCCAAAGGAGGGAGTATTTAGTCTAGAACTGCCCATAGTCATCTCTTAGTTTAAAGTAATCCTATTCAATCTATTTCAACCTATCCAGAACTGCATTATAGAATCTTCTGTCCATCCGGAATTCTTCTCATTATATAGTCTGTGATAATTGTAGCGATAATCATCTGTGCGCTGATATTTTCTGAAGAAAGTCAAGTGCCCTGGCGCACAGCAATCAGAGCGGAAGGCGCCCTGTTCTGGTGGTTGTCCCGTTGGGTATTTTGCACTTTCATAGCCCCTTAGTATAAGTCCATCTTGGTTCCTAATCTTTAAAGAGCATCTTTCATTTTGAATCTTGACTCTGTTTCTGAAAAATCTTCCTTCACAAAAACCTCTGTAAACCTCTGTAACTTTTGAACCATTTTGAAGCTAACATCCTCAGCTTTCATAACGAACCCAAAACGACATTCCAATTCCTTATAGTTTTTTCTGCAAACGCTTTTCCCGCACGCGGAAAAGTTGCCGCAATTTCGCATTTGGCTAAATTTCATTCCATGTAAAACAGCTATTTCTTGCTTTCAACTTTTGAATTTCGTTTTCAATCTGCTAATCATTCTATAATCATTGCTAGTGTTGACCTGAACCTATCCCAAGCAACTCTCACTAGTTCTGAATCTCATTTAGCGAATTAAATTATTTTTAGCATTTTTCCCATTCAATTCAAACCACATTTAAAAGCAATTGACCTGTTTAAAATCATACCTGTTCTCTCTAAGCTTGCTGGGGGAATTGGGATTGAACTGCGTTGATTGTTATTCCTGATACCTGTGTGCCCTCATTCCATATCTTCATATTGCATGTTGGGGGGGAGTGAGTAGTAACAGGGGAAAGAGTGATCATATTGTCTTTTGATTCAAGTCATATCAAGTTTTATTTCTGTGTTGCATTTCTTCCTATAATTGCAATCTCTTGAACCCATACAAAGTATTCTCTGCTAGACTATTCTTCCTATACCTACTCCTAATTCATTAAAGAGATTGTTGATATTGTAATATTACCCATTGCTGATCATTGTTCATATTCATAAGTGTGATATTCAGATATTATTCATATTCATAAAAGTGTAATCTATATATTGTTCAATTCTCAAATAAATCTTTTAATTTGCAAAACAAACATATTTCTTGGTTCAGTGAGACCGGGGGGATTCCACAAGAGGGGCGTTATATAAGGGTACATCATCCAGAATTAAATGAACTTTTGACATAAAAATATATAAAAAAGGGTTTCCATTGGGCATCCCATACTAGGCATTGACTTAGTTGGAGTGCTGGATTGAAATCACTTACTGACAGTTTAGCTAAAGAAGGTATTTTACTGTTGGGTCTTCACTTCTATACCTAATAAGAACTTAGACAGTGGGGTGGAATCTGTGGTTTATACTAACCTGAGAAGTATGGATTTCTAGGTTAGGGAGAATGTGTGCTTCTTAGACAGGAGAGAGAGGTACAGATCTAGGGGCCTGGAAATTCTATTAAAAAAGTGAGCACTGCATGCTTAAGTGCAGTTTGCAAGAGAGTAGGTTCACACTGGACTGATTACGCAGGTGCACCGGCAGCAGGAGAAGCCAAACGGATTGCTGAAGTACAACCGCGCAGAGGTGCAGCCAGCGCAAGTGCAGTTGGGCAAGGGAGTGTTTTCAAACCGGACTGGTTAGGCTGTGGCACCGGCAGCAGGAGATGCCAAAAGGATTGCTGAAGTGCAGCAGTGCGGTTGTGCGGCCTGCACAAGTTCAGTTTGGTGGGTGAGCGGGGTAAGATCATTTTTGACTGTTAAAGCATTTCCTTTTTAAGGTTATAATAACTAAAAAACATGTTGCGATCGTGCTCCCCAAGATGAGTAGTAATATGCAAGAGTCCCTCACAAAGGCTGATTACAAAGCCAACTGAGAATGTGGGTAAAATCATGCGGTGGTAGCACCTCATAACGAACCTACTAACTCTTGTAATGTTCAGGGGGCTACTTAGATCTCAATCTCTGCCAGTTTTTCAAGTACCCAAGCAATCTAATACATGTGCACATTTTTCTTTTCCATGCTCGGTGCAGTAAGAGGGAATGTTGGAAACTTCAAATTTGTCAAAGTTTAGAAAATCAAGCATCAAAGAGAACCACTCTGACAATATCTCCATCTATCTGTAACGCCTCTTCACATGCTCAACTACCTGAGTCTTTGGAACAAACTAAGAGTCCTGTAAACACTGCGGATACCTTATTTACCCCAAACAATGTACTTAAAGAGGACATGAACCAAACGTCCTGGGACCCACATTCTATGATGTCCCATAACTTAGTTTTACAGTCTATGGTGAGACTATAAGACACGATTTGCCAAAACATAAAAATGTATACCAATTTAGTGAACACTATTTTATTTAAGTTAAATCTTATTGACCCAACACATATGGTAAATGGGTCTGCCAAACACAAAGCTGATGAGAGGTTATTTGGATGTATGTCTCAAAAATTGAATATCGAGACTAACATCTGTAATATAACATCTTTCATGGAGATCGTAGGCATGAGGTGTCCTAAATGTCTTATTAATCAGTTTACGGCGTCATCAAGTTGTACCAAAAGCACATTAAACACAGATAGCCTTCATCAGAGCGATAACATCGAAATCACAAAGCTCAATATTAACAAAACAGAACACTCAAAAGGAAAAGGCAGGGGAAAAAATAAAAAGGGTTCAAGAAAATATTTAACATCACTGGATGTTAATAAGAACTCTGTTATGGCCTTGACAGAATTTGTAAGTAACAATGAGATGACTAAACATTCTTTAGAAACGGAAAAAAAAGAAGGACATCCAAACAAAATCAGCAAAATCAGCGTTTTAAGACAACTGCTACCTCAGACGTTTCACAATTTTTAAAAAGATCAGCACAAGTTGAGAATCAAGATGTTGTGAAATTAAGTGATCCACAGGAAAAATATTGAGGTAATTGAAAGCACAATAAACAAAGTTCCCTCGGAAAACATCCTTAAAATGATGAATGCAATATGCTCTCTGGATGGTTCAAAGAAAAGCATTTACAAAGAGGCAACTCCCTACTAGGGTTGCACTACAGCAAATTACTTGTTCTGAAAGCATTATGAAAAGAACACGGGAGAAGTGTTCAAAGCTGTAGATGACAAACTTATCAATCATTCCACTATTTTGTTGCTTTTTTCTATGATTCCGTCTCTGCCTCTTATTGATTCTGGTGACATTGTGCAGGTTGAATTTATAGATGAACATCGTATTGACTGGCATGTAAACCTTAGATTGATCTTCAAATTGATACTGATGCATCTGCTGCATTCTTGAGTTTGGGCTATGATATCTTTCCATACAGCACAATCAACATCTGCTATTGAACACGATTGGCCCTGGTTACTATTAAATCTCACCAAGGGTATGTAAGGAACTCACGGTGACAACAGTAGGGACTGACACAAGTGACACAAGTGATCACAGTTCAAGGGTGTTTATTGAACTTTATAGTGGGTGAGATAAACGCCTAATCTAAACCTAAATCTAAGATGGGAGTAATCCACGATCATCAAATAATAATAAGGCAGTTGAAGTGGCATCTTATCAAATAAAAAGGGTTTATACTAAAAAAAAAAAACTATTGTGAATCCTTACTACTAAATGACAAAAAGAGTGTGGGATAATTTTCACCAGAAAAGAAAGGAGTGCTCACAAAAAAGTAAGTCAAGATGGTATGGCTGGATCTCCCTTCCCCATGTTTTAAGCACGGGACAAGGTGGGACTTCCGAGCACAGCACACTCCTTGGCCTCGTCAGCACCAGGTTCACAGTTCCAGTTCAATGGTATTAGAACCTTCAGAGTCTAAGTCTCTTTCCTGCAAAAGTCTCTTGCCTTAGAAGGCCTGCTGATTCACAATGACAAACAGACAAAAGTTCTCTCAGTGATCTTGCACCTTGGGCGATTGCTCTTCACCCCCAGGATCTCCTTCTGCTGGGTTTGGATCCGTCGGGTTTACTATGGCCTTTCACATACAGTTTGTAACATTCAGGAGCTTTAATGTATTTCTAAACAAACAACACTGTAAACAACACCTCAGGTCATGTTTTGCCCAATGCATAGTTTATTCTGCTTTATCTCAATGCGGGATTCACTCAGTAGCTTTCCGCCTGGCATCCCTCCGTCGGGTTCACATAGCCCTCTTTCACTTAGTTCATGATTTTCCTAATTTCATCTGAAAGCGTTGGTTCCCTTCTCCTAGCTTTCTTTCGGCATCCCTCTGTCAGGTTCATACTTGCCATATTCCACAGATCTTATTGGAAAGCGGGGTTCCCTTCCCCTAAACTCCCTGGCACCCTTGTTTCCAGCCAGGCAAACTATGAGTCTGCCTGCCGGAGCCGCTGTGCCCGCCAGGTCTGACCCTGCCGGGCGCAGTGGCCACGGTAGGCAAACTGCTCGCGGAAGCACCAACACCGTTAGCAATGGTGCCGGTGCTTCTGTGTCACCACTCCCATAGAGTCTGATAGGACTCTATGGGAATGGGGATTAACAAATATACCGGCGCCTGACTTCCCAGCCGCCGGACTTGTAATGAGCCGGTGGCACCTGGAGGTCAGGCGCCGGTAAACTATTCCAAGTCCGGCGGCAACCCTCCAGTGGCACCGGCAGGCTTACCGCCAGACTCGGAATGACGCCCAATATTAAGGGCTTTAAATAGCCAACAATCTCATACATTTTGGCAATTGATAAATAGTTTAGCCAATTCACAGCAGACATTTCAAAGTAACACAATTCTTGCACTTAGGTGGAAAGAACATTTTGAAGATAAATGTGGCGTCCAATAAAAAACCAAGCTGATATTCAATCCAATATTAATGGAAAAGTGGGACATTTTCACTCAATAATTGTTCATATCACATATTGAAAAACTAAAATGTACTTGTGGAATGGGTCGAGTTGGTATTACAAATTTGGTATTAAAAAATGATTCTGAATTTTGCTCGGTACTCCAATCTGAACTATTTACTCCACTTCCATGGTATAAACATTTCATAGTACCAATATGTAAACAAGATGACCGTGCTGATACAACTAACCACAAACCTATAGCTCTCTTAGATTGAACTTCTAAACTTTTTGCAAATCTTCTGTTAAAAGATCTAGAACATTGGGTACTATTATCTGGGAAACTTCCAGATTGGATATAGGAAGAACCAAGGTACTGTGACAAATGGGCTAATTGTGAGGAATCTTTAGATGCAAGAATGAAAGGGAAATCCACCTTTGTACATGGCATTCGTAGACCTCACATCTGCTTTTGATTTTGTTGACCGTAACAAACTCTGGAACAAGTTATGGTTGCGGGGTATCCCTAGTGGTCTTTTGAAGATGCTAATAGAAATACATAACCTCTGTACTGTACAGATTTGAATGTCATCTTTAGGTATTCTGACCTCAGAAATGTGAACCCATGTGGGTTTAAAGCAAGGTTGTGTGTTCGCACCTTGTCTTTTTAACCTTTATGTGTCCGACTTAATATTAAATCTATAGGCAACTGTCAACCATTCCACCTAAAATTGAGCATCTACATATCCCTACTATACTCTTTGCCGACGATATATAGTCCTTTTTGACAGTATGCCTATTGGATTGCTGTGAGCCTTAAATGAGTTGGAAACATATGTTGCAGACAACTATTTAAAAATAATGAAAAAAAGACTGTAGTAAGGGATTCTTCCTAAAGTAAAAAGAAGCAGACTGATAAGTGGTATTTAAAGGAAAGAATCTGCATTTTACTCATCATGTAACATGCCTGTGCTATTCAGTTCATGACAAATTGAGAGAGAGAAAAGTATATTTTTATTAGGATTAATAATAAACTTGCTCCTTTAAAAGCACAAATGAAGATTAAATACACATTTTGTAAATTCTCTATCGCACCTTTAGCTACGTTTAATCAAGGAAAAGGTGAACCTGGACAAACATACGGACTAGAATTAGTCAATAGTTCAAATTGGAAATAT
This sequence comes from Ambystoma mexicanum, assembly GCF_040938575.1. Lineage (NCBI taxonomy): Eukaryota > Metazoa > Chordata > Amphibia > Caudata > Ambystomatidae > Ambystoma > Ambystoma mexicanum. The sequence goes on along the minus strand of NC_090937.1, from coordinate 401,068,906 downwards.
ATTAAATGAACTGAATGTGCTCTGTGGAGGAAAATATTATATTTACTGTTAAATGTGCCAATGTCTTTACTGAGATATGAATTGGGCTTACAATCTTTACAATCAATAATTATCTATAAGAAACTCTAGTTAATTCATAAGATCTTGTCTCCTACAAGGGTTTCCTTATGTGAACATCTTAAATTAATTTTACAAAGTAATTGTCTGCAATTTAAGTTGATGAGTTATTTGATCAATGTAATTGTGATTGACTAGTCCAACGAGATGATCCTGATTTGGTCAAAAAGAGAGCAAAGTTACCGGAATGGCATTTACATAAATCTAATATCATGAAATTTGCTTTATATAAAGAATCTTCCATGTCAGACAAATCTCTGAAAATGTTACCAACCTAGCTCTTAAAATTCCCAGACAGGAAGTTTAGGTATGTTTTCATGAGCTATGGATTTAATTTGTTAGGCACTTTAGACAGATTGGGGCCATATCGTTGCATACCTAAGGAAATGAGGAATGAGAACTGTCAGAATGTGTGGCAATTCAACAGTCTTAGAGACACTAAGACAACACTACTTAGGTACATTTGTCCATAATCATTATTCATTAAATTCAGAAGGATTCTGCTTAAGAATATTAAATGGTTCCCAGATCTCTATTACAGTCACTATAGTGAAAGTCATTGTTATGATGCATGATAGAATGGGAGAACAAGACCTGCACGGCTCTTTTTGAATGACTAGTATTTTATTTTTAAATGTAATACTTTATTTTGGTTTTGCACAATAACATAGACTGATCCCACCCACGACCCACCCAAACATAATGCAGTGTGCATCAGCAATACATATGACATAGGCATTGCCAACAATTCCACGCTACCGGTCTAATCAACAGCTGTGATCAAATATTGTACATACTGAGCCCAGACCTCTGGCGACCGAGTGTGTAGCAGTAAAGTTTGAATAATAGTAGTCTCCACATCATGACAGTATGCCAAGTCCTGCAGCCACCACTGTACTCTGGGAGGAATACCCCACCCCCAGGCCATGGCCCCCCTTCTACGGGCCATCACCAGTAGCAGCCCTGCCAGATGCCTCAGCAGCCGAGGCAGTGATCTCGTGCACCCCAGGAGTGTGAACACAGGATTCGGCTCCAGACATTCCCCAATGATCAATGATGCCTTCTCCAGAACCCCGGCCCAGAAGGGGGAGATCTGCGGGCATTCCCAGGCCAAATGGAGAAATCCTGCCGAAGCAGCTCTGCAACTGGCACAGGAATCCGGAGCAGAAGGAAAATGGCCGTGGAGCCTAGCTGAGGTGTGGTAAACCTGGTGTAGGAAGTTGAAGGGCCTCATTACGAGTCCGGCGGTAACCGCCGGACTCATATTACCATTCTGCCGCTGTGATTCCTGGAATTACCGGGGCATTACAACCCCGGTTTCCCGGGAATCACGGAGGCGGAATGGTGTTAATCCCCATAGGACTCAATGGGAATGGGGATCATGGAAACACCGGCAGCATCTCGTAATGCTGCCGGTGTTTCCTCGTCCGCCTGCAGGCGGGCGGTGTTAAACCCGCCAGGTCAGACCTGGCGGGAACATCACCTCCCGCCTGCAGGAGTTGTGATCGCCCGGCATGGAAACAACGGTGGCGGCGGGTTTACCGCCACCGTTGTTTCCATACTGGGCGATTTGTAATGAGGCCCGAAGTGTATTAACTTACATTTGGAATTTAATGACACCCTCTGGTTTTGACCCAGCACATATGTCCAATCTTCATCCACCGTCCCACTGCTGTCCCACCGCCATGTCAGTACCTCTTCCTCCCATGGTATAGCTGCATAGTTGTCCCGAAACAGCTCTTCACGACTGCGTGACACCTCTATCGCCAGATACCGGACTCCAGAAGATTCTCTCGTTAGGCCAAACTCATCCCTGCACCTTCTCCTCCCATCTGTGAGGGAAAAGATCACTGATTTACTCTGGTTAATCCTGAAACCTGAGAACTCGCCAAATCTCAGCACTTCCCACATCACTGGGCTCAGGTTGCACTCCGGGTCACCAATAAAGAGAACCACATCATTTGCATAGGAGATGATCAACATATGTGGCCCCAGTCCCAGCACCTTCTGAATGTGCCTTTCCCACAGAATCGCCGTCAGTGGCTCCATCGCTACAGCGAAGAGGAGGGGTGGGAGTGGGCAGCCCTGCCACGTTGCCCATCCCATATTGAAACTTTTGGATCTTGCACGCCCCATCACAATCCTAGCTGACAGGTTGACAAACAGAAGGTACACTAGCGCTATAAAGCGAGTGCCAAGTCTGAGTTTTTGGAGCACTGTGAATAGAAAGGGCCATTCAATAGAGTCTAATGCCTTTTCAGCGAACAGTGACAGCCTGTGACTCACATTCAAGCGCCACCAAGATCCCAAAAAACAGCATAGCTCATACTTTGTGTTCCTCCCGGGAATAATCCCGGCCTGATCCGCCAGCACCAGGCCTGGCATCAAGAGGAGCAGCCGATTAGCGAGCACCTTAGTGAAGATCTTATTATCTACGTTGATTAAGGAGATTGCCCTGTGCGATGTGCAGTCCTCATCCGGTTTCCCCTTCTTATGCAGAAGCACAATATTTTCCTCATGTAGCGAAGCATGAAGCATCCCAGATGCAACCGACTCTTCATATACCCGCAGGAGAACAGGGGCGAGGGTAGGAGCATACGCCTTATAAATCCAGAAGCTGCTTAATCACCACCAGGATATCCTCGAGCAAGATCTCCTGGTTAAGAGCTTCACATAGGTGGGGCTCCACCCAATACAGTTCCACCTTCCCTAAGTAGCGCTGCAGGCTTTCTGAGTCCTGCGGGTACCTGGACCCATACAGGCACCTATAGAAGGCACAGAATTCAGCCGCGATAACTTCCTCCACATACAGGGGTCACCCTAGGAGTCCCAAATAAACTCTACCTGCAGAGGTCTTCTGTCCGCTGCCAGCAGCCAAGCCAATAGAGCCCCTGGTTTCTGCCCCTCCCCATTCTGACATACCTGATGCCCCCTGCCCAAAAAACGAATATCCCGATCAGCATTGGCTCTGAACCCCTCAAGCTGCCTACAGAGCTCTGCTATGGTCCTGGGGTCTGCCGTGGACGCAGTTAACCTCCAGCTGCTTTAGCCAAGCTTTGCCTGCTGCATGGTCACCCCATATATGCCGGTTGATTCCATTCCCCTTAGCCATACACACCCCTCTGACATACCACTTAAAAAATTCCCAGAGTACGCCATGCGAGGAGACTGAGCACTCATTATATTCAAAATAGTTCTTCATCTGCTCCCGCAGTTCCTGACAGAACACTGAGTCCTGCAGCACATCAGGCTCAAATCACCAGGAGTGGGCCCACTTCCCTCCCCCACCGAGCAAGCACTCTAGGGGATCACTGGCGAATGGTCTGACAAGGTCCGGGGGAGAATCCGGCAATCATCCCACACAAATCTCTCTGCACGAGACACCAAAATGTAATCGAGCCTGGAGCTGGGCCTGTGAATCCAGGAATGGAAAGTGCAATCCCATTCATCCCTCTGCTGCCTCCGCCAACCATCCACCAGGTTGTATGTCCTGCATATCACTTGCACCTGTGAACTTGCATTAGACACAGAGCCCCGTCCCGTCCCAGATCTGGCCAATAGAGGGTCCAGTACTGTGTGTAGATACCTGCCCCACACTATGGTTGCGCCCTGACATCCTGCCAACGGAACCATTACCCAGACAAAAGCATTAACGTTATCCACATTCATCCTGTATGAATCACAAGAGCCACCATCACCCCCTCCAGGACACAACAAATCAGCAAAGCCCTCCCCTCATCATCTCTTACCACCAAGACCAGGCAAAACTTAACCCCCCTGTCTATTAGGATGGCCATCCCCCTCGTGTAGGATGAGAAATACTGGTGGCAGCCCCAATGTGAGCCCCACTTGTGTTACATGGAGGTGGTAAGGTGGGTCTCCTGAAGAAAGGCCACCCCACCCCCTGTCTACGGAGGTACAGTGCAACGTTCCTGAATTTGGAAGGTTGATTCCCCTTCTAATATTCCAGGTGCCTACCTGAAAGGCAATTCTCGCTCATCGGTACCATTTGAGCCTGGCTCCCGAAGACCATTTATGTAGCCACAGCAGATGTTGACCAGCCAGCAAACCGCTGGGCAAGGAATTGGACTCCAAACAAACTTAACAATTGAAATGCCCCCAAGTATTCACCAATGCCTCCCTTCTCCCATCGAGCCCCAGCATCCCCCACCCAAACCCCTGCAATCCCAAATTCCCCACCCCCTCCCCCGCGGCTAACCCCCAACCCACCCGAACACCCCCCCACAATTTCCCAACTACTGAACATAAGCCATGCATTGCTCAGGCGCTAAGGCCCATCCAGGCAAGTGTCGACTCAGCCACCCGATGGTAACCACAACACCTTTTCAAGGCAGCCCAAACCACCAATAAAGGTGTAAGAGTCAATGAGTCAGCTATTAGGCATGTGATTTGCCCACCCCGTCCCAATCTCAAATTAATTAATCTTGACCTGCCCCTGGCGTTCCTGGATCCCGACCAGATGGATATTGTTCCTGTGGCCTCTGCCCTCCAAATTCTCATTTTTGGCAGATATTGCTTTGAGCTGCACCTCCAGGGCTGACGCCCTGACTGCAAGCGACCTTGACCCATCCTCCAGACCAGCTACCCTGTGCTCCACCTCGTCCAGGCGGTCGCAATGCTTGTACAGCTGGTGTTGGAGAATATCAATCTTAGAGCAGAGAGAGTCCAACTTAGAGTCCAGCCCGCCGATGCTAGCTTGAAGATTCAGCAGAATCTCCCTGATGTCTGCCCCTGGCACAGGGTCTGCCCCTCCAGTTACTGGCTCTGCAGCCTCAGACTCGCCTGGCTGGGGTTGAGTTCAGGGGACTCTGGAGGACGGGCCCCCCTCTAATGTCAGCTTCCTCTGTAGCTTGTCTGTTTTCCCCATGGTGGGACCAGCAGGCCGCAGCCCCAGCACGTCGATGGGACCAGCAAGGGAAGAAACAGAGACACAGGGTTCAAGAAGACCAGTGGACAGAGGCAGCCAAGGGGGATGACCACGAGTTCAAGCCTCCTCTTCTCTATTTCCCAACCATGTGCCTCACACAGGGCTTCCCAGCACCTCTCCACTCCTCACTCCATGGTCCACAGGATCTGTTCCACTAGTGGTGGTCTCCAAGAGGGTGGCCCATGCCCAACACACCTCAAATCAGGGGGCCACAGCTCCACCAGGTCCAAACCAGCTGCACTACACAGTCCAGAGCCTCCGTCTCCACCAGCCCTTAGAATCTGGCCACCAGGTGTCCTCACAAAACAAAGTGCGGGTGGCAGCCACAACATCCCAGCCAGCACCGCCACCCACAGATCGCTGTCAGGGAGGGGAGATGGTTCCCTGAAGGGCCCGGGCCTTCCTACACCTGGGGCCGATGTCTTACACAATGCGTCTCATCCAAGGCCACTCCAGGGCTTGCAGCCAGATGTTCCTGTTGCCGTCAGGTGGCCGGGGGCTCTCCACCATTCACCTGCTGGGGCCCTCCACCAAGGACTGCAGGGCCTGATATCACCACAGGCAATCCGGGACCACCGGGTATGCAGCCAGTCCCCCACGCAGCAGCCAGCACATGTTGGGTCATAGGATGCGCACCAGCTCAGTGCATTCTACTAATGCTGGTGATGGGCTGCAGACTTTCTGCACCTTCAGGCCACCGTGATGCCACACACCAGCGCTGGCTCCTCCAGACAGCACACCACTATACCCCACCAGGAGTCAGCTCCCGGGTCTCGATGTCTCTGCTGCCCGCGTCCGGGCCCCGATGACTCACCCCGTCTGCCACGGAATGCCAACGGAGGGTGGGTCACTTGTCGTGAGCCGGTCCCTCCACTTTGGACCAACGGATGATTTCAGCACCAGATGAGCCCACCTCTGCGCCCCCTTGGGTCCTCCACCAAGGCCTGTAGAGCCCGGTATCACTGCAGGCAGCCCGGGACCTCTGGGTATGCTGCTGGCCCTTCGTGTTGTGGGATACATCTACCAGCCCAGCAGAATCCCCTACCTCACCAAGCTACATCTCAGCAGTCACCAGCAGAATGGCTGTGCTGGCTCTGTTGAGTACTATCGCCTTGCATTAAAACTACGCTTTGCAGTCACCAAAATAATGGCTGCGCTGTGTTACCAGCCACACATAGGGCAAGATGAAACACAGAACCCCCGAGAATTCCTGCCAGTAATTTCTTCATTGCACCAAAGAAAATAATTCAAAGGCAGCGCTGCTATGCTGTCAGTTCAAAACTTTTCACTGAAAAAGAAAATATTCTGCCTTTTAAAATGACTGCGTGCTGATGCTTGTTTTCATCTGTTCAACAGTACACAGTTCTGATCCAGTGAGACCCAGCTATGCCCATCCAGATTCAGGTTGTGCTCCAGCAAAAAGGGGGCATTTCTCATTAAATGACAGGCTGTGCCAGGCAAGATCTGTGAAATAACAAAGAACTTCACTTCAGCTGTAAGCAAAAACGCTTTACTCTTGCAACAAAATATTACAGCTAAACTCTTCACAAAAAGCCCTCTCTCTCTCTCCTAGCTCATGTCATTTTCAAAGGACCTATTATTTGAACAGATGCCTGTGTAATAGAAACATTACTGGGGCTTGGGAAAGGTTCAGCCATTGGAGGAGAGGAAGGCTGCATTGTAAAGTGACAGCCAAGGAAAATTAACCACGTGTAAAATTATGCTTTTTACAAAAAAGAAAATATCTGTTTAAAAGTGAAATGTTGAATTAAGGCCCTGTCCTTGCATAGAAATGTGATGGGGGTTTGTTTTAAAACATATATAGGATATTTAATTTCAACAGTCTTGCTTTCTGGTTCTAAATATATAAATAAATGCATTTGCTGTGAAGCCAGCAAGGAACAGGTTTCACAGGTCTTGGCTTCAGAGGGCCCTGGCTTTCCTGACTATAGGCTCTACATCCCCCAAGTGGACCAGCATCTGGGGTATTTGAATAGGCAAGGGTGAAGCATCTCGCACCCTCATCAGACATTGCAGCATTGCAGCAGTGCTCCAGCCTTGGACAAAGGATTTCCAGGACACATAGGTGTGACTTTCTGGTAGCACCCCCCCTCCACTAAAACTGGAGAGCTTCAAAGGCAACTCCATGGCATCACTGGACTCAGGCTGGCTAGAGCCTGACATTTGGCTGTGGATTGGGGAAAATGCCCTTATTTGGAAGACAAATCCGGCCCATTTGGGGCAAAAGACTTATTGAATAATCTTTAAGACTTTTATTTCTGCAACCGGACAACACAGTAATGCGAAGGGTTAACAGTGTAAATGAATTTTTGTGGCATCAAAACAAGACATTGCGGCTTTCCCTTGCATGTAGGGACGCAAACGGCAGGAAAATGTAATTCATGGGAAAAGTATACTTGGTGCAACTTTGAAATTTAATGCAAACATGCTCTATGATAATATGTACACATATATAAAATTGTAGAATTTTAGGTGAAATATTTCCCACCAAAAATTGTGAAAGATTATTAGAACAACAAAAGAACATAGTTTAAACTTGGGAATTGGAATGCCATGCTCTGTGTGAAATATGGAATCTGCTTATGTGATTTTCAAAAGTGCCACAACTGTCAAAATGTGCAATTTATGTCATAAACTGATTTTGGCAAAAATAACTGTGGGAGGGCCATGGGCATTTTAAGCATACACCATAAAACGGATGTCATATCCCTGAAGTTCAACCGGCTGACAGGAAGGCAGTGACTGACACCCCTGACCAATCCAGTTGTTAGAGGCATGCCAAGCCAAAGGTCTGCCCCCATAGTAAATCCTGTGATGTCATCCACCTTATATAAGGCAGAGTCTCAGAGAGACAAAGGGCTGAACTGACTGACTGACTCTCCTGATTTCACGCTTCAACATCTCCAGAGATCTGGACATTACTACTCACCCTGCAGATTCCAGATTCCACTGCCAAGAAAGGGATAGCTGATCCAGACCCTCCTATCCAGGCAGAACCACCCTTCAGAATTAAAACCCACAACCATCTCACTAATTCAGGGAGAAATGGGAAAGGTGGCTGAATCCTCATTGGGATTATTCAGCGCTACCTGCTCGGCCTGCTATCTGCTTTATCTAGCTGATGCACCTCGCTATCTATTGAGACCAGACCCTGGTTACCAGCTGTCCCCTTCTAGGTGAGCCTGCCGCTTTGCCGTGACCAGATCCGTGTTCCGCTGCCCAGAAACCCAGTTGACGGTCCCAAATTCCAAATTCAAGTGCCAACTGTAAGTATCACCCCATTCCATAGCAAAATGTAGCATATCCCATTCTGATACTTTGCCTTTGTTCCACCCTATAAGTAATCCCATCAATACCCTGATAACCTGTTAAAATAGTCCGAATCCCCTGTGCATCCTGTTTTTGATCTCCATCGGTTAGCGCCATTCTTTCCTATCCTTTAAGTCCATGGTGTAAATGCTTAGTCATATTTTGATTTACTTAATTAATTCCCATATAGAGCTGAACGCGGAGTGAACAGTTTAACTTTGCAAATTAACCTTCGAGCGCACTGTGTCTTTCTTTAACAATCTAGTCACTAAAATATAGTTTAAGTGAAACTGGTCGTTTCCTTTCCAAACCGATTTTCCTTGTTCACTGCTTTCATTTTTAAAACCGAATTTCCTTTCCTGTTAAGAATCTCATCCAGTCATTCATTTAGAGTCACCCTTTCACTTTTGTATTATCCCTGTGATATGCATTTGTCTCTCCGCATAAAAACCACATTCTGATTTTGTCTCTTTCACTCGTTTTGACATTTAAACCTGTGAAAATGAGCAAATGTAATTTCTCCACGTGTGATTTTGCTGCACTGTGCGTTCCTTCCAAAGTTTTTTTTTTTTTATCGTATGCCCATTGCTAGTACATTACCTTGTAGAGTGAGATGACAAACCTAGTTTAATTCAGGCGCTGGATGGTCATAGTTGCCGATTTCTAGAATGATTCCATATTCTGAGTTATCAGAATTAGAGACACGTGATTCCTGATTTTAGATAGAGTAATGCACATGTGTCAATGTCGGGCAACATATGCCAAGTGAAGTGAAAACAAAAGCCGACGCATGTGACACTTCTTGAGTCTCCACGTTACTGAACGTATCACAGCAGATCACAGATTGGCTAACCAGCACGCAGCCCGCACCCCACCCGGGAGGCTGCGTAGTTGTTTCATCCTTACCCAGGATCACCACTATTCTTCTTCCTTGAGAAAGACTACGGTCGAAATGCGCATCAGCTTTTGTTTTCACATCACTTGGTATATGTTGCCCGAGATTGACACATGTGCATTACTCTATTAACATTGTTACTGAATCAAAAATCAGGAATCACGTGTCTCTAATTCTGATAACTCAGAATATGTAATCATTCTAGAAATCAAGCAACTATGACCAGTCAGCGCCTGAATTAAACTAGGTTTGTCATCTCACTCAACAATCAACCCTTTGGGAACTTGGGAGTTTTGGTTCCCCGACAAACCTTGTGCCAGGCTGCAGGCCAAACCACAAACAAGCATTGGCAATCCCTAATTTCTCCTTCAACTCCACTTCTCTAAACCTACATTGCCTTGTAGTTTACAAGTGTTCTGACTCCTCTGATCCCGTCATACTCATTGCTACCTTATTCATTCAACCGCACATGTAAAATCAATATTTACTAATTTTGAGTGCTATTTTGTGTTATTGCAAAGGTTTGCCTCCCATTTCGTGGGTGAAGAATGGATTTTAATTCTGTTTGCTGCCTAGTATACCTGACTCCTTGCTACTCCTTCCTATCCAATTCAGTTAATCAGGGTTTGATGGAGCATTGCAGTGGCAAATCTTAACTGGGTGCTATCTACCCGAAAAGTAATATTGCTCTCATTCATTTGTACTTTGTGTATGTTATATTAGAAGGTGAAACTAAGTGTATAGTATCTTTTTACAGTGTAATTATCACCCCACTGGTGATTGCTGCCCAATATTAAATTTGTGTGGTTTTGATGGAAATGTAAAAATAAATAAATATTGTATTACCACCCACCGGCCTGGTTCATGGTCCATTGTGGCCGGGGTATTTGTAAAAGGGGGTGTGAGACGAGTTGGGTGCCATCTAAATCTGAATTCTTAGACAATAAAGTAAAAGTGTTTTAATTGTGCGCTGCAGCCTAGGCCATTATCAAGAGTCCTGGTCTGGTGTGTGACGCCCCATTGGAATCCTTAACAGTGTAGAAGCCACTACACGCTGGGTCACAAGTCACGCACCAGCTTAGTGTGCTCTATTAATGCTGTCAGCGGGCCCCAGACTGCCTCTGCCTTCAGGCCACTGGGATGCCACACACCAGCACCGGCTCTTCCAGGCAGCGCATCACTATTCCCCACAACGGGTATCCCCCCGGGCCTAGATATCTCTGCTGCCTGTTTCCGGTCTTCGATGTCTCACCCCGTCTGCGAGCCGGTCCCTCCACTCTGCACCAACGGATGATTTCAGTGCCAGATGGGCCCACACTCCCGCCACAAGGCCCAGTGCTGTGGCGGTCGTGGCCCTCCAGGAGCGTTATTAGGTTGGTTATACTAGCCTCCCCAGGCCGGGAAGCACACAGCACTCCAACTTCGAAATCCACTGGCAAAGCGCACTGAGCTGCCTCCCAAGCTGCTATTATTGAAGATATTGTAGAGCTGACACATGGAGCTCAACAAGAGTCCGCCATTCCAGGACGAACTCTCTAGTGACACCCTTCAATGAATAGTATTTGTAAAGACTAATGAATTTATTAAGTTTTTGTTATTAATATTAATCTTTTATTGATATTTCAACATCATGTTTTTTTTAATGAATTTGCATGATACATCGAAATTTTTAAAAGTTTTTGTAATAAAAACATCTAACAAAAGAAGAACCTTCAGCCATCTGTGAGACCTGGAGTATTTCCTGAGCCATCTGTGCCAGGCAAGTTTGTGTACTTTGGTTCAAAGCACTAAGTTCCCTTTGACAAATAAAATACATTACACTGAAGAAAAGATTCCCAAGAATGTTGGGACGTCATTTTAAGAGGCAGATAGACAGTGTCAGATGGCTTCAGTTCAGAACCTTCTTCTTATTACTCCAAGATGCTCACACCCGCATGGACCAAGCACCCCTTGTGTTAGAGCAACTGCATAACGTGTTTGTTATTCAATATAGTTCAATATTTGAAGGAAACAGCAAGTAAAAGATCTGGAACAGTTGGGACAAACACCACTTGTCTTAGAGCTACTGCATAAAGTGCTTGTTATTCAAAATAGTTAAATATTTGAAGGAAACAGCATGTTAGAGATCTGGAACAGTTGGGACAAACACCCCTTGTAGTAGAGCTACTGCATAAAGTGCTTGTTATTCAATATAGTTTAATATTTGAAGGAAATAGCATGTTAGAGATCTGGAACAGTTGGGACAAACACCCCTTGTGTTAGAGCTACTGCATAAAGTGCTTGTTATTCAATATAGTTTAATATTTGAAGTAAACAGCATGTTAGAGATCTGGAACAGTTAGAACAATTTCATTACTTCTCTCAAATGTTTTTTCTGACCAAACATTAAAACTCTTTACATATAAAAAAGGCAAAGATGAGACAGATCACTGTACCATGTTGTGTATATCGTTTAATATATTAATTGCAATTAAACACATATGAAGCAGTTTTTACTTTCAGATTTAAAAATCGCTTTTCGTTACAAATGCTTCTCATGTTATATTTCAACACATCTTCTATTTCTGAACACTCACACCCAAGCACACTTCAAAAACTCACATTCGTGTCCGCAGCATGGGCAAATCTCATTCATGTAAACCTTTTTCATGACAGCTATTATTAGTTTCACAGATCATTTAATAAATACACACCCATTATCTTCTGTAAGGCTCAGTGTTCACTACAGGTGAAGTAGCGGACCAGTCCACTATGCATATTGTATATCAGGCGGCACATGACTGACGATGCAGCTCCTGATGTCCTCAGACTTTGGTTGTGAGCGCTGTACTTCTTGCAACTCGCAATACACATACGTAGCACTGTGCTTATTTATAACCCACTGCAGCAGAAAACTCTTCAAATCCAATATATTGACGATATATTTCTTACAATAGAGATGATTTATTGCACTCCTCCATGGGTGTACCAAGCCCATGTTCAGCATGGACACATTGGAGATGGCGGTCTGGACTCCTTCCACCAAGCGCACTCACAGAAAATTCCACGGACAAGGAAGCGTTGACTCAGAGCGTGGCAGCAACAGGTAACACACAGAGCAGTACCATGGCGGTCTATGTATGTTATTTTAAATAGAACTTTTTATTGCCTGATTATGAAAACAACTATATTTTTCTGCAGAGGCCACATTGTTGATGGGTGTAGCATTGGGGAGTTGACTCTTCGTTTTGTCTGCGTGGCGTTCACTTAATTTTAACTAAATAAGAATTTGGAGTACATTTATGTTTTGTGACAGTGTCAACAGGGCCTGATTCTGAGCTACATGTACATTAAGAGAGGTTTCTTATTTGCCCAGTATTCTGTATCCAATATGGATACAACAATTGATTGAATAGCCCCAATTTCCTCCCTACCCATCTCCAGTACACAATATGGTGCATACATTCTATCACCAAATGACGCTTTGCTTATTTTACATGAAGCTCAGGCCTAGTCAGTAAATGGCACACCAAATCCGTATGTCTTGTGCCATTTTACAGACAAGCACCTTCTTTACTGACATGCCATAGCATGGACCATTTCCTGCAAATAATAAAACGCTATGCCAGCGGAACACAAACCTGTCAGGCCAGTTGCTAAATAGAATGGGACAGATAACAGACTCCTACGAACATGTTACCAACTACATCTAAATTTGGTTCTACAAAATGAAGAAATCTGGAGGAAAAAACCTGGGTCTGATTATAAGGTCTGGGGAGAAATAGCCTGGAAAGCCGACATCTTGTCCACCCGTTCCCAGCACCGCCATTCTAAGGTTGGTGGAAAGGTTGGAGGGGAACTGTCCTGCGTTCCAGCTGCAAAAGAAGATTCCAATCTATTGTTGTGGGGGCAGCGTGTGCACCAGTGTCACTGCAAGCATTTCTAAAAAGTCAACCACTTTTCTGATTTACGAAAGTGTCTTTGCATCTTTAGTGAATCAGAAAAGTGGTGCGGCCATCTGGGAAATGCTCCCCTATAAAGGAACATCTTATGGGTATCAACCCATTACTGCGCTGCATAAAATGCCTAAGCCGAAAATGCAGAATGGTATACTATGCATTTAAATGCAATTATTATTATTATTTATTATTAATTATATGTGGCGGTTAGGGTAATAAATGATGTGAGGGGAGTATGGAGGTGGGTTGCGGGGGGGGGGTGGCACCCCCCCACCTATAATTGCGTTCACATAGATCCCTTGTAAGGTAGATGTTAATTTGACCTCACAGGTGCTGTATTTTAACTCCTTTTTTTACAAGGGAGGAGCATGCTCTCACAGTGTCTGCACTGCATTACTGACGGTCGCTAGGCCGTTGTTAGGCCAGCAATGAGGAACATGCCAGAGTCGGGCTTTGTTGTCAGTGTGCCACATTCTTTCTTTCACAGAATATGGTCCTTTTAGTAAAAGTGTTATTCCTCCACATAAAAACATTTTTCTAATTTTACACTCAGAGTTGGGTCCTCTGACTCCCTAAGAATTGACGGACTTCGCGTGCTCCATTTGTGTTCTGGTATTTTCAGATATTGGCAATAGTAGTCCAGACTGCCATGCCCACCACCCAGAGGCTTACCAGGAAGGGCTGAGAATGGGGTCCACAGATTCTTTCCTTGGCATTTAGCTCTCTTTGACACTCAAGCGCAACTTTCCTATTGCTCAAACTGTATACACCACAGCTATGCCTGTAGGTGCATAATTGGGGTGGCCTATGATGGTGCTTGGTATGCCTAACATTGAAATCCCACTTGAAATGACTTTGAAGCTACCCCATTTCACGTGCGCGGTAACAGTTTTTTTTATGGACGGTGGGTACAACACAAACACCTCGCAAGGGGAAAAACAGGCAAGGAATGCTTGACATAACCATATGTGACCCCATGTACTATAGGACTGGTCACATTTGACTTCAATAGCACCCATGTAAGCATTAGCTGGACTTCATCACTTCAGTACACTCAACAAACAATTACAAAATATCATAATTGGGGGACGCAGAGATAATTGAGTAGGCTTCGAAGCTTTGGCATCAATGTTGACCTATCTCGTGACCTTCGAACACACAACACAATGAACTTACTCAGATCTTACTGAAATGTGCATCAAGACCGTATACCTTTGGAAACTCATTTAGCCCTAAAGAACTTTGCAAAATCTTTTATTGATATAACGAAAAGAATAATGATAGTATTTGTGCTCTTATGCAGTGCTTCAAGCCAGATTCCTTTGCTTGAGTTCTGTTATAATTGATCTTCTTATTACCCCACTTAATCGCACTCGTTAGACAATTGTCTGAGTGTAGGGTCCACAACGCCTTATTACAGAACTCAACTCCCTTTTATTATTGATCAAATCGATTGATACATTATTTGCGTATGTTCCTTTCCTTGCTTGTGTCTTAAAGCAACATACTTTTCAACCTTAAGTTTGCCGCACCATGTTACGAGGCAGAGCTTTTTCAGGAGGGGAGGCATTTGGATTTCTCTTAGAGCTGATGTGTCAAATCCACACTCATCCTCAGTTCCATAGGAAGCTTCTCGCTACCTTGTCCAGAGCCTAAACTCGATTACAGGTATTCAGAGCCAAGATGGCTAGAATCGGTAGTTCGACTCTGTGCCATATCAACCAAGTACAGGAGGAGTACCCACGCCTGCCATGTATCACCCGATTCGAGATAAATGCACAGGGAGTACCAAAGTAGTTGCAGCATGCCTGCTTTGCCAAAAGGCTCTCACTGGCTAGTACATCTGTCCAGGAAGAAGAATCACCCCTTCAAATTGCCTAACTTCACCCCCACCAAGGGTGAGAAACTCCTGTGTTGCAGTTTGGTGATCTCAGATGATCCCAATGGCATATTCAGGGGTAGCGGCAACCCGTGTCATCCGTTTCTTTCACATGTCTGTGCATCAGAATACGTTTTGTGAAGTTAGTCTACCTTGGCTGGATAACTGAAATTGCAAGCTTAGAATCCTGTAATCTGAGCACCCGGGGAGAAATAGAGAGAGCATCCTGGAAGGTACAATGAACCCCAGTAACAGTGCATGAAGGATGCCCCAACAGAAGGGATAGTTATGGTTTCCGAACCTCATCAGTTAAATTGATTGTCAGAGTTCAGAAATGAAAGCCACGCCAAACAATCAGCAAGAAAAACTATGCCTGCCACACGCAGGGCTTGCCATCCTTCAACTCTCCAGATGTTTGTAAATGCATCTCCCATCAGCCTCGCAAGCATACTTAATGAAGAGGGTTCATGGGAGTTATAGTCCAAACATTAGGAAATCTTGGGCTTGTCGTAAAGTATAGGTGCTTCAAAGTGATACAGACGGGCTTGCCCGGGTATCTTTTTCATATTGGTTAAAAAGCGGGAGATGCCCAGGGGCAAACAAAATGTGACTGTTGAATCTCAGCCCTCTGAAGAGCACTGCATGTGTTGGTGCAGGAGAACTTATTTTCTGGAATCCCCAAATCTCACCATCTTTAAGAGAAAATGGTGGCCGCTTGGGGAGGACTGTTCCTCCCGGTAAAAGGCACAAAGCTGATCTCAGGGTAAAAGTCCCTCATTAGCCTTCTAGTGCAGTCTTCCCGAGATCTTGGCCCATCCATGTCCGTCAACCAAGGCTGTATTTGCTACCACGCCACTTGTTAATAACAGACCATTTCATTTGGTCTAGGCCCAGATGCAGTAGCCTCCAAATGTCTATCGAATTCTAAATGCTGCCTGGCGCTAGGTGCCGGCAGGCCAGCAGGTTAACAGGATTTTGACCGGATTGTTAAAGGAATGAGAGGAATTCCATTTGTAAGGTTCTCACATCCAATTCAATTTGACCAATTTCTCATTGATTATCTTGCTAAAAGGCACAAATAAAATACAAAGAGCACTGTCAGCTAAAATTGAGACCAGGCTAGTTGCCCCTTCTAGAGTATGTGACTTTGCATTATTTACAAACACAAAAAGAGCATCTATGGCTGCTTCGGTGATGTTATGCTGCTGTACAATACGAAATCTGTGGCACTAAATTCTGTTCAACGAATTACTTTACCAAGAAACTCAAACAACAGGAATCTTTGCAAAAAATGATGTGTATGGCTTGCTGAAAAAATCCATCTGCTTTCCCCCATTTTTGATCCAAAAATGCATGTAAATTTAAAAATAAAAATAAAATGTATAAAGAGTGTATCAGATATCTGAGCATGTGTGGTTAAAATGTGTATTTTGGAGTAGATGCAGCACATATATATGGCAAGGGGCACTTGTAAAGCGTGAACTATCACTTTGAAAAGGTACCTTGGCACTGTAGATAGCGACTAAAGCAGCACCGCCACATGAAGCAATGAGGCAAAGAATTAGTGGTAGAACAAACATGTTTTTTGAGTTCCGTCTGAACTCAAGATGATTTTTCCATGAGGCAAAGGTGGAAAGGCAATGCCTTCCAGAGTTTGGCAGAGAGAGCATGTAAGCTTCCTCTTGCACAGTCTTCAAGTCACAGTAATCCCACTCTGGGAGGATTGCAACAAACCCTACCAGCCATCCTGTGGAAGCACTGCAAGACCCTAGAAGCCTGAAACCGAAGGATGACTGAGATAGGAGAACATTCTGCAGTAGAAGAGGCAGGTTTTGCCTCTTTCATTTCTGCCCGATGTAAACATGTCGGCCAATCACTGGGCTGAAATGCCCCATGTGCTGTGATTGGCTGGATTTCAGACAATCACAGCACGCAGAAGATTCAAGGGTCTGATTGGCTGAAATTCCCAAAGCGCCAGGCATGATGCACACCATTCTTCTCTGACTGGGAGGATTCACACAATCAGAGAATGGCAGATTTGCTGCCAATTCTTTCACCCGCTTCCATGATGCTCTAGGGCACAATTTTACCGGTACCCAGCTACAGAGTAAAAGGGTACATGAGATTTCGAGCCCATACAATCTTCAGCCTCACTTCTGGGACAGCTAAGTGGGCAGAGGGGAAGCATTAACTACTGATAGTGGTGATGACTTTTAGCCATTAGTCTTCGGTCAAATAAGAATTATGTTGAATCTTGGTGTATTTTTATATGCCTAAAAATGCGTGTTGAAATGAGTTTTTATCTTACGAGATAGATTTTGTGAAATTCCAACAGCAGAGTACTGCGCAATGGCGAATTCTGGCTCATCCACTCGGCTACTCTGTTAAAAATTACTTTCCGTAATATTAAAAATGATCTAAATGTAAAAACTGAGCAGATTTGTTAGTAGTGCAATAAAATAAAAATAAAGTAACCAACGATCTGTTTGTTACACAGAAGAAGTCGTGTTGCACAACTTCAGCGTTCATTTAATTTTGAATCTGTTACTTGTTAAGAATCTCTGTGCAAAGAATATGTTTGGCTCTGCTTGGTTTATGCACCATGGCAACACACAACAAACCACAGCACATTTACAACTGCTACTAAAACCAGCATTGGCATAGTCTGCAATATTTGCTTTACTAAATGGAACTGTTTGGGTCACTTAGGCCTCCTCACAGGACTCAGGCAGTGAGAAGGGATGGATGGCCTGCATGTTGACGGTTAGCAATGGTTGTATATTATTGGAGATGGCTTTCAATGGGTGATGATGATCGACATAGCCTGCGATGCTTAACGAAGGCCCTGACGCTGGTCGATCATAGCCTGGCGATGGCTGACCATGATTTGGACAATGGCCGGCCATGGTTGGTGATGTTCCACATTGATCAACTGCAATTGATGGTGGTCGACTATGGTTGGCTACGAAGACGGTCAGAACGCATGCCCACTGCTGGACCCTAGAAAAGCTGAGCCAATATGAATAATACCATGGGCACGACCCTAAAACACCTGCTAAACAAGACCCGATGCAGTGCAGCCAAACAACACCCAGCAATGCATCTGTGCTCAATATGCCAACCCTCATATTTACACAGCTATAGCGTTAGTTTGTTTCGGTTCACATATAGTTGGTGCTAACGCACCATTGAAACAAGCCAAAACTAAATAAATGTTCCCTCTGGAATTGAAATCTGAGAACCCAGACCGCATTGCTTGCCTTTATTTTTTCTAGAAATGATGGACATGTTCCTCAGTGTATATGCATCTACTAATGTCCAGACCGCTGTCCCTGACTCCATGGGAAGCAGACCTTCTGCGCACATGAATCTAAAGTGAAGGGATGCAGCAGCATCAGCTCAGGGCTTCCCTTGTGCAATATATTTGTACTTCAAAGTGTGCACACGCATGTATAAGTCTCCCTTGTAGCAGGAGCAGAAGGACTGGTATACTCGTTTAGAGCACCATGGGCTCCATTCAGTGGCCAAGAGACACTGTTCACACTGCCAAATGAAGAGCTTGCAAAGCTATCATTTAAGGAAGGCAGCAGTGCATTTCACCTCTTTACATGTAAATATGCATGCACACTTATTTCTGGATTTGAGCCAGAGAAAAACGAAACATCCAGAGTCGAGATACCGGTTGTATACTAATTGACCTTTTCACAATTGACTTTGGGAGAATTGACCTCGGGAGAATTGACCTAATTTAGAAGTTCAAATTGACCTTTTCACAATTGACTTTCGCGAGAATTGACCTCGGGAGAATTGACCTAATTTAGAAGTTCAATTAGGACATTTATGGGGGGAACCCCCCCGCAACCCCACCCAATCCAAAACCCCCTGTAAACCCCACCCAATCCCCTTATTTTATTTATAATCCATAACCAACCCAATACATATATAAAATAACTAAAATAATATAAAGGTCAATTGTGCAGAAGGTCAATTAGGACCACTATAATTAGGTCAATTGTGCAAAAGGTAAATTGTAAAATGTCAATTTGGGTAATAACGAGATACCGCCTCTCCTATTAGTTAAGCATTGGGAGAAAACATGCTTGTTACTATTTAAGCAGCTTTCGTGAATCGATTTCGGCATGCTTGAAACTCCTTGTTCTGCTTGTTCCTAACACTGGCCGGAAGCTTAAACCACTGCACACAAATCGCAGCAGCTGAAGATGTACCAGTTGCTCTGCCAAGCAGGACTTAAAGTAGTGCTACATTCTTCGAAATCATCAAGATCCTCCTCATCAAAAATAATAAAAAGTCTTCTGAAAGTGTTACTTGGGGTGATAGGATTCCATGTTGGGGTTGGGACATCCTTTCCTTATAGAGGACAATACTGGACCATATGACTGCACAATGTCAGTTCACCCCTCCTTGCACACACCGCTCAACAGTGCCGAGGCTGCATGGGGCCAGAATACAGAAGCTTTGCACTGGTTCAAGTGCAAAGTTGCACAGTATTAGCACTAGGGCAACATTGCCATATTTCTAAAAACACAGGGACATATTAGAAAACCATTTCACCATAACAAGAGGAGTTTGGCATGGGATAAGCACCAAGGCCAACATCGCTCTAGTGAGAAAAAAAAAACATTTTTGCGGCAGGGCAAACTGTGCCCTAGTGCTCATACCTGATATGATATGATGTGGTATTTGTAACGCGCCTATACACAGGTGTTTCAAGGCGCGACGAGGCAGGGAGGGGAGGAACAAGGGGAGACATAACAAACGATCCTACTAGGCCAGGTGTCATTCAGATCGCGCAAGTGCAGGGGTGGGGGAGGGGGAAAAAGTGCGAAGGGGAGGGGGGGAAGTGCAGTAAGGTAAGTGGCGTAAAGTAATAAATAAAAAAAGGGCCAGCTGGTGGCAAGTGCAAGGTAAGTGCAGAACAAGTGCTGGGGAAGGGGGGGGGGGGCTGTAGGGATACAGAGACAGTCCCGCAGTGCAGAGGGGTTCCAGGGGATCAGTGGCTGGGCCCAGGACCGAAGGCCGTTTAGAGTGGTCCAGTTGCAGGATCAGTGCAGTTTAGTGAAGAATTAATTAGCTGTTCAGCAGGGGAGAGGGAGAGAGAAAGCAGAAGCAAAGAGGAAGGTTTTGAGGTGCTTCCGGAACCGGAGGTGGTTCTCCTCAAGTTTCAGGGAGGCAGGAAGGCTGTTCCAGAGGGAGGCCCCTGCCGCGGAGAGAGATCTACCCCCAGCTCGTTGCTGGGGGTAGCAACTGGCAACTTTGCACTTGCATCAGTGCAAAGTTTCTGTAACGCGGTCTCTGTTTGGATCTGAAAGTACTCAGTTTGGCAAGTCGTTAGTCACGTGACTAAAAAACATATATAAAGCCACTTTAATTTCCCCGGATAAGTAGCAATGGCCTTACACCATAAAAGAGCAATAAAGAGATTACTGGCGTTTGAGTTTCCTAGACAGTTGGGAAATGTACCATTATACGTATTCGTGAAGGAACGTCATAGAGCATTGAGACCGGCACACTACACTCTCACCTAAAGGTCAAAACTTTGCGCCTGTAAGAAAAATGTCTTTCATTAATCAGAAAAGGATAATAATTCAGACCAGCATAGCAAAAGGAGAGAAATCCCCTCAGTTCCACCCACACATGTTATAAGCATGAATACACCTTCAGGTTAGAGCTGAGCAGATAAGCAATGCGTCTACTTCATTAGAAAGTATCAAAATGTAGTAACCCCTTTTACCATCAAAATGGCATAAATGTATGAAAATCTTTTTGTTTTTTTAAAACCTGATACCTAGTCTTTCTCGACAGCAACATGTAAACCCGCTGACTATAAAATAATTGACCCATCCTTCTTTTCCCGTCTTATTTGGCTAATTTGTTGACCGTGACATTAAATGACTCTTCCTGGTAAGACTGCCACAATGACAGCGAATTTTAAATTGGTTACCAGCAGCACAGTCCGACCTATGCAAGAAACTCATCTCTTTCATAGAATGAGAATTTTTGATGTAGTAAGAGCAATCCCTGGTCGTCCATTTCTCAGTATTCACTTAGTGCATAGATCCACATTCCCGCTCCAGAGCTGCTTGCGAACCAAGGGCGACCGCTTCACTTCTTCTGAAAAGCCTGGAAGGCCTTCAGTTCTTGCTGGTACCACTCCGGGGCTTCTGGGCCATTTTTCCCAGATGGGCAGTGGTCGTATCCATAGGCAACTGTCAGTTCTTCATCCCGCTCCACGGCGCTGATGGTCCGAATGCACTTGATAGACCCAAAACGAGGATGAACGAACCTGTGTAACAAAGGGTACATGGTGAATCTCTAGGTATATATACACATCTGTCCTACAACATCATTTTGATTGTAAGGCTGAAATCCTTAACAAACATAAGAGCCCACTTATTGATCAAGAGGTGGTCAACAGCTACGAGTCCACTATAAACCCTTAGCTCTTATGGTATATTTGCTGCATGAAGAGGAGATGCCTCGCATCCAGAAAACACTGACTATCCCTAAGAGGGGAAGTACAAGTAACATTTTATGATGCACAGAGAGCACAGCCAAGAAGACAATGCAACAGCGTTAGTGAAGTCTAGATTCAGAGACCAGCATGATGCCGGAGGAACGTTTATTTCTTCCAGGTGCAAAAAAAGAGGAAGCCCACAGGAAGGAAACAACAGAACAGCCAACAACAACAGAGACTCTCCTCCCATTCTTGTCTCATGAGTGGAGACAATCTACAAAGTAAAAGTGCCATTGGACACTTAAGAGACTAATCTGCCGGATTTGCCCTGTTTGGAAGAAGACTATACCCAGAAGCATCTCCTGCCCAGGTCAGGCGACCCAGCTGGGAGGGACACCCAATGTAAACACCCAGTTAGAAGCCCTCTAGGGTACTAAGTGAAGTGCCAGGGAGTGGAGCACCATATTCCTGCTCTGCCCAAGTCTTTGCCTCAGGCACACACATTACCTTATGGCTTCCCCTGGAATTCACTCTGGGCACATCAGCTCTTTTGCCACACCTCCACACCAGGCCGTCCACAAGACATCAAGAAACCTCACCCGTTAATAATTCTCGGCGACAAGGCTATTACAAATGAGGGACAATCTAATGCGTCTGTGTAAG
Source organism: Ambystoma mexicanum (assembly GCF_040938575.1). NCBI lineage: Eukaryota > Metazoa > Chordata > Amphibia > Caudata > Ambystomatidae > Ambystoma > Ambystoma mexicanum. The sequence continues at coordinate 401,046,661 of NC_090937.1, read as the reverse complement.
GAATTAACCCAGGAAGGAAAGGTAAGCCTTCTAACCACAATACATAGAGGAATGTGTGCATTTATATATTAGTGTAGGGGCTTTGTAGAGCACAGCATTGTTGGCATAGTCATCTTGGGGACGTAGAATGTGCACACAGTCCAGGCAGTGCCCATTCCGTTTTAGTTCTGTTAATAGTTGTTCATACTGTACCACATCACCACCACAGAAATAGTGTCAGAAACATTGGACTTGTCTAAATAATTACATCTTGAATTTCTTCCTAAAGACTTGACGCTCAGTTTAATTCATGAGGTAAGCTAGAAAAGCATTCCAGTTTATTGAAGCCAGAGCAGCAAACAATGTACAGCCCATTTTGGGTTTCTTGAAGGAAGGAACAATCAATCAATCAATCAGTCAATCAGTCAGCTTTATTTCGGTAAATATTATACCATAAAAGCTCATACAACTAATAACACAGAATTCGGGTGTTAAAATCATCATCGTAAATACATATAATACATAACAAATCTTTACAAAACACATTCGAGTCGATACAGTGTTTTGTGCATAAAATACAAGTATTTGTCAATGCAAATCATGTTCCACACAAGGAGAGAAGGTATACAATCTTAAATACACTAGCCAGAAAACCACATGCCAACTATACAAACAGAAATAGAATCTGGTAAAATCAAGAGGGCCTTCACAGCTACTCCAAGAAACACAACACAAGTCTGCATAATCTGCTTTAATATTTGAAGAGGTTGAGAACTGTCTTGGAACATTTCCTGGCTTTTAGCCCTCTTCCTCCTCCATGCTCTGGACAAATAATTACATACCGAGTGGAAAGCCAGACTACCCGAGGAGTCATGACAGAGTTTCAGGGGCTCCTCTACTGTTCGAACACATCTATGCAAAGATAATAGCTTACAAAATGTTACCCTTAGATCCAGATATCCTGTGCAAATAAGCATACAATGACTAATACTCTCAGGTATCTTTCCAAAAGCTGGACATGCCTCCTCTCTGTCACCAGTCCAATTGCGAGCCCATTGTCTTACAGTGAAAAATATCCCGGCACAATTTGGTGTACAGAGCTCTCAGAAACTTCGGCTGTGTGACATCCACATATAATTCGTACCCAGGAGTGGTCTTTCAATCCCAGTAACCCCTCAGCCTAAGATTCTGATTCAGTTTGTGCAGAACATCCGAGTCAGAACCATCCCTCAATGTATATTTCAATAGGGCCTTAATTGAGGAATTAATCATGGCCGGTTCAGACCAGAAAGCATTCAGCCCCGGAGCATTGAACTCCTTTCTTATATGTTGAAACCAGGGTAGGGACGCATCTCCTGGTTGACTAATAAGATTGTTGATTGCCTCCCTAAATGTATTCAGTCTCTCTGTAGCCCAAATCCTTACCCAATAATACAGGGGTTTGGATCTGCATAGTGAATCCACCATCTGGAGATCTAGTTTCAGGAAAACGTGAACATTTGGTGCACTATTTGGCAAACCCAACATTTGTTTTATAAAACTGTTTTTGGTTGTCCAGAGCGGGGCACAATTTGTATGCCCCCACAATTCAGCCCCATACAGGGATGCCTGCCTGGCCTGCTGTTTATAAGCCTTAATCGACAATAACTGGGCCACATCCATGGTCATGAGCAAACCTGGACATTGCACCACTATACCTCTTAAGGGACAAACATGATTTCTTAATCTGAGCAGCACATCAACAATCTTCTCTTGCCCTCAACCCCATGTAATCATATGTATTTACTTGCTCGATGGGTTAGCCTTCAAGTTCCAGTTTAATCCTGGATTTAACCTTTTTCCAATTCCTCCTGAACACGAAGGACTTTGTCTTATTAACATTAATGGTCAGCCCATTGGCAGTACACATATCTACAAATTCGATCAATTGCCGCTTAAGTCCTCCCAGGGTATGAGACATGAGTACTGCATTGCCAGCAAACAAGAGAATTGCTATTCTACCGCCTGCTAATGATGGGGCATCCGAGGTGATATCTAATAGACTCTTGCATATCCAATCAATAAATAAACAGAGCAACATAGGGGCGAGAACACAACCTTGCTGAACAGGGCGGATGAGAGGATGAGTAGATAGGGTGGATGAATGGATATGGATTGAGTGGTGAGTGGATAGAGTGGATGAGTGGATAGAGTGGATGAGAGGATGGACCGGTTGAGAGGATGGGTGGATAGGGCGGATGAGTGGATTGAGTGGATTGAGTGGATAGAGTGAATGAGAAGGTAGAACGGATGAGAGAATGAGTGGATAGGGTTGATGAGTGGATAGGGCAGATGAGTGGATGTGTGGATAAGGCGGATGAGTGTTAGAGCGTATAAGTGGATAAGTGTACAGAGTGGATGAGTTGGATGAAGCGTATGAGTTGATAGAACATATGAGTGGATAAGAATACATAGTGAATGAGTGTACAGAACAGATGAAAGTTTAGAACAGATGAGTGTAGAGGTGAATATATAGGACAGGATAGTGCTATTGAATGCGTGAAAGGCACGAGTGCTTAAAACAGATGAGTACGGGGAGCAGTTGAGTGCGGGGAGCAAAAGGAGCACGGGAGTCAGATAAGTGCGTAGAGAGGATGAGTGCGTAGTGGGGATGAGTGCGTAATAGGGATGAGTGCATAGTGGGGATGAGTGCGTACTGGGGACGAGTGCGTATGGGGGGATGAGTGCATAGTAGGAACGAGTGCATAGTAGGGGACGAGTGCCTAGAAGGGACAAGTACATAGAAGGGACGAGTACGTAGAAAGTACGAGTACGTAGAAGGGACGAGTACGTAGAAGGGACGAGTGCGTAGAGGGGGTGAGTGCGTAGAGGGGGTGAGTGCGTCGTGGGGGTGAGTGCATCGTGGGGGTGAGTGCGTCATGGGGATGAGTGCATCGTGGGGATGAGTGCGTCGTGGGGTCAGTGCGTCGTGGGGTGAGTGCATCGTGGGGAGGAGGAGAGTGCGTAGAGGAGCACGTGACGAATATAGTATGATTTAGATTGCAGAGAATGTCTGAAAGGGCATATAACTCATTTTATCTCACCACCACGCTTACTCTCTCCTTACATCACCGCTCAACTAGAACACAGAGATACTATGACACCATTCGGTATAACTGTTCTCATACCAACACTCGCCGCTCACTCCACATCATTCTAAGTAATCACTGCTGGTTACACCCCCCCAGCCAGGCGTTCTCAGGCCTAACACAGCCACATTTGATCTGGATAAATCCTGCCAGAACAAACACATATTCCTGACCTCTCCACCGGCACACCTATCGCTAGAAAGCAGCTATACACGGATCCCGCACGAGCTGCACACATACCCGGTGCTCACACGCACCCTTTTTTGACTATCTCTACTCCCTCTACTGATATGAACTTCGGTTCCCAAGGGCGTTCAACCTATTAGCGCCTTCAGACCATACCAATGGTATATAAGGTGCTATATAAATGCAGAATAACAATAACAATAACAACACCCATCTGAATCCCTCTGGGCTTGGTTGTGCTCCAGTCCATCTTCCACCTGACCACTGCCTCGTTTTTCTGATACAGACCCTGGATGGCTCTTAACAAAGACGGGGGCATGTTCATACACCTCAGTACTACCCATAAACTGGCTCAGGGAATTCTATCGAAAGCCAACTTTAAGTCTATAAAGACTGTGTACAGAAGCATTTTGCACAATAACACATGTTTGATGCACACTAACTAGAGCGTAAGGCTTTGGTCTACTGTAGTACTGCTAATATGGAACACAGCTTGCAGATGGTGAACAGCATGGTTTTCGTCAATCCAAGTCTCCACATGCCCCAGTACAGCATTGGCAAACATTTTCCCACCCCCATCTAATAGGGATATTGGCCTATAATTGAAGCGTTGATCCCTGCTCCCCTTCTTAAAGATGGGGACAATCTCAGCCTTGGTCCATGATGTTGGTACAGTATCTGATTATAAAATTGCATGAAACAATTTAGTCAAGTACGGTACCCTGATCATAGGTTCTGCCTTGTGAAAATCGACCAGGATTGTGTCCGGGTCTGGAGCTTTACCAGCCTTTTGCGTCATCAGTGCTATATTGACATCCATCTGGCTAAAGGCCAGACTTCCTCCTTTGACCTCAGCAGAACCTGGGGCATTACCTCCTTCCCCCAGGCCAGGACGTGCAGTCCTCTTGCATGATGATACAACTGTTGAAAATGATCATGCAATGCCTGCTCCGAAATTCATTCGTTAAATAAAAGGTCTATCCCTTCATTTTGTGTCTCAGTGGGTGTGTGTTCAAACAGGGATTTACAATACCAAAAACACAACAAGGAACACACACTACCCTCTCCTCCCATTCATGTTGTGATTTCAAGAACAGTAAACTTGTGAACCTTACAGCTTTTGTACTCCTGTTACTATACATTTTCACTAGAAAAATATATATAATTTTAATGTTAATATTTATTGTTTTTCAACACATATACATTTCTTCTGATTTGTTACTTCTAAAAACCACATAACAATTGCTGTTGCAAGCCTCAGTAGGGATTATGATATTTTCAAACATTTACTTTGAACATTTTTGTGGACATGAGGTGTGATTATTTATTTCAATATCATCAGTTTTTGCAAACCACTCTCATTTTATAGTCCTTTCTTTAAATATACCATCATATCTTTCAACTTCCCTTAATATCAATTATTCCATCATATCTTTATGTTTAAAAAAAACTATTTTCTCAGAAAACATTGATACCAAAATCAGTTCATCCATCATGGTTTTGTTGATAAATACGTAGGCCTTCGTCGGGACAAAAATAGATTCTATAAACATCTCGAACAAATCATTCGGCCCCTTGGCTACTTCATTGGGTCTCTTATTCTCTCTTAGGGGGAGTACAACCTTTTCTCTGTCACTGTATATTATCCCTGAGTTTCACAGCAGTTCCTTATGTTCTTCTTTGTCTTTGGGAGCTATATCACCAGCATCTGCACATTCAGTGAGCGTATGGTTTTCAACCAAATCTCTTCCATAATCTGCATCACCTGCTCCTACAAATCGATAACATCACATATCTGGGTCACTTGTTTTTGTTCACTGACATGTCTAGGCTAGTTTTTATTTGTTACTAACAATGAGAATTAAAAAAATTGAAAAGGTGCTATATATATTTATATATATATATTAACCTTCTTATATATTCTTAAAGTACTTTTCATAGAATTTGATTTGACCTCATAGTGCACATACATAGGGCAATAAGCAGGCCTCAACCACACAATTGATTTGTGCACTTGATAATCAACTCTAATGTTATTGTTATTTTTTGGTGCTGTTGTTTCTTTCTTCTTTAGTTTAGTTTCCCTTTATGTGGTTCTAATGTGTATGCATTCTGGGTTTTTATATGTATTTTTTGTACTAAGACAAGAATATACTAAGCTTGAAATTGTTAGCTATTTATTCAATGTTTAACATTACGCAAAACCTTGATAAGGTAGCATTTATTATTTTACTATCGGAAATTACCAGATTAAAAATATTGTACTTTTTTGGTACATCCTGCAGCCATTGCCTATGTGTATGTATGACTAGGTTCCTGTATTAACAACAACACTTGAATATAATGTTTTCTTTAGATGAGAACATTCTTTAATACATGAAGTAGTTTATGATAGATCTCTCGATCACCCTTGTTACCAACATTATAAACACTACCCCTTGTAGGGACTATTCATGAAAATGATTTTAATATGTGATGTCATCAGTGATGTCATCAATGACATTTGTGATGTCATCTTTCATGTACTGGGTGCTAGTCTTAGCAGTGCACGGTGGTGGTGCAAGTTATGGTTGCATAGCTTACCATAACGGGTGAATTTCTGAGGTTTTTCAGCTTTACTTGTAACCATACTGTCCCCTTAACAAAGTTTTTTCATTAAATTTCATAGGTTTTTATTAGTGCAATGTAATCATAACGTTCCTCTAACAATGTTTTTTCAATACATTTCATAGGTTTTTATTAGTGCAACCTAACCATAACGTCTCTTTAACAAAGTTTTTTCAGTGAATTTCATGGGTTTTTATTAGTGTAACTTAACCATAACGCCCCTTTAACAAAACATTTTCAGTGAATTTCATAGGTTTTTACCAGTGCACCCTTAATTTCCTACAACCTACTAATATTATATGTAACACAATATAGCAACATTTGTGTCCAATTTACAAACTTTCACCTTAAAACTCTGCCATTTCCTTGCATCATTTTTAATACTTATATATACTTTTTGCAATGTTTTCTGTGTTCGTCGACGTCCGTGAACATCTGACGTCATTGCAGACTTTACGGACAGTGTCACGTGACCACTCTCTAGCGCGCGGCATGATGACGTGTCCGGTATCGCGTTCGCACTTCGCGGTCCGGTCCGTGCTTCGTGAACAGTTCAGAACTGCATTTTCTGCTGACCTAGGAGGGAACTTTCAAGCTCAAAATGTACACTTGCACAGGTCCTACACCTATTCTTACTCATTGGGCCTCATTAATAGGTTGGAGGTAGCCTTGCCGGTTAAGGCTACCTCCAGACTCGCATACGGGTCCGGCACCCGCAAATAGGCAATTACCGGGGTTTCCCGCCCAGCCGGACCTGGTAATTGCCCTTTCGCAGGGGCCGGACCCGGTACATTCCCATTCCCATTTGAGGCCCATAGGGCTCAATGGGAATGGGGACGTCGGATGCACCGGCACTGTTTATAACGGTGCCGGTGCATCTGACATGCTGTGCTTGCGGGTGCCGCACTGCCCAACAGGTCAGACCGGGCAGGCTGACAGACGCCCGCGAGCACAACTCGTAGTATGGCGGTACGGTAGCAACGGTGCCGGTAGCACTACCGGCACCTTGTTGCCTTACCGCCATACTTATAATGAGGCCCATTATCCATTAAAAATCTAGCACAGAGCACATGCTTGGAAGAATATTAGCAAAACTGCTATTCATCTTAAAAATGGCACCAGCTATTATCATCCCTCCTCCCCAAGAGCCACCACCACCACCAGCTGGAGGACCTACACAACAAAAAAAAGTGCAGTACTTCCAAAGACAATGAAGAGGACCAAGAAGATGGGGCAAAGGAACTGCTTACCTCCAGCACCCAGAGAGAATCATGGGTGTGGCTGTTCTTTACCACTGTTGGGAATGTACCAAAGGCTAAAGCTACCAAAGTAAAATGCACTCAGTGCAACATTGTACTCAATCGCAGACTATCTGGACAGTACTACTATGGGACCATCTCCATGCACCACCACACCAAATCCAAACGCTGCTGGAAAAGTTCTGTAGAGGAAGAGCCAAGTACCCCCCTCCAACTACTCTGCCCTTTTTACTAATAGAGTGGGAACCAAAGTATGTGAGGTATGCGGAATAATTGAACCAGCAAAGAGCAGAGCATGGACTCTGTGCAGTACCCATAGGAATACCCGTACCTAAGAGAATCTCGGAGACAAGGCATCCATTGGGAAAACCGTACCTGCACACAAGACAATATGATGACCATTTAAATGAGATTCCTGAAGAAGCAGAGGAGATGAAGGACAAAGATGAATGGTGACATCACACAGAGAGAGATGGCGCACACAGAAGAGATGCAGAGACCAGAGGATGCAGATATTCTATAAGGCATCAAGAAAGTATCAAAGATAAGTGACATCTTGGGATCAAGGTGAAGAAGCTTATGCCACAGAAACAGATGAAGATATTAAGCTAGTTTAAATGTGTACAGATGCAACAGAAATGCAAGCAGCAAAGTAATCTTGAAAGCTATCTTCAAGCTTTATAGTAAATAGATCGCGGTAAGCGCCAATATATGGGATACATTACTCACCGTAATCGTATTTCTGATGCTTGTATCTGCTTAGATTCACATGCTGTGCATAGGCCGACATCTAGTGGAAGCTGCGGAGTATTACAGTTTGTTTTTCGAAGTCGAAAAATGGGCGTCGACACAGGGCGTGCCAGTAATACTATCCCTAGTGTGACGTCCCCTGTACCCATGATCCCTCACGCGTCTAGGATCCCCAGATTGTGTTTTTCCTGACATGAGGTAGCATGAGGAGTAGCGTGAGTACAGATAGTCCAAGCAGATAGACAGAAAGGTAAGACTACAAGCAACCATGCGCCTTCTCTCGGAGGGGAGGAAGGGTGGGTCGCATGTGAATCTAAGCAGATACAAGCATCAGAAATACGATTACGGTGAGTAATGTATCCCTTCTGAGGCTTGTGGAATCTGCTTAGATCACATGCTGTGCATAGATTAGCGAGCAGTACCAGAAGAAGGAGGTGGGATGTGAGAAGGGTCATGAGCAAACAGGTGTCTTAGAACCGCTTGTCCCACTTGTGTATCTGCCTTGGAATGAGTGTCAATGCAGTAATGCTGAGTAAAAGTGTGAATAGAGCTCCAAGTAGCTGCTTTGCAAATGGTGTCAAGGGGAACATTTGCAATGAAAGCCAGAGTGGCCCCAATGCCTCTGGTAGAGTGGGCCCTTGGCGTAAAAGGCAGAGTTTTTTCAGAAAGAGAGTAACACAGCTGTATACAGTTGATAATCCACTTTGAGATAGCGCCCTTAGAGACGCGATCCCCCTCTCTGCCTGTAGCTACGGAGACAAACAGTTGATCTGTTTTCCTTAGCGGTCTGGTTTTATTTACATAGTATAAGACCGCCCTACGCACATCTAGGGTGTGTAGTTTCACCTCAGCTGAGCTTTGTGGGTTTTGGAAGAAAGCCGGAAGCTCGATGGACTGGTTTACATGGAACTTGGATATGAATTTTGGTGAGAATCTAGGGTGTGTGCGTAAAACCAGTTTGTCCTTGTGGATAGTAAAGAAAGGATCTTGCACTGACAGAGCCTGAATTTCACTGACCCTTCTTATGGAGGTAATGGCTACTAAGAAGGCCGTTTTATAAGTCAGGTGTTTGAGACTACTTTTATGCATGGGTTCGAAGGGGGGCCCCATGAGCTTAGATAGCACCACATTGAGATCCCATCCTGGCGGTGGGTTCGAGATAGGAGGGTGAAGTCTCTTTACTCCTTCCATGAAGGCTTTAACCACTGGTACTTTCCACCACGAAACCTTGTTATGGGATGTGGTGTAGGCTGAGAGGGCTGCCAGGTGTACTTTCAGAGAGTTAAAAACCAACCCTGCATCCAGCAGGTGGAGCATGTATGTTACAAAGTTGGAAGGAGTGCAATCAACCGGGTTGATTTGTTTACTCTGGCACCAGATAACGAATCTTTTCCACTTGTCAAAGTAACAGTGCCTTGTATTTGGTTTCCTAGACTCTTTTAGAATGTCCATACACCTCTGTGGTAATTTGAGATGTCCAAACTCTATGACTTCAGGAGCCATGCTGCTAGGTTCATAGAGTTGGGTTCCTGATGCACTGTTTGACCTTGTTGCTGGGACAGAAGGTTGTACCAGGCTGGGAGTCTGATGGGCTCGCATACCGCCATCCTGCGTAGGTGTGGAAACCATGGTTGTCTCGCCCACATGGGAGCAACTAGGATGAGCGTCATCGATTCCTTGTTCATCTTGTACACCACCTTCCTGATGAGAGGAGTTGGTGGGAAAGCGTACGCAAACATCCCTGACCAGTTCATCCACAGGGCATTCCCCTGGGAGTCCGGTTGTGGGAACCTGGATGCAAATCCTGGGCATTGTTTGTTTTCGCTTGTGGCGAATAGGTCTATAGTGGGGAAACCCCACTGAGAGAAGAGATCTTCTACTACGTCTTTGTGAAGGACCCATTCGTGTTCTTCTGGGAGGGAGTCTCTGCTTAGAGCATCCGCTAGGGAATTGAGCTCCCCTGGGACATGTTGCGATGACAGGAAGATGTTCCGTCTGAGTGCCCATCTCCATATTTTCTGGGCAAGCTTGGACAGATTTGGCGAACGAGTCCCTCCTTGCTTGTTCAGATAGAACATGGCTGTCGTGCTGTCCGTCCTGATCTGCACCGACAAGTTTAGTAGATGGGGCTCGAACGCCTGCAGCGCTCGGAATACTGCCAGAAGCTCTAGCAGATTGATGTGGTTCTTGGCTACTGAGTGAGACCAGAGACCCTGAGCTGTGTGGTGGAGATGGTGAGCTCCCCACCCCGTCAGGCATGCATCTGTAGTTACCACTGCCTGTACTTCGGGATCGTAAAAGGGTTTCCCCTTTGCGAGATTCTCTCTTGTCCACCAGTGTAGGTTCTGTACGAGTGTTGGCGAAACGACCACTAGATCGTCCCACTGACCACTTGCCTGAGACCACTGTTTCGCCAACCATTCCTGCATGGGACGCATGCGCAGACGCGCGTGGGGGACCAGGTAAATGCATGACGCCATCATGCCGAGTAACCGCATAGCTTTGCGTACTGTTATCTGTTGACCTGACTGATAATGCGGAATTTGCAGAAGTATGTTCCGAATTCTTTCTTCCGAAGGGAAGGTCAATCCTTTCTGAGTATCTAGGATAGCTCCTAGAAACTGTTTTGAGGTGCTTGGCACCAGACTTGACTTTTTCTCGTTGATGGAGAAGCCTAATTCGTGGAGGAGGTCGATGGTCCTCTGAATGTTTGACCTGCAGATTCCTGGGGTTTCCCCCGTTATGAGCCAGTCGTCCAGATAAGGGTACACTGGGATTGCCTCCCTGCATAGGTGTGCAGCTGCCACCGCCAGTACCTTGGTGAATACCCTTGGTGCAGAAGCTATCCCGAAGGGCAGTACCTTGAATTGGTAGTGGCGACTGTCCACCTTGAAGCGCAAGTATTTTCTGTGCGCCGGGAGCATGGAAATATGAAAATAGGCATCTTTCATATCCAAGGTTGCCATGTAATCCCCCTTTTTTAGGAGTGGGATTACCTCTTGTAGTGTGGTCATACGGAATTTTTGGGGCTTGACATACTTGTTGGCAGGCCGTAAGTCTAAAACTGGGCGCATTGTTAAATCTTTCTTTGGCACAAGGAAGTAAGTTGAATAGATACCCTTGTTTACCTGGTGTCCCGGGACGAGTTCTATCGCGTCCTTTTCTAGCAGAATGGCGATCTCCTCGAGGAGGATCTTCTGATGTTGTAAAGAGTGGACTTTTTGTCTTGGAGGATAGTTTAGGGGACGTTGCAGTAGTTCTATGCAGTACCCATTGGATACTGTTGACAGCACCCATCTGTCGGATGTTATCCCTTCCCATGCCTGGGTGAAACTTGATATTCGTCCCCCTACTGGGGTTGCATGGGAAGGGACCCTGAACTGAGCGTCACTGCTTTGGTGGAGGCGTGCCTCCTCCTTTACTGGGGCTGCCTCTGCCTCTACCACGTCCTCTTTTACTACCCCTACCATACGCCTGGGTAGACTGTTGTGAGCTGGTGTTCCACTGTGTACCCTGGGTGTGGGAGTAGCTATTTCCTCTATTGGAATTTTGGCCGCGGGTGCGACGAAAATTGCCATTCCCTCTTTGGTTAGGTGGTTTGGTAGTTAACTGGCCAAGGGATTTGAGGGTGTCGAATTCTTCCTTAGCGTTTTTTAGAGCGTCCTCGACTGCCTTCCCAAACAGGAGATCACTTTCCACTGGTTTGTCTAAGAGCGCAGCTTGTGTTTCTGCTTTGAATCCCGACTGCCTCAACCAAGCATGCCTTTTGATGACAGTCCCCTCTGCTATAAGTCTACCCGCATTGTCAGCGGCGTCCAGAGTTGCTTTTACAGTGCAGCCTGACACGTTCCTTCCTTCCGCACAAATGCGAGCTAGCTGGCTTTTAAGGGGTTCGGGAGCAGAGTCTATTAGTGCTGCCACTTCTTCCCACTGGTGACAGTTGTAGCTAGCCAACAGTGTGGTGGAATTCGCGATTCTGGCTTGGTAGGCTGCCGTGGAAGCTACTTTCCTGCCAAAACCATAAAGTTTTTTACTTTCTTTGTCGGGGGGAGCCTCAGAGGAAGATAATGGTGTACCAGCTCTTTTGCGGGTGTTGGTTACTACTAGAGAGTCTGGCTTAAGTTGACCTCTAATATATAGGGGGTCCGACTGGGCTGCTTTAAACAGCTTCTCCACTCTCGGATTCACAGGTCTTGTCAGGTTTGGGTTGACAAGGGATGGTGCTATTCTGCGTTGAACAGATTTTAGGATGGGAATGGTCTGGGCTACTGGCTTCCTTTCCCCTATTAGTTCTTCCGCAAAGTCCCTTTCTTCCTGGACACCTTGTGTGTCTATGTGGAAGTGGTTAGCTGCCCGAAAGAGCAGTTCATTCAGGAGGGGCTGATTATCTATTGGGGAGTCAGACACTGGGGCTTCCCTTTCGACTGGTGAGTCCATTCTGAAAATATCTGGGCTATTTTCTGGCTCATCCTCGTCTTCGTCTTCGCCGTAATAATCTGATCCTGCAGGATCTTCTGGCGTGTCAATTTCCTGACCTTCTATAAGGGAAGAGTTTCCTTGGTCTGTAGGGAAGAGGTAAGAATAGGGTTGGACCTCGATGGGGTCTAAAGGCCTAAATGGTGTCTCGACCCGGGGTCTTTTATTTGAGGGGATAGGGTCCCTTGACCCTGAGGGAGAATCTTCCTGAGGGTTTAAAGCTAGGAGTTGTTCAGGGTGTCTTTCGAAAAAATTCGCCAAGGAAGACATCCTTGACATTACTCTGTCAATGTCCTCGCATGACCAGAGTTTTGAGCTTGGGGTGACCTTGCTGGGACTTTCTATGGATTGGCCCTGAGAAGACTTGGTCAGTTCTTTTGTAGTGGAGGACTGCAAGGGTTGTTTCCTTTGCTGTTTACCCCCTTCCCCGTGGGTGGAAGTGTGTTTCCCCTTTCCCTTATCTTTCGACGCCTGGCGTCGAGGATCGGAGGTGGAATCCCTGTCTTTCGAACTAGCCTTCGAAACTGGCCCCTCTTTACTCCCAAGTGATGTACCCTTTTCCTGGGGTGCAGTCTGGGGGTGGAAGTCGTGTTCGTCTCCGGACGATTGATCTTCCGGGATATTAATGGTCGAGGCACTCTGTGCAAGTGTGGAGGCTTGCCTGACGTCGTGCGGCGACCTCGACCGGGACCGCCCAGAGGACGTCCTTTCGGACCGCTCCTTCTGTGCCTCTTTCCGAGGTTTCGACGACGTCGAATCTCGGGTGGATTTTTTGTGTTTAGCGTGTGTATGTGTAACGCTTTTGTCGCCGGGGGACTTCCCCATAGTCGCCGGGACGGACGACCTTCCGAGGCCGGGGACGTGCGTTCGGCTGTCCTTCGACGCCTTGGTGCCCTCGCCGTCCGAAAGTTCGGCGTCGCTGCCGTCGCTGAAGGTACCCTCCGCCTCCATAGCTGCTAGCTTGGCGTGGTGGGCCCAACGCTTGGTGGAGCGGTCCTTAAGAGTTTTTGCCTTAAACCTGCTACAGGCCCTGCAACCCGTCTCGGGGTGGTCTCTGGGTAGGCAAAGGTTGCACGTAGCGTGCTTATCTACCCAAGGGTATTTCTTATTACACTTGGGGCAAAACTGAAAGGGCGTACCCTCCATACGCGCCTGTGGGCAGCGGGCAAGTGTGTGTAGGTAATAAGGTGTCGAGTGTGGAAGTGTACCACCCCCACTCTCCCTACTTGTAGGGCCGAGGCCAGCGGCCCAGGCCCGAGCCGAGGCGGAAGCCTCAAGGCCCAATCCGTCGGGTATTCGACGTTGATCTCCTCCCCGGTTCGGCGTCGAGATGTTGATTGACGAAAGGTTGGCCAAACGGGGCAAATTAGAATTAGTTTAGAGTGAAAATATGGCAAAGCCAGGGAACTCCGATGAAGTGCTTCCGACCAGAATGGCGGAAAAAAACAATCTGGGGATCCTAGACGCGTGAGGGATCATGGGTACAGGGGACGTCACACTAGGGATAGTATTACTGGCACGCCCTGTGTCGACGCCCATTTTTCGACTTCGAAAAACAAACTGTAATACTCCGCAGCTTCCACTAGATGTCGGCCTATGCACAGCATGTGATCTAAGCAGATTCCACAAGCCTCAGAAATATATATATATATATATAGATGCATATGGACAAGTAAAAGATGGATGTTCCACTAGGCATTATAAAGGGGCGCTCAACATTAACAAGAAGGCCTCACTTCAGTGTGGGGCAGTTAAAAGCAATTAAATTACAAATGAAATCTCAGCACAAGGAGTTGAATGAGCCAAGAAGCCACGGTCTTATCAAACAGGAATTGGCTGATATTGGATACAAATTGTGTGAAAGAACAGAGACTCCTGTTCGGAAGGCTTGGGCAAAACAAAAAACGTCAGAGGAGTATTAGAAAATAATATTAAATACACAAAAAGGCTCAATTTCAATGTATCCAGTCACGTGGAAAAAGGAAGTTAGATGATCGAGGTCACACCTACGCACGAGGGCAGGCTGTGCTTGCACTCCTTAAAAATTCTCAAAGCATAATACAAACTCAAGGCCAAACTTCAAAGCACTAATTGACACTGGACCATTGAGGTGATGATGTATTGATATATTAATTGTTGGGAAGCTAGTGTTTAGATGAGCCTACTAGCACCTGGGTGTTCAGTCTGCATGCTGCCAGACGTAAGTGGAAAAGTACTGACTGGGGTTAGAAGCCAACCAATTGTAGAGGACCATGTAATAAAGGGTCCTATAGTTTGTGTAGCCAATGGAACGTTGTGTATTTAGTGATGTCCATAGTGGCCGTTTTGAGGGGAGGGCTTAGTTGCCCCACCTGATGTTAAGTACCCTATCACTCTCCTTCATGGTTCTATACTGATTTGGAATTTATACTTAGATAGTCACTTAGAGCCTATCACTTTCCTCAATAGGTTTTGTAGTTTGCCACATAGGTAGTGAAGCAGGTCAACACGTCACTGAGGACGATTTTATATTATATAACCTCAGTTTCTACTAAAATGAGTCAAGTAAGAGGATTGAGTGAATGCTGATGTTCGTTGTACTCCCTGTTTTAGTCCTTTGATATTAAAACGGACTCCCTTTTGACAAACTACCTGAGTCGTCTTGATTATTGATGTATGAATAAAATCTGCATCCCTATCCATCTCCAGGGTATTGCTACTCATCTTAAAGGTCTGGGAAACCCAGTTCACTTGGTAGCAGAGAGAGGATGGTTCTTTAAAAAAATCCATCAACCGTCGACATAAGTAAACTTTAGAGCCTCAGTAATATCGCATGTCCTTTGCTATTCCGCTGACAGCATGTGAAGCTCCCCATAAATAGTGGTTAGTGCAATTGAAAAAGTCCTTGCAAGGATGGTGTGACGGGTCCCCTTAGTTTCCATAAGAATCCACTCCCACGCCTACGAAAAGCGCAACGGAAAACAGTTTGAAGAGGCGGTAAGGAGGCGTACGATCCCGAGGGTCCAAAAAAGAATATATGCGAATGGTGAGTAGAAACTGAGGAGTATGGCAAATTGATGCATGCGTAGTAAAATAAAGGAGAGTAACGGAGGCAGGCGGGATAAACATAACGTAAGAGTAAGAGTGTAAAAATATATATATATGGGGAATGAGATATTGACTTGAGTGTTGCCAAGCAATATAATAAGGCATATTGTGTGGGAGGCCACGATAAAGAGGATACGCCCTATACCTAAGTTTTAAAGATCGTTAGAAGAAATTTGAACCCAGAGTCCCATAGTGGAACAACGTAGAAAACAGCTCTGATTAAAGGCAGATTTGAAGGGGTTAATTTACACTTCATATAAAGTATTTTTTATAGGGCCAGACGAGTCTTAGAGAAAAGATCATAGGAGATTCATGTGACCAGTCAAGTTTGTACGTTTATTATGACGTCATAATAAAATAAAGAATTGACGATAAATAGAGAAGTGTGAAGTTGAAAAAGAAATTGACTTGTTTTTTAATTGTATTATATTTGATGTATTGTATTTGATGGTTGTTTTTTAGCAAGATTAAAGTAAAAGTGGGATTGACGGGATTGGACCTTGCGACGATTGGTGCTCGCTCATATGATGTTGTTTTTTTAAAACTTGTTTTGAAACCTGTGATCAAAGCAAACGAGCGTTAGTAAGTGAAGAGTGAAGGGTTAAGAATGGAGGATGTTACTCCACTTGTGCATCTCTGCAAGCAATTGCCAAATCATGCACCTAAGCTTAGACAGTACAGTGCAGAATGGGTTAAAGGAACCGCAGACAAAATGTTTATGCCGTGGCCACAAGGCGTATCACTATCGAATGCAGTCTTGCAGCATATGATGACATATTTGCATGAAGCATATACTGGGAAGAAGCTAGACAAGCGACTAGCGAGCTTAGGAAAATGTACCAACAAGAGAAAGATGAGGAGCCTCCTTCTAGATTGGATACTTAATGTATGCAAAGAGGGGGGGGTGAAGAGCCATCTGCTCCACCTGCCCTGTCTGAAATAGAAGATGAGAGTAAGAAAGATGATGGGTTATACGCATTGAGGGAACTTAAAGCAGCGGCGGGGTATAGCAACCTGGTTTATGAGTCACCTACGCAAAGTAGTGACGAGGGCACAGAGAAAAACACTGAGAAAGAGGTAATCTCTAAAGCCCCGAGAGACAAGGAGATATGCAATAAGGAAATAAGCGATCAACCAAGTACATCTCTAGATATAGGAAGAGAAATAAAGAGATGGAAGGGAGAAAGAGATAAAACTGATGAGATAGCACTTTTACAGAACAAATTGATAGGAGGTCAGATTTTGCTTAAACTCAATGATAAAGGCATTGGATGTAAGACAAATGGGAGATCAAGATGAGCAAGTTAAAAAAGACAAAGAAAGGGAAGAACGATTGAAAGATGAAGGAGCAAAAAGAAAACATAGACAGAGACGAGAACAGTTCTATAAAGACGAGCAAGCTAAAAAACAAGAGACAGCAGAAGAGTAAAGAAAATGCGACAATAAACAAAGAACAGCTGATGAGCAAGAAAGGCTAGAAAGAAAAAGAATGGAAGGGGAACAGCAGAAGTTAAGAGAAAAAAGAATGCAAAGACAAAGGGATGAGGAGATACGAAGGGCAAATGAAAGAAGGGATATGAAAAAGAAAGAGGAACATAGAGTGAGAGAGTAAGCTAGAAAGCAAAGAGAATTTGATGATGATATGGAGCGTAAAAGAAGGCAGAGAGCACGCAATCTCGATTACTTGGAAAAGGAAGTAAGAAATCCTGATCCAAAAATTGGCATGGGAGGATATAGAGGAATTCTTTCCTCTTACCAGGCCCGTCTAGAGCAAATCTAGAAGACGAGTTTGACTCAAGGAGCATTGGGGAAGCGATCGATAAAGTATACCATGAAATGAGAGCTCAGAAAGAGCCAAGGGGGAAGGGAAAAATGACCTTCTCGAGAGCACCCAGTTGTATGACACGGAGGAAGCCTCATGTAGTGCGAGACATAAGGAGCTGTTTTAAGACCGACTGACTCTAAATAGAGATGATGAAGAGAGAAGTTGCACGAGTTGGGCACAAGAAATGTCAGACAAAAAAAAGGGAAGCCTTCCATGGGGAAGAGAGAGATAACGCATGTGGTTCTGAGGGATGCTTTTCTTTGGATAAGGAAGTAAGATGGTCGGATTTAAACGTGACTGTATCTAAGGCTTCGGAGCCATTGACACAGTCAGACCGACCTAGGGCGCAACTGCAGGGTCAAAGGGGGGAGTCACCACATTATGTAAGCAGGTTAAGATCATTGCCGGGTATACAGAGATGTGGCAATATTGTCCCTGCAGTGGACAGACAAATGATGAGAGATGAGAATGAGTTTGGGGCTTCACAGTTTCCTTTGTTAGAAAAAGGAAGGGCCAGATCACAGAATATACCGTGGCCCCAGATGGACAAGGATAATTTAAGGTGTAAACTCCCAATTTTAACTTCTGGCGCTGGGCAATGGATACATGAATTTGAGAAAATGATGGGAGTAAACACGTTGGGTATAGGGGACATTAAGGGTCTTTTAATCGCCATACTTGGTGAGAGAGCTGATGACGTGTGGACAAGGGCAGGATATGCTGGTGTGACTACAGTCAACACTGCTCACGATGGAGCACTATTCAATAACTGTAGAGTGGCAGTCTGGAAAGCGCTTTGAGTACTGTATCCCGACACGTCCGATATGGGAGCTATAATGACGAAAAAGATGAAGGAAGGAGATGATCCGTTGGTTTACATTCAACATTTTTAGGAATCTTGGGCTTTGGAAACGCGTGAATCTTGGGCAAAATCTATACTAGTATTCTATCATATATTATGCCAAGGGCTGCCAGAGTCAGTACAGAAGCAGCTCAAGAAATTAGTGGGGATAGAAGGTAAACCATGGTCAGAAATTCAGCTGACCATTGCACATTACTGCAGACTCTTGCAAGAAAAGAATTGCAAAAAAGACGATGCTCACAAAGGCGAGGAGGCAAAGTTAGTGCAGAAAATAGTATCCAAGTACGCTATTGAAGGGGCGATGTTGACCAGCGTAGATTAATCGAATTCACAGCAGACAGTGAACATGCTGCAAGTGAATAATCAAAGACAGTTTGCTCAAAATAATAGTGGATATACTCCACGAGGAAGGGGATTTCGAGGACGAGGTTGGCAAGGTTATCAAGGGAATTGGCAGAATAATCAGGGAAGCTTTCAGAATAACCAAGGTGTGTTTCAAAGTATGCAGAATGGTAATCAGAGTATGCAAAATGGGCGGGTTGGGAGACCACCGCCTATATGTTGGACTTCTGGAATGACAGGGCACTTTTTCTGCACATGTAGAAGTCAAGGGATGGTGCAAAATGTCCAGTTTTCAAGAGGGGGGATGTCAAATCCACCTGCATATTCGCAGCAGAATGGAGATGGATTTGCGCAGAAACAAACAGTGCAGCATCAAGCGCTGAGAGTACAGCAAGGCTTGCAACCACAGCAGGACAGTCGCAGCAATCGCCTATGCAGTTTCAGCAAACCACAAACACAGGTCAGTTAATGACTCCTGGAATAGGAGATGTCACTGCCAATGGAGGGAATCCTTTCACGAGTAATGGGATGAGGCTGTACCCACAATAGGACAGCTCACTGGGAGACCTGATGTGTTCCATACTATCCGTGACGCCAAACCCTCATGAGGAACCAAGGGTGGACATCAGTATAGGGCGCAAAAGTTTTTCATTTTTAGTAGACACAGGTGCAACGCACTCATGTATATGAGAGTGAAAGTTTTCAATGTCTGGCAATGCCATGAATACTCAGGGGTTCACAGGAGCTACAAGCAGAGTTACTTTCATTGAAGAATTACCAGTTTCTGTAGGAGAATGTGACATGAAGGTGCCACTGCTATATTCGAGGCAAACACCTGTCAATATATTGGGACGAGATTTAATGACTAAGTTGAATATGAAAATCTCGCTCACTGATGAAGGTATAGTGTGTTCAACACCAGGAATGTATTATGTAAACATGTGCAAATGATTATGGCATATGCAGGACAACTAGCTATGAGAGCAATTCCATTAGAACCAGAGGTTTTTCAGTATGGAGTACGCATTCTGTTGTCATGGTTACCAGGCTTAGCAGGCAGACCAATGAGAACTCCAGATTAATTTTTGTTCAGATCAAGAATACCTATACTCGAAGAAAAGGGACAAGTTCGTCCCTTAGAGATACAAGCAGCCATAGTACGAGGGGAAATGGCTTTGTTTGATGGACATGATGACGAAGGAAAACAATGGCTTGCAGTAATCGCCATTGGGGAGGGTTACAGATTGACTGACGTCACTGATGAAGATGTGTTTGGAGATCATCCATCTGATGACAAAGTAATATTTGATATGTGCATTACTTATTGGGTAAGAGTAATTAAAAGAGAAGTTCCTCAGAAAATGATGATAGCACAAAAACGTCACGAATATTTTGATGAAGACATGGCGAAATCTTTTCATTATGGACCACCGGCCCATATGTCGTAGGCCTACTAAAGGGGGTTGGAGAAGCGAAGATTAAATTGAAACCAGGAGCAATTTTACCTCAAGCACGACAATATCCAATGTCTCGAGAGGCAGATGAAGGAATTTTTAAGACGATTTCTACCATGATGGATCAGGGTATCTTAGTGATGTCAGAGTCACTGTGTAATACGTAAGTGTCCCCTGTGAAAAAAAATAAGGGGGGTCGTGGTGTTTAGTGCAGGACCTTCGCCCAATAAACCAAATTGTAGAGGCCGAGTTCCCTCTAGTTCCTAACCAGTCTACGATCCTATGTAATATACCTGTTGACACACAATATTTCACAGTGATTGACTTGAAAAATGAATTTTTCTCAATCCCATTGCATAAAGACTCACAGGATCTGACGTCATTCACGTTCAGACAGACTCGCCTGAAAAGTACTCATTTACCCCAGGGGTACTGTGAGTCCCCATCGATTTTTAATAGAGTACTTCTGATGGACTTAAGCAATAACGCTCGGGAAAGCGTTGTGTTGCAATATGTAGATGACATTTTAGTTTGCAGCACCTCAGAGGAAGAATTCAGGCGTGATTCTGTCCAGCTGATGATTATACTCGCTGACAAAGGATATAAAGTTGACAAAGAAAAGTTGCAATATTGTCAACAAGAAGTGTTGTACATAGGCCAATTGATTTCACATGAAGGAAAGAAAGTTACTCCTGAAAGAGCTGAGGCTATTTTAAAAACAGCAAAGCTACACACGATAAAACACATGCAAAGATTTTTGGGATTTTGTAACTACGTCAGAGCATGGGTCTTTAACTACAGTTCGTATATAAGGCCTCTAATGCAGGGTCTAAAGAAAGCACAGGCAACGCAAGAAAAAATCATGTGGACTGAGGAAATGGAAGAAGGGTTTGATGAATTGAAAAAAGCAATTTGCATGGCTCCAGTTTTAGTGATTCCCAAATATGGTGAGGAATTCTTCGTGTTTTCACATACAGATGGCACTGTCATGACAGTCCTTACACAGTGAAATCTTAGACCCAGTAATGAGAGGTCATTTTCCGTACGAACAAAGTTTAGCAGCAGCCACGTTCGCCATAGAGAAGGCTGCAAGCATAATAATGGGATGTTCCATGATGTTATTTATTGAGCACGCACTATTGCCATTTTAGAAATACCAAAAGGCACGTTAACTTCTCAAAGGGCTTCTGCCTATGAGGTAGTCATATCAAATCCAGCGATCAAAATAGTTCGAGTTAAAATAGTGAATCATGCCATGTTTATAGCAGAGCCAATGACAGAGGGAGATCCTGGACACGATTGCGCAAACTATGAAGAGTTCTGTTATGAGCTCCCAAGAATAAAGGAGAATGCATTAGCAGGAGGAGAGATTGTTTTTATTGATGGTTCTTCAAGGATCGATCAAAATGACGGACAGAGATATACAGGTGCCGCTGTGGTAAAGCACATGGCTAATGGGGAATTTCGGGTGATCATTAGTACTCGATTGCCGTCTCATTATTCAGCACAGGCTGCAGAATTATTGGCTTTCATACTCGCGATCAAGAATCACGCAGACCAGGAAGTAACAGTGTACAGCAACTCCGCCTATGTGATGTCAACGGTGCATGCAGGGCTAGCATGTTGGAAAAGGAGGAGGCTACCTCCAAGCGGACGGCACGCCAGTGCAGCACGCTGCCTTATTGGATAGCTCATTATAGCACTACAACTCCCAGTAGGCATTGCAGTCAGTCGTTAAATGCGCAGCCCATACTAAAGGGGCAGCTTTTATCTCACGTGGAAATCAAGGAGCAGATGCTGAGGCCAAGCTCGTAGTGATTATAGATAAAGAGATGATGAATGTTGAGACTCTTGTGAATGAAAAAATGATTGTTATGATGACTGTATCTGAAGGGTACAATCACTTGTCAAAAACGCAGTTAGTCGAGGTCCAGGGGGAAGCACCTCAAGAGGAAAAGAATTTGTGGACACGAAGAGGGTGTTCTTTAAACCCCTCTGAAGCATTGTAGCGACAGGACAGCACTGGTAAACCGGTGATGCCTATAGCCTTATTAAGGGTAGCGCTGGAACAGCTACACTACCCCGCGCATACAACTAGGGAGAATCTCGCTGTAACTATTGCTGAGGAATGGTTTGTGCCAAATTTAATGGAGCATGTTGCATTTTTTATGGTGAACTGTATTGTGTGTCAACAATTCACGGCTGGGCATACACTGCACACAGTTAGGGGAGACATTCCGAGACCTAATGACCCTTTTCAGCACTTGCATATCGACTATGCCAACATGATACAAGTATGTAATGGGTACAGATACCTGATCGTTGAGGTGTGTCCTTTCTCAAGATCGATAGAAGGAGGTCCATGTACACACCCAGACTCTACTTGTGCAGCAAAATTCTTAGTGCAGGAAGTGTTTCCTAGATGGGGAGTATGTGAAGTTCTGAGGTCAGATAATGGCCCGCCTTTTGTAAATCAGGCATTTGAACAGATCAGCTTGTTGCTTGGTATAAAGCACAAGTTTTCTTCGGCTTGTAATCCACAAAGAAATGGGATCTGTAAGTGGCTCAAAGGCCTGCTAAAACAAAGAATAACCAAGTTGAAACTTACCTTGAAGAAAGGGTGGTTGCATTGCCTACCACTGGCATTATATGCTTTAAGGAATCAACTGGGTTGTGACCACCATCTCACGCCCCACGAAATAGTGATGGGGAGACACATGACACCTCTAATGCCTTCATACAGAGTTAGAAGTGATGCTCAGCCAACTGCAGAACTGTTAGTATTGGAATTACGTGATTATCTGAACTGGATGACTTCCAGTATTTCTGTCATTTCAGGACAGCTGCAGAGACGAGGCTGTAGAGCAGTACAGAACACAGAAGGAGATGCTGCAACAAACCAATCTCAAGAATTTCGTGTTCCATAACTATTCCCCAGGGATGCGGTCTTGATCCGCAACCACGTAAGGAAAATGTGGGACAAACCACGATTTAACGGTCCGTTCATTATGGAAGACATCACGCCTTCTGCTGTCAAAGTGCAGGGCAGGCGTGCCTGGATCTTCTTGGGGGATGTTAAAATCTTTGCTGTAGAAACTCCTCTGCCTGCACCCCTAAACGACGTGGCAAGTACAAGCATCGGGGAAGAACCACAGCACATGCAGACGAGATCTATGACGAAGAAGAAGGATGCAGAAGCTGACAAGTAGAAAGACAAAGAGTTCATTGGACTGTGGCTTGGTTCGGGATACTCCTTTTAAGCCATTTATAAAAGGGTTAAGGAAAACTAGTACGAACACTCTGAGCTGTCATTTCAGGGTGAAAGAAGATCTTTTGTTCTTAAAGCCACAGTAGCGTATTGACTTTGGAATGAGGCATGCTTAAGCCTTGATGAGAAGAAAGTGATAAGAGGTTATAAACTTTGGACTGAGGCATGCTTAAGCCTTTATTTGAAGTGGATTATGCCAGATTTTGATTGTGCACACAGCAATTGGAAAAGGGTACAATACCCAGATTCGTTTGACACTGAGTTCCTGTTTGGAATAACCTATGGTGTTACCTAGTGATGACCTTTCTAGACACATTCTTACTTATTTCGAGTTGGTGTTGCTCACTTATCCTTTGTTGGTGAGGAGAACCACTCGCATTCCAGCTTTCTTACAAAATCCTAAGAATGAAGAAGTTATAAGAAGATTGCTTGTAGTCCTCACTGAACAATTCTTGCAGTACAGTGAGGAGAATACCAATGCCCCAATCAAACGAAGCAGCTCATAGATGAGTCAATATGGTGTTCTTTCGTCTGATTGAAGAGTATTCGCACCTTGTTGGAAGGCACACTGATGTGCTCACCTTTCTAAGGGATCCTAGAAACACTGCAAATCTGAATGTGATCTTCAAAGGTATTATCATTCAAATGAGTATCTATTCTGAGCAAAATCAAAGGTTGGTGTAGAAACTTTCCTTCGAGGGACAGATCGAAAGGTTGCGGATAAAAATAACTCTTGATTCCTGCTGAAAGAAATTCAACATTTCGTCTGGGCTGAGGCACATTTGAGGCATAGATTGGGAGATAATCTATGTCATAGAGCTCGTTTAGACTTACTGAGGTCATTGTTCTTCACTCTAAAGAGACATCTACATTTCGGCTGCTGAAAGACTGAGCCCAGAGATACAGAGAAAGTTGTTTTTATTGTCCAGTAAGCAGACAACTGATCAAGAACGAATTGCTGAGACAAGACAGCAGCTTCCAGAAGCAGTTCACAATGCTGATGTATTAAAGTTTGAGTTTTTCCTTCCTTAGGTAGTCAAGATGGGAAATCTAAGCAGCAACATTATATTAACGCATGAAGAAAGACGCTCACGTTGCCCAAGAAGTAAATATGTAGGGTAACGTACCACTGTGTTATCTACACTTGAATTGTGTTCATAATTGTACTTCTTTCATTGACTGCCTGAACGGCATTCTATATTGGTGCAAATGAAGCTAACACTCCTGTGCATGTTTCTGAGCAGAGGGAAAATGTATGTGTGGCAACTACTAGGCAGCCTAGACCCTATGTAGTCATTCCTGTTCCAAAGAAAGATGGCAAATTGCCTGAGCTTGAGATGGATGTCATTAGCAACAATACACATGCAAAACATGTTTTGAAGACTGTTTCTGGACGCCAGAGACAGGCTCGGCGAAACAGGCAAGGCAAAGGGTTGATAAAAGGTGAGCCTACACAAGAAATACATGCAAATACACCTGGTTCAGTGACAATTAACCCAACAGCATAGTCTAAAAGAAGGTCCCAAATGGAGTTCATGCAAGACATTTTCATACCTAAAGGACTTATCGAGAGAATAAGACTTGCTGAACTTTCTCCTTCACAGGGAACGCGGATAGATGTTCCTGTGATTAATTCAGTCAGAAGAAGCTAAATTGGTACACTTCATGATATGATTATGGAGCTCACATGAAATGAATGAGACCTAAAAGAAGCACACAGGAAGATAATTATGAATTAAATGATTACCATGACAGCACGGCACACCTTGGAAATCACATATGGTACCAACACATGAAGGAAGTTAGGAGAAGAACTTTGAAGGAGGAATGCTTTGTATGTGCACTCCTGCCATGCAGTATGAGGAAGTCAAAAATCTTCATAGCTGTTGAAATAGATGTCCAAACAGCACATTGGGCCTCATTCCGACTTTGGGGGTAACCACGCCGCTATTTGCGGCATGGCTGCCTCCAAACTCGCTCCGACTCCGCCCTGGTGAATGGAGTAATTACCGGTTCATTCCAAGGTCGGAGGGACCGGAAATTCCCCATTCACCAGGGCCATTCCCCATTCCCATTTGAGCCCCAATAGGGCTCGATGGGAAGGGGGAAGGTGGCAATAACGGTACTATAAATTATGGTACCGTTATTGACCCCGGTGTCCCTTTGCGGGTCCCCTCCTTATCGCCTGCTAAAAGCAGGTGTTAAGGAAGGACCCGCAAAGGGAACTCGTAGTAGGGCGCAAAGGAATCACCGGCACCGGTGCCATTACCGGTGCCCGGTATCCCTTTGCGCCCTACTTGTAATGAGGCCCATTGTCTTTCACACGTAGCACTTTGCAAGACCAGAGGCCAGTTCATGGGTAGTGATGCTTCTCTCAAATGGGCAACTGAATGAACAGATCCAGATGAAGATGATTATATTGAAGATATAAAGACAAGAAACAATGCAAAGACGAGGAATCTTGTGATCAGATATGAAAAGCCTGGAGTAAAAGGAGCTGAAATCAGAAGGGAAGTGAAAAAAAAATTGAGCTCACAGGAAAATCTGCAGACTATATTCGAATTTGGAAGAACAGAGGTCAAATGCAGATCTGGGGATCAGTGCTATCACCAGATGGATGGGAAAAAGGAGTGGTAATCTGCAGAGCCTGGATGGTAACTAATCGTCCTGAATCAACTATTTTGAATGCGCAAGAGGTGTGCAAACCGTTGTGGCCAAGATGTTCTAAACTATTGACATGGGTTGAAGAGTGAGGAAGACCCCTGCAAATAGTGCCATTGGAAAGTTCAAAGCTATGTTTCAGGAATAATGGCATGAGAAAAGTTGGCCCTTATTACCTATAGAGTGTGAACCAAAGTATGTGACGTATGTGGCACAATTGAACTAGCAAAGAGCTGAGCATGGACTCTGTGCTCTACTCATAAGAATACCCATACCTGAGAGAATGTGGGAGGCAAGGTACCCATTGAGAAAACCGTACCTGCACGCAAGACAATATGATGGCCATTTAAATGAGATTCCAAACGAAGCAGAGCAGATGAAGGGCAAAGATGAATGGTGACGTCACACAGAGAGAGATGACACACACAGAAGAGATGCAGAGACCAGAGAATGCAGATATTCTATAAGGCATCAAGAAAGTATCAAGGATAAGTGACATCTTGGGATCAAAGTGAAGAAGCTTATGGCACAGAAACAGATGAAGCTATTAAGCTAGTTTAAATGTGTACAGATGCAACAGAAACGCGAACAGCAAAGTAATCTTGAAAGCTAGCTTCAAGCTTTATAGTAAATAGATTGCGGTAAGCGCCAATATATATATATATATATATATATAGATGCATATGGACAAGTAAAAGATGGATCTTTCCACTAGGCATTATAAAGCAGTGTTGAACATTTACAAGAAGGCCTCACTTCAGTCTGTCGCAGTTAAAAGTAATTAAATTACAAATTAAATCTCAGCAGAAGGAGTTGAATGAGCCAAGAAGCCAAGGTCTTAAAAAAAGGAATTGGATGACATTGGATACACATTGTGTGAAAGAACAGAGATTCCTGTTCGGAAGGCTTGAGCAAAACAAAAGACGTCAGAGGACTATTAGAAAATAATATTAAATACATGAAAAGGCTCGATTTCATGGTGTCCAGTCACATGGAAGAAGGCAGTTGGACGATGGAGGTGGTCACACCTCCGCAGGAGGGCAGGCTGTGCCTGCACTCCTTAAAAATTCTCAGAGCACAGTACAAACTCAAGGCCAAACTTCAAAGCACTAATTGA
The DNA here is from genome assembly GCF_040938575.1 of Ambystoma mexicanum. Classification (NCBI taxonomy): domain Eukaryota; kingdom Metazoa; phylum Chordata; class Amphibia; order Caudata; family Ambystomatidae; genus Ambystoma; species Ambystoma mexicanum. The sequence goes on along the minus strand of NC_090937.1, from coordinate 401,019,660 downwards.
CACTGGACCATTGAGGTGATGATGGGTTGATATATTAATTGGTGGGAAGCTAGTGTTTAGATGAGCCCACTAGCACCTGGATGTTCAGTCGGCATGCTGCTAGACATAGGTGGAAAAGTATTGACAGGGGTTAGAAGCCAACCAATTATAGAGGACCGGGTAATCAAAGGTCCTATAGCTTGTGTAGCCAATGGAACGTCGTGTATTCAGTGACGTTCATAGTGGCCATTTTGAGGGGAGGGCTTAGTTGCCCCACCTGATGGTAAGAACCCTATCACTCTCCTTCACGGTTCTATACTGATATGGAACTTATACTTAGATATTTACTTAGAGCCTATCACTTTCTTCGATAGGTTTTGTAGTTTGCCACGTAGGTAGTGACGCAGGTCAATATGCCACTGATGACGATTTTATATTATATAACCTCAGTCTCTACTAAAATGAGTCGAGTAAGAGGATCGAGCGAACGCTGATGTTCGTTGTACTCCCTGTTTTAGACCTTTGATATTAAAACGGACTTCCTTTTGCCAAACTACCTGAGTCGTCTTGATTATTGATGTATGAATAAAATCTTTATCCCCATCCATCTCCAGGGTATTGCTACTCATCTTAAAGGGCTGGGCAACCCAGTTCAGTTCCTTTCTCAGCAAGCAGTAGGTTGTCTTCCTCCACCTCATCTTCCTCAACCAATACTGTAACCACACAGCCTTCTTCTGTGGGACACAAAAACCCACCAACTACCTTGCAAGCGATAAAAGAGCCTGTTGATCCATATCTTTCGAAGACAACAGTACTCTGTATATACTGCAACTCACCAGTCAGCAGGGGCGAACAATTTGGAAGTGTATTTGAAGCGGTAATCAAGAATCATGAGAAACACTGCATGGGCAAGTGCTCATGAGAACCCAGGAGGAAAATGTCAAGGGATGCCAAGGTCGGAAGCCACTGGCTAACTACTGGAGCAGAGGAATCTCAAGGGTGGGCTGCAGCTTAACCGTAACATCCCTTTAACAATGTTTTTTCTGTCATTTTAATAGGTTTTTATATGTCAAAGTGTTTCATGGTGTTACATCAATGTATGTAAGTTATTAATAAGTCCTCTTTTCATATATATGAAAGAACTATAAACCTCCTTTAAAAAACATGTTTTTGCAACACATACTTATCATTGTTATTATCAGCAGTGCATGCTGAGGACGGAAATCATTGTACGACTGGCTGCCGCATAAGGCTCATCCATGACCCCAGCCAAACCAAACCACCCCTATTATTCAGTGAAGCTACCCTGCATCCTAGCTCAATGTCCAATATACCCTAATAATGCAACCAATGGTCAGTACTCATGACTTGCAGCCATGGCCAGTCTTCTCCAAATCCATGGGGCATAGGCTTTGTGCATGCCGCATTCCCCAATAAGCAAATCAGAGTACACATTTGCGTTTGCCAAGGACCAGGTCACTACCCACACACCAAATGTATATCACTAGTTTTTCAACTTACATTCTTACACTTTTCAAAAATAAAACACAAGACATATTTCAAAAAAACATGCCTTCAGGTCCTTGCTAATCCTTGTTGCGTAACTTTGCTGTAATCTAGTCCACCAATTCAGGCTGTAACCGCAAGCAGAATATTTTCTGGCATTCAAACCTACCGCTTTGACCATGCCGCATGGCCACCACATTAACTCCATTGCTGGTCCCTCGTGGTCACGGCCAGTAGCCAGATTGTCCGGGTCATAGCCTTAGGCCATGCCCCGGACAATCTGGCTACTGCCCATGGCCACAGGCTATACCTCAGTCACCAATGGTATTTCACTATTTTTTTTGTACCTACATTATGACACATTTAAAAAAACACAACATGGACACATTTGCAAAACTATGCTTTCAGGTCCGTGCCAATGCTCCTTACATGAGTTTTCTGCAAACCCGCCTATGTTTTATATTTCAAAAGTGTCAAAATGTATGTACATACAATAGTAATATAACTTAGCCCCCACTTGATAGAATCCATTCAGACTTTGCACAAACATTCAAGGTTAGGTCTATAATCATTCTGAGAACTTTTGTCCACATTCGTCAAACGGCAACAAAGTTATAAGCCATCTAAAAATGTTGAGAACCCACTCTAATTTAGCCCCTTCTTGACAAAATCCCAATAAACTTAGCAAAATCATTCATATCTAGGTCTACCATCTTCATGATGTGCAGATCTCTCAAATGGCACCACTTTTATAAGCCTTTAAAATATTATGGCACCCCCCTCTAATTTTGTTCCCTCTTGACAAAACAGCACCGCAGAACCATTCAGAGTCAGGTCTAGAGTGAAAGTCCAGAATTTTATGCTGTTTCATTGAGTGGCGCCAAAGTTATAAGCTATCCAACAACTGATTTTACCAACCCACCTAATGCACAAGTAAGCATACATGCCCCTGAACATCTCAGACTGTTCGTGCAAAAATACCAGTTTTTTGGCTTTTTAGGGCCATATCTCATCCCATCCTCATGACCCCTCACCTCTCCAGAAATTGTTTATTTAGTTTGGCAAGTGCAATGTTGTGTTCTTTAATATGTTTCATTGCGATGTTCGCGGACAACAGCGGCTGTCTGCGAATCCAACATGGCGGGCGTTTCCCAAAAATATGATGCACCTCACGTTTTTTACCATCCAATCAGCGGGCACGTTCAATGTCCGCGGACCTCATGTCAGCCCCTGAGCCAATCGGAGGCCCGTCCGCGGACCGAACAGGGAAGTGAGTCCACGAAACCGAACCCAGATATCATAATTCTTTTTTTACCTACTTTTTGGTCGTTTAAAAAAATATACTGGACGGATTTACACAAAATGTACAAAAGCACACTTTCGGGAACAACCCGCAGCTCAGGCCACAAATTTAGTGAAAATACATCTAGCGGTTTGGGCTGTAGGCGTGAGCAAATATTTGTTTCCATTGCGTCTATGGGAAAACAAACACATTTTGGGACCCCCCTATAACTTTGCCTCTCCTTGACGAAACCTCACCAGACTTCGCTGAATCAATCTGACAGGGCCATATATTTGTTTTGCCAAGTTTTGTAAGGATTTGTCCAGGTGGGGCAAGGTTATAAGCCACCTAAAAAGTGCTCTTCCTATGGGTTGAGCAACTTAACCATAACCACTGGGCCGCTACCGCAGGCCCTGTAAAAAAAATATATATATATCTATATTACATGGCCTGTGGTAGCGGCCATGTAGTTATCGTTAAGTTGCTAAACCCATAGGAAGAGCACTTTTTGGGCGGCTTATAACTTTGGTCCCCCTGGACGAATACTCACCGAACTTCGCAAATAAAGTATATGGCCCACTCTGAATTGTTTTGCAAAGTTTGGTGAGGTTTGGTCAGGGGGGGGAAACTTATAAGGTGTGGTCCCAACATTTATTTTTTTTCCCATAGACTGAATGGAGAAAAAGTTTGCTCACGCCTACAGCCCAAACCACTGGACAGATTTTCACCAAATGTGCGGCAGAAGCGGCGGCCTGGTCCCGAATGCGTGCTTTTGTTAATTTGGTGTAAATCCGTCCAGTAGTTTTTTTTAAAACAACCAAAATGTAAGTAAAAAAAATGTGTGATATCTATGTCCACTCTGTGGACACACTTCCCTGTTCGCTCCGTGGAAAAGACTCTGATTGGCTTAAAGGGCAACATGGTGTCCGCGGACATCAGACGTGCCCGCTGATTGGATGGTGAAAAGCGTGAAGTGCGTCAGATTCGCGGACAGCGGGCGGTGTCTGTGGACATCGCGGTAAAAACATATTAAAAAACACAACATTGCACTTGTCAAACTTATCAAATAACCTCTGGGTAGGTGAGAGGTATTTGTATTTGTATTTATTTTATTTATAAAGCGCACCCAGGCCCATAGGCATCCGGGCACATCATTTTAAATACAGGTTGCAGAACGTTACAGTTACATACAGCAGATAAGGACATACATACATGTTGCAGATACATAAGTATTACAGTTGTATACAGTAAATAAGGGAAGATACAGTTAAATAATACAGTACAGTATTTACAGTAAATACAATAGGGCAGACGACAGGCCTAATATCAGGGAAGTTAAGCTATCATTGTATCCAGATCCTGAAGCCAGCGCTTAGTGTTGCGCTTGAATAAGTGGAAGGAGGGTTCTGATCTGAGGGAAGCTGGGAGTGTGTTCCATAGCTTTGATGCCATTACAGAGAGGCTAGCACCACCTGAGTTATGGAGTTTGAATCTCGGTATGGACATTGTGATTGCTTGAGCGGTTCTAATTGGTCTTGAGGATGTATTTGAGGTCAGTTGGTTAGTAAGGTAGGCAGGAGCGAGGTTGGCCCTGGCTTTGTGTGTTAGGGCAAGAGTTTTAAGAGATATTCTGTGCTCTACCGGGAGCCAGCGCAGGTTGCGTCTAGTCTCAGAGATATGTGACTTCTTGGGGATGTTGAGGGCAGCCCTGATGGCATTATTCTGAATTACATGTTACTTGTTAATGTTTTTGTGGCTAGTACCTAAATAGAGGGCATTACAATAATCAATTTTGGACAGAACTAGCAAGTGTGATGCAATTAGGTGTGAAAATGAACGGCCTGCAGGTGGTGATTAGTTTACAGGTATATGCAGAGGATGTCGCTGCCGCGTTTGTTTGGAGAAGGATAAGGTGGCATCAAGGTAAATGCCAAGAGTTTTAGTGTTGTTTGAGACGGTAATGGAGTTGCCATCTATAGTAAATGATTTGAAGGCAGTGTTAAGTTTTTTTAATTTAGCGTGTGTACCAAGGATAAGCAGCTCAGTTTCGACAAAGACCATGTTGCGCCATCCATGCTTGTATCACTGAGTAGATTTCGTTAAGGGTTTTGCTGTCAGATGCATAGTCTCCATGAGGATGGGATGGGCTATGGCTGCAAGAAGCAAAAAAATGGATGCTTTATCATGGCGAAATTCCGCAAACAGTCTGGATGTTCGCGAACACCTTTGCATTACAGGGTTGGTGAAAAGCAGTTCTTGGATGGCTTATAACTTTGGCGCCACTTATTTGCACCTATATTTTTGACCTGATTCCGAAATAGTCTGCAAAGTTTGGTGGGATTCCGTCCAGAGGGGGCGAAATTAGAGGGGGGTCCCAAAATAATTAAAAGCTTATAAATGAGGTGCCATTTGACGAATCTACACTTAAGTTGGGGAACTGATAATATATCTAGGTATAAATACTGTTGCGAAGTTTGGTGGGATTTTGTAAAGAGGGGGCAAAATTAGAGGGGGGTCATAAATTATTTTAAAGGCTTAAACATGTGGTGCGATTTGACGAATCTACACAAAGGTTTGTAAATAGATTATAGACCTAGATTTAAATGTTTTTGCAAAGTTTGGTGGGATTCTGTCAAGAGGGAGCAAAATTAGAGGGGGGGTCCCAAAATATTGTAAAGGCTTATAAATGTGGTGCAATTTCACAAATCTACAAAAAAGTTTGCAAAAAGATTTTAGATCTAGATATAAATGTTTTCATAAAGTCTATATGGATTTTGTCAGGTGGGGGCTAGGTTATATGACTATTGTATGTGCATACATTTGACACTTTTGAAAAAATAAAACATGTGTGGATTTCCAGCAAACTTGTGGAAGGACCATTGGCAAGGATGTGAAAGCATGGTTTTGCAAATATGTCCATGTTTTATTTTTGAACAAGTGTCATAATGTAGGTACAAAAAATAGTGATATACCTTTTTGGTGATTGAGGTATAGCCGGTAGCCATGGGCAGTGGCCAGAGTGTCTGGGTCATGGAATAAGGTTATGATCCGGACAATCTGGCTACTGGCCATGACCATGAGGGACAACACATGGGGTTCAAGTGACCATGTCCACCTGGGACCGGCTTTGTGGTAAAGTTATTCGAAATTGGGTAAGGTTTGAAAGGGGAGAAAAATGTGCTTGTAGTAATATGGTCATAGGGTTTTCTCTTCACCTTCTGCGGGCTGCCATGAAAAGCGAAGAGGGTCCCTGTATGGAACCCCACCTTCCCTTTCCATGGTGTCCATCTTGGAAAAGGATTTTCCTTACTACACTGGGACGCCTCCGGCCTCCGGCGTCCCGGTGTAGTAAGGAAAATTCTTTTTTGGCACCCCGGGTTCCCGCTTTGTGAACCTAGGGTGCTAATGGACTTCATCCCTCATTACAGGGGCTGGAATGGGGGGATAATGGGCCGGAGACTTCGTTATCCACCCTCGCTTCGCTTGGGCTGATAACTTGGGCTGCTGGGCTGGTATCCACCATTCCAGTCCCTGGAACGTGGGATGAACACCACAATATTCCATTAGCATAACACAAAATGCAAATGGAAATGTTGGAAAATCTTATTGAGTCTATGTACTTTACTGAGAAATGTAAAGTAGATGGAGTCTATAGGTTTTTTTTAGTTCTATTTTTTAACTGTGAACGGTGGTTCCTAAAGGAACATTTCTTTTGTTGTTTTTGGATGTATTTTTATTTTTGGCAGGAGAGCTAAGAACGAAAGGTGGAGAGGGAAATGAGGGAAGAGGCACCAAATACTAATATGGAGGGGCAGGTGGACAGGAGAAAATGTTGCATGTGTGTTATTTCTAAGGCAGGGGGCAGTGTTTCTCGTGCTCCTTGATTACAGCAGTGGTGCTGGCTCTTGGGGAGGAGGGATGGCAAAGGCTGATGCCATTTTAAGATAAATAGCAGTTTTGTTAAAAGTATGTACTGTGTACTAGATTGTTAATGGATAATGAGTAGGAATAGGTGTTGGAGATGTGCAAGGGAAATTTTGAAGTTGAAAGTTCCTAGATCAGTAGAAAATGCAGCTCCAAACTGTCCGCGAAGCACGGATCTTATCGTGAAGTGCAGATGGGTTCTTGGACACGTCATCATGCCGCGCGCCAGCATATGGTCAAGTGACACTGTCCGGAAGGTCTGCAATGAAGTCAGATGTTCGTAGACGTCTACGGATGCAAAATTAGTTGAAATAGTTGCAAAAAGTGTATAGAAGTGTTAAAAATTATTCTAGAAGGTGGGGAATGGCAGAGTTTTAAGGTGACACTTTGTAAATTGGACACAAATATTGTTATATTGGGTAAGTATGATATTAGTAAGTTGTAGGAAAATAGCATGCACTGGTAAAAACCCATGAAATTCACTGAAAAAAAGTTGTTAAAGGGACGTTATGGTTAAGTTGGACTAATAAAGACCTATGAAATTCAATGAAAACATTTTGTTAAAGGGACGTTATGGTTAAGTTGCACTAATAAAAACCTATGAAATTGAATGAAAAAACTTTGTTAAAGGGATATTATGGTTCAGTTGCACTAATAAAAACCTATGAAATTCACTGAAAAAACTTTGTAAAAGGGACATTATGGTTAAGTTGGACTAATAAAAACCTATGAAATTCAATGAAAAAACTTTGTTAAAGAGACATTATGGTTAAGTTGCGCTACTAAAAACCTATGAAATTCAGTAAAAAAACATTGTTAAAAGGACGTTATAGTTACAAGTAAAACAGAAAAACGCCTGAAATTCACCAGTTATGGTAAGCTAAGCAACCATAACTCGCGCCACCACCGTGCACTGCTAAGACTAACACCCAGGACATTAAAGATGACATCGCAAATATCATTGATGGATCGCTGCAATCCCAATGCAGACTGGTCCACAAGGACTGTGTCGTCCACGTAGGCCATCCATCCCACTGGCCTCCTGGCTATTTTAGGTGGAAAGTTTCCACATCCCTCCAAATGTATATTTAGGTCAGATACGTACAAATTGTACAGTTCTGGGGCAGGTGCACAGCCCTCTTTTAGTCCCAGATTAGACTTAACAGTTCTGGTCAGGACAGCTTCCCGCGACACTCTTACAGTTGCAATTGCATTTGTATAAAGAGCTTTAATACAATATATCCCCCACCCAGTCAGTTTACTCCAGAGCCGTTTCTGTATCACACAGTTGAAGTCTGCAGAGTAGTCAACAAAGCAGAGGTACAGACAGCTGTGTTGGCCATGAGTTGCCTCCGCCACAAGCAACTGTGGTGTGCAAATGCTATTTGTTGTGCTGCACCCACTTCTAAAACCTGTCTGCATAGGGCTCCATAGATTCTTAGCTTCCGGCAATTTGTTCAGGTTTTTTAATAGAATTGTGGCATAGATCTCGCTGCAACTGTTGAGCATCGCAAGTAGTCTAAAGTTGTTTGGCTCTGACCTGTGCCCTCTTTTGTGTACAGGAATGAGTACAGTTTGGCGCCAGCTCTCAGGTACTTCCCCACTGTTCATGAGACCATTCAAACAATAATTTGGCTCAGACTATCATGGTTTTCTTTATGACGATGTTTGCCAAACCATCTGGGCCTGGTGCTCTAGATGGTTTGAGCTTAGTGATGATTGTGTGGATGTCTTCCTCATCGAACAAAATGTTTGCAATCTTTTTCAGGTGCTTTTCCCCTCCTAGCGCATACACATCATGTTTACTATCCCAATATAGTATATCGATATTTATCTGTACCAAGTTTCTTCACTAATAGCTGCAATTTCCTTCAGCATCATGCCCAAAATACAAGTACGATATAGGCACCAACATTTCTTTGCATCGTGGCTTTATATAAGGCGATAAATCAATTTCCAATTGGACAAGCTTTTCTGTTTAGATAAGGGTTTTCCCTTGTAGTATAAATTTCCTCAAGACGTATGGATATTGTTATAGACATTCAGTCGATTTAATGGGAAATCTGCTGCAATATATGCTAGCACAATTATGGCAGTTATCCGACTCATGATTTCCTTTGCGTGGATCTCCTTATCGGAACTCCGATTTGTGATGTGGTTGCTATCAGCTGCTCTCTTATATTGATTCACTTTGACCTTTCTTGTGCTTGTAGTGCTTTCTGGTGTCACCCGCTGATCATTCACCTTGTCCACTTGTGTATTAAGGTGTCACTCCACTGTGTCCGCCCGCATTGTCAATTTTCCTGCTGAGCTAGCCATGTGTTCAATGTCCCTGGGGGCCTTCTGTTATTTAACCCCCCACTTTTCTTCAGTTTCGATCGTATATTTTTGGTCAGTTCAAAGCGATCTTGGTTTTCCACACAAATTATTTCATGTTGGTTACTAATAGCAAGGGCTTGGCTATTTTATCTCTGATATGCCGCTTCAATCTTCTGTGTGGCCTTAGCACCCTTTCTTTGCGTTTTATGCTTCCTTCTCTTATGAAGCCCAGATAAAAGTTCCTTGTCGATAGTATTGTGTTTGGGCAAGGCCCTTTCTTAATAGACTCCACTATTTCCAAGCTCTTTTCATGATTCTCATTTGTTATACCTGTTGATGACAGTAGAAATGTTGTATCATAGTCCGGTTCTGTTTGATCTTGATTATACTCCTCATCGTATGTGAAGTTCAATTCTGGCCCAATCTGGCTTTGTGTCAAGATAATATCCACTACTTCAGCCAATATTATTTTCATTTCGCGTTGCTCTTGCACCAAATTTGAGCAAAGCCCAAAGATCGCGTCCACGGTTGCCTTGATTGTGTTTAAGGTGGGGATGATGGACGTCCCCTTTTGGTTGTTATAAGTAGAAACTGGCCTTGTAGTGGTATCACGTGTATCTGTATCGTCTTATGATGTCAGTGAAGGTCTGTTTAGATCAGGGCTAGCAGATACATTGGTGTTTATTGTCATTTATGAACTCCTATTATCAGGCTGCATTAGATGCTCTTTTTGTGCTTCCTTTTGCAAACCTAAACATAGGTTCAATTAGGAGTTATTATTCTCTATAATGATCGATGTGGTTGGTTAACCCATCGTTGTCATCTGAGAGTGATTTAGAATTTCATCTGACAAAGCTTTGGATGGCTGTGTGGAAAAAACCCTGTGATCTTAGATCGATCTGACATAACTTCTCTGTTTCCTTCCTGTGTACCGTGCATAGTAATGGCAGGGGGAAAAGAGGAACTAATCATTCCTTTAGTCAGTTTGTCTGGTTTTTCCAATACCCGTGTCAGCGGTTTGCTAGACTTTAAGATCTTCACTGGTCTCCCCACCATACTGCGTACTGCATATACTCTGGGCGGGGGGGTTTAGTGGACCTCTACTGACCTTGCCTCACCCATTCCCTGCATCAAGCGAAGGTAGGTTTAGTTTCACTAAGGTGAGAAGTAACGATAAAGGTAGCTCTCACCTGCTCTCCCTGTATGGGTGTTGACCGCATGCGCTGATGCGCACATTGTTGGCTTTTCAACTGGCAGTTCAGGTCGCTCCGCTGGATGTCGAGCAGGAAGGCAGCACCAGTAGACACCAGAAACAAGTGTGGCAAGTGTGGCAATTCCAATAGAAACCATGCAGGAAAAAAATCCAATCCCAAATATAATTTCCAACAGTAGAACAGTATGTCCTGCACAGACTGCTTCGTACTGTGCTCGTACTCCATGCTGGATGCGTGCGCTGGCACGCATGCTTTTAGCTTTTCTGCTGGCAGTTCAGGTCGCTTCGTTGAATGTAGAGCTGGCAGGCAGCACCAGTAGACACCAGAAACAAGTGTGGCAATACCAATAGAAACCATGCAGGAATAAAATCCAATTTCAGATATAATTTCCAACAGTATAACTGTATGTCCTGCACAGACTGCTCCGTACTCTGCTCATACTATGTGCTGGATGTGTACTTTATATTGAAGCTTCCGAAATTTCTTCCAGTGGTGGGCTGGTTTTCCAAATGGTAGTGTTCTCAGTTAGCAGAGTATTGTTTCTAATCGACCTTCTAAAAGAGTACACTCTTCCCCAGATATTTCTCATTCAAGACTCTAAGTCTGTAAGGAATGCACTCTAAAATAGCACACCCATGTCTGCACCATATGCCTGGTTCGAGAAATGTAGTTACATCTTTAGTGTTATCTAGTTGCAGCAAGCATATTCACCCAGACCAGACTCTCCACAGCATGATGTAGTTGCAGGACAGTTGTAGGGGTGGTTGTCACTGCTTCTAGTTCTTCCCTTACCTCACCCTTATAGAGGTGCTCCTGTGTACTCATAGAGGTTGTATGTATGAACAAGCATTTTCTGTGAGTGCTTATCCCCGCGGAGATGTACAAGACATTCTCTTTTCTATCTTTCACACCGCTAACCAATTTCCTTGGTCTACATCTGGTGGATTGAGGAGACCAGGGGAGTATCTGTGTCTTTTTTGGTGTCCTTATTGTTGCTTGCACAGGGCAAATTTGACAGCATTCTAGTGTTAGTATGCCAGCTGAGTGCAACCAACCCACTCTTACCTACAGATCTTGGTTACTGACAGTCAGAGTCTCACTGCTCCCTATGGCTCCTAACTACCTTTGCATCTTTGTTACTGGTACCCCAATAAACTGCCCCACCAATGAGTGTGAAAAGCCACATACTCAAAGACAGTTCCTTGCTAATCCTCTTTGCCCTGCTCCATTAACAGTGCATTCATTTTCAAGGAGAGTTTCTTCTACCGAGCTAAGAATGTGTGCTATAAGAACAGACACCAGTAAATATACTCCCGGGCCCGCTGACATTCCAGTAAATTCCAATGCTGAGCTATTTAATCAGCGACTTATTTAGGTTTATTTTTCATCAGGCAAGGTATTGGGCAAAGTGCATAATTTTGTGTTCAGAAAGAACTCTCCTGCCACACTCTTCCCTTCCATGTCACAAATAGAGGGGCAAGGGAGCTTCGCTGTATGACATGATTGAAGAAGCAGACAGTCTGGGAACTCAGGCTAAGTGTTGCTTCCAGGCAGCACCCCTGGTAGCTGTCTTCCGCTAATTGTTCATTGGCTAGGCTATTATCCAATACTAAGACAATGGATGTTTAAGGGGCTGTGTGATGCCTGACAGATTATCACGGTAATTCATAGCAATTAGCGCACAAGTGGTGCACGTGGCTGGCACACAGTGTGCACGTGCGAATCCCTGCGCCAGCCGCGTGCGCTAAAATCCTTTTCCGCGCACAGCGTATTCATGGATTTTAACTACCAAATCCAGCCGTGGCGCACAGTGGCGCAGCGACCCTGCAGCAGCGCCAGTTACGCCCCCAAGAACGCCCCTCGCGCAAGGAAAAGCCATCAAAATGCCCAATCCAGCACAAAGGGCTGCGCTAACCCTGTACCAGTATACAGGGCTGCCACACAGCACACGGCAAGCGGGGAACGTGTATTACTGGGGTTCGCGGGAAGTCTCACACGCGATTTGAGCAGGGTACGGGTATTTCAGGGGTGCATGGGAAGTTTCACACGTGATAGGCTCTGTACGAGTGGGGTACGTGTATAACTGGGGTTCACGTGAAGTCTCACACGCGATTTGAGCAGGGTACGTGTATTTCAGGGGTGCATGGGAAGTTTCCCACGCGATAGGCCCTTTGCGAGTGGGGTACGTGTATTTCAGGGGTGCGCAGGAAGTTTCACACGCGATTGGCCCTGTGCGAGTGGGGTACGTGTACAACTGGGGTTCACGTGAAGTCTCACACGCGATTTGAGCAGGGTACGTGTATAACTGGGGTTCGCGTGAAGTCTCACACGCAATTTGAGCAGGGTATGTGTATAACTGGGGTTTGCGTGAAGTCTTACACGCGATTTGAGCAGGGTACGTGTATTTCGGGGGTGCGCGGGAAGTCTCAAAAGCGATTTGATCAGGGTACGTGTATTTTGGGGGTGCACGGGAAGTCTCACACGCGATAGGCCCTGTGCGAGTGGGGTACGTGTATTTCAGGGGTGCGCGGGAAGTTTCACACGCGATTGGCCCTGTGGGAGTGGGGTACGTGTATAACTGGGTTTCGCGTGAAGTCTCACACGCGATTTGAGCAGGGTACGTGTATAACTGGGGTTCGCGTGAAGTCTCACACGCGATTTGAGCAGGGTATGTGTATAACTGGGGTTTGCGTGAAGTCTTACACGCGATTTGAGCAGGGTACGTGTATTTCGGGGGTGTGCGAGAAGTCTCAACGCGATTTGAGCAGGGTACGTGTATTTTGGGGGTGCGCGGGAAGTCTCACACGGGATAGGCCCTGTGCGAGTGGGGTACGTGTATTTCAGGGGTGCGCGGGAAGTTTCACACGCGATAGGCCCTGTGCGAGTGGGGTACGTGTATTTCAGGGGTGCGCGGGGAGTCCTATACGTGAATTGGCAGTGTGGGTCCTCCCAGGTGTTCCTTCTACACCTTCCATGGCCCCTGCAGGCAGCCTACACCACAGGGGACTACTCCACACCCCTGGTCATGTCCCGCAGGCAGCCCATCCACCATGGGCATGCCCACCAGCCAAGCCACATGTCAGCTTGCACCACTGATCACCAACTCATGTCCCCTTGCACCCCGCCCCCCAGCAGTCATGGGCACCTGCCAGCAGGCCCCCACTCATGTCCCACACATGTCCCCCTGCACCCCCACCCCCCAGCAGTGCGGGGCACCTGCCAGCAGGCCCCCACCCATGTCTCCCTGCACCCCCACCCCCCAGCAGTCAGGGGCACCTGCCAGCAGGCCCCCACCCATGTCCCCTGCACCCCCACCGCCCAGCAGTCAGGGGCACCTGCCAGCAGGCCCCCACCCATGTCCCACACATGTCCCCCTGCACCCCCGCACCCCAGCAGTGCGGGGCACCTGCCAGCAGGCCTCCACCCACGTCCCCCTGCACCCCCACCCCCCAGCAGTCAGGGGCACCTGCCAGTAGGCCCCCACCCATGTCCCCCTGCACCCCCACCCCTCAGCAGTCAGGGGCACCTGCCAGCAGACCCCCACCCATGTCCCCCTGAACCCCCACCCCCCAGCAGTCAGGGGCACCTGCCAGCAGGCCCCTACCCATGTCCCCGTGCACCCCCACCCCCCAGCAGTCAGGGGCACCTGCCAGCAGGCCCCCACCCATGTCCCACCCATGTCCCCCTGCACCCCCACCCCCCAGTAGTCAGGGGCACCTGCCAGCAGGCCCCCACTCATGTCCCCCTGCACCCCCACCCCCCAGCAGTGAGGGGCACCTGCCAACAGGCCCCCACCCAGGTCCCACTGCACCCCCACCCCCCAACAGTCAGGGGCACCTGCCAGCAGGCCCCCACCAATGTCCCTCTGCACCCCCGCCCCCCAGCTTTGAGGGGCACCTGCCAGCAGGCCCCCACTCATGTCCCCCTGCACCCCCGCCCCCCAGCAGTGAGGGGCACCTGCCAGCAGGCCCCCACTCCTGTCCCCCTGTACCCCCACCCCCCAGCTGTCCCACCCATGTCCCCCTGCACCCCCACCCCCCAGCAGTACGGGGTACCTGCCAGCAGGCCCCCACCCATGTCCCCCTACACCCCCACCCCCCAGCAGTAAGGGGCACCTGCCAGTAGGCCCCCACCCATGTCCCCCCTACAAAAAATAATGATGCACAATCATGGCCCACTTCTACACCAAAAAAAACACTTCACGCCACCCCATTCTTGAGATGCAATGATTTCCCAATCCACCCCACACTGACATGCTTATCTCAAGACACAAACCAAAAGTCAACTATGTGCATCAACACATGTCCGTCACACACATACACTGGTTGGCATTGATTGTTTAAACCCACATTTTCACGTGCATCAACCCAATGATGGAATCCCACACATGGAACTAAAATTTGAAAATGTATTATGTACATAAATAAATCAATGAAAAGAAAGCATACCAAAATAGAAAAAATGAAATGAACAGCATGTGCAAAAGATGAGTGAATGAAAATCATAACCAATCCAAAACAATTTGCAAGAAAAACAGTCCAAACTCTCCCTCCACCAACGCAAATCCAAAGGAAAGGAAAAGAAAATCCATTGCTTCATGTCCATGATGAAAAAAAAAAATTCAAATGAATCCATAGTCCAACTATTTACAATCCAATGTGGAAAAAAAAAAACATTAATCCACGTGCAAACTCCCAAAAAATATTTCAAATAAATCCATTGTTGGAGTATGAAAAGGGTCCATGAGCCCAACCAAACAAATGAAACCTATCTAACAAACTACCTAAAAATACAACTATATACAAATTTGTGTGGCATTGTCCATTCACCACAAATAAAAGGAAAATGAAAAGGAAACTTAACTCTAAAAACTATTTACAATGGCAGCGGGCTAGTCCGACGGCTCACTTCCCGATTTCCCGGGCCAGGGCATCATCGAACTCCTGCTCGATGTCCCGGAGGCGGTCCTCTTCCATGGCCCCGAGGGTTGGCAGGGACGACGACATCTGGACCTCCAGGTCCCTGCGAATTGCCTCGAGGCACTCGGCCTGCCTCAGAGCCCTACGCATGTTCTCCGCCCTGACCTTCGTGAGCCGTGCCTCTTCCGCCCGCTGCCGCTCCGCATCTATAGCATGGCCTAACCACTGCCACACGGAAGACACTTCCAGTCCTGGGTCCTCCTGCCCTCTGGCCGATGCCTGCCCCTCCGATGTTGAAGGTCCCGAGCCATCATGGCTCCCACCATTTTGCTGCTGTTGCTGTGCCTGTGCCTGTGCCCTGGCTCTTGCTGCCTGCACGTCCTCCTCCGGCTGGGGTGCAGTTGTTGAGGTGGCCACCCCTGCTGGACGTCCGATTCCCGACTGTGGCAGGGATCTTTCCTCCACCAGCCTGGCCGCAGGGTCAGAGGCAGCTCCACAGGGTACCCAGGTGATACATGGGTGGGAAGATGGCATGGAGGACGACTGGTGCATAGGGGGTTGAGGTGAGGAGGGGGTCGGAACAAGGTCCAGCAAATGGAGGAATCCGGCCCTGGTGACCTGTCCCATTATGTCAACGCGGCCAACGAGACATTCGAGATGACGTGCAGTGTCCTCACGAAAACACTGCAGGTCACCTCGCATGCCTGCTGGTGCAGGATGATGCAGTCACAGGATCGGGCACAGGATTACACACAGGCACCTCCGCGGCGGCCTGTGCTGCCTCCTGTCCCTGCCACTGCACTGCACCACTAGCACCAGTGGAATCCCCACCTCCAGACCCCGTGTCTGTCCCTTTCACGGCCTCCTCCTCCACCAAACCTCCCACCAACCTGGATGACTCCGTGCCATCTTCCTCCGTCAGACCCTGTGGGGTCTCAGCTGCCCCTTCTGCTGCCGAGGAGTCCAACTCTGACCTCCACCTCTTGGACCTACCCTCGGCAGCTGCGGCCTGGGACACGGCACCTGACTCCTCACTCCCTGATGAGATGACAACTTGGGAGGGGAGCAGGGCCTTGCGTCTCCGGCTGGCGTTGTGATCCCTGCCGCTATGCTCCACAGCACCCTCTCCGCCCTCTTCATCAGTTGACGCTGCAGATAGGGAGAGAAAGAACACAGGCATCAGGGCACTGTACAATGGACTGATACACACATGACAGTTGCACATGAGTGGCAGTGTCAAACTTCAGTCATGGCATCACAATCCCCAACACACATGTCATTTCAACTCACACACATGAGCAATTCCACAGCCATATTGCACCAGCCAGCACCATCCATACACATACCACAGCATGAGCATCTGAAGGTGAGCCTGACGTCACATGAAACATGGGGAGTGCACAACACATGCACACACGCCACCACACTTACATGCATGTGTACATGTCCACCAACTGTCACAGTGATGAGATCGCCATCCATGTCACATCTGGCATTCAGCCTTCTACATGTCAGTGTCACATGCATCCAAGTTGCATCACAGTTGCACACTTGTCAAATACACACACATGCACATGTACACAGTGCAGATACATGCAGCAGGAACCACCATCCATGTGTGACACCACAATCATGCCAATGTACATGCACAGAATTTCAAACATGTGTGCTCCCACATCTGCATTTGGCCTGCATGCTTACCCACACATACACCATCCATTTGTCTCACACATGAGAGGACTCACATGTGTCAGCATCACCCCCCTGTACATACACATCCATACATGGCCATACAAAAACACATGGGCAACCTGCCCACTACAGGCACACCACGACACGCACAGCGTACAATCAGTAAGCATGTACACTTACCGCTCGACTCCAGATGGGTCTGCCTCTCAAGGACCTGGACGTGGAGCGCTGGGCATATGCATTCCAGGACCCTAATTTGGTGTTCCGACAGGTGGCCCCGGCGCCCCTTAGCATCTGCTGCCTTCACGAGGCGCCGGGCCTTGTTGAGGGTCCTGGACCTGATGTCCTCCCAGTGCTTCTTGAAATGTTGTAAGTCACGGACTGCCACCCCCTCCGCGTTGATGGCAGTCACGATGTCCATCCAGATCCTGGTCCGTCCTTCCTTGTCGGCGCGCACACTTCCGAAGAGGGCCTCATACTGCCCCAGGACTTGCTCCACCAGGACACCAACTTCAGTGGCAGTGAAGCTGGTGGGCCTCTGCCTCTCTGGCTGGGGGTTTCCAGTGGTGCCAGATGATGTTGTGCCCGACATGGCAACCCCAGAGGCAGGAGTGGGTGGGCAACTGGGTCCTGGGGCTGGGCTGTGGAGCAATGGTATACCAGTCGGGAGTCTTTGGTTCCAGCAGTGGTGGTCAAAGCAACTGCACCCCTGGCTGATGTGCAGGCAGCAAATAGCAGAGCACGTGGGCAGCAGGCAGTCAGGCAGCAGCAGATGGCAGGTGGGAGCGTGCGCGGGGCTCTGGGGGGCAGTAATTCGGCCTTCTGGGCAGGAGCGTGGTCTTCCGTGTGTTGTTGCGTGGCCAGCTTGATACGGAGTGATTTGGCACGTGAAAATCTTGCACGTCTGCGTGTAATTCGAGAAAAGGCCCTTAGCGCGTAAGTGCGTCAGCACACGTACGCGGTTTCATTGGACCAAAGGCTCTTAGCGCGTAAGCGTGTCTGTGACGTGACGCGCGCGGGTGTTTCCCTCATGGCACGTGATGACAGAGCCTATGTGGAAAAACTGCACGTCCGAGTGTCATCGCGTGTAATTGGAGGAAAGGGCCCGCGTACACGCGTATGTGACATGTACGTGTGGGCCGGTTTAAAAGTATCGTGTAGGACTCCATTTCCTTGTACGTGCTTTTCATGGAGAGCGAGTGGGTGAAATCTGTACTTCTTGTCGGTTCACACGCGATTACTTCACAGCGTTTCTAGTTCGTACTCCCTGTTACCTCTGACAGCTTTCCCTTTTCTTCATTTTTTGGGCCTGTTTCCTCAAACAGCGTTCACTTCTCCTTTTGTCCTGTCTCCTCAGACAGCGTACAATTCTTCTTTTTCCAGGCAGACGGTGAGTCGCACACTTATTTACCAACTGTGCTTGCCCATGTGTCGCGTACCCCTTCAGAGGTCATTGTAGGCTGCGTGCATTACGCGTACGCTTATTTTTGTGTTTCTGGCTGACACAGCATAGTGCGGGTTCATTATTCCACGCACGTGGTCTACAAGGGGTTGCGTGCACGTTAGTTTTTGTTTTTGGGCGGCCTGTGCATTGCGTGACCCGTCATCTTTCCCCAGGGGTCACAGACAGCCTTGTTAGAGCACTAGGGTACGAATTCCATCTAGTACCCTACCCCTTTGACCCCCAATTTCCCAGGACAATAGTTTACTGCTCCTCTCATACGCACAACAACATCAGTGCCATGGTTGGGAGGCGACCAAGCGGTAAGGGAGGCAAAGGTGGCTGACATTCAAAAGGTGGACGTGGTGGGCGCGGTAGGGGACGTGGCCGGGATTTGCAGGGGGCCCCTATACCCCCATGTGTGGAGGACCTATCAGGGACACCCATGCCCCCCCATGGTTGAGGGAAACGTGGCTGAGACCATCCCAGCTCAGCCCTTGTTGGACCAGCCCATTGTGGCACCTGACCTGGCACAGGATGACTCCCAGGCTGACTTCCAGGTCAGCAAGTCTAGGCCACGTGTGGCGGTGCAAGTTGTTGTCACCAAGCCACGTGGATCTGGGGCAGCTATGTCATCTGCTGCCCCAAGTAGGCAGGGTGGGGAGGCTGCAGGGGCAGCTGCAGCTCCATCCGCCCCAGCTCTGACTCTCCCAGCCAGGACAGTGTCGGTCCAGGTCCATCAAACTGACGTTCCCCCTGCCAACAACACCTTGCAACCAATGCCTGCACCAAGACCTATGGTCATAGTGCATTCCCACACTCCTACTACCCAGTCCACCAGTGCTTCTGCCCCTACTGACCAGAGCGGCGTAAGCCACTCTGGCTCCGCTCCACCTTCAAAAAAGAGGAAGAAGGGTGCTCTGGCACAACAGGCTGAGACCCCAGACACGGCTACACACTCCGGCACGTCAAGGAAGCCTAGTTTTAATGACCCGGAACTTGATGCACTTGTGACCTATGTGTCAGCACATAGCCGCAAAATGTTGGTGACTCCAGGGTGCAAGACCACACCTGGTCAACGTAGGGCACACTGGCAGACCATTGCGGACCGCATAAGTGCCCTTGGATTTGTGAGGCGCACAGCTGATGATTGATACAAGCGGTGGAATGACCTGAAACGCAGAGCAAAGAACAAGCTGCCCTCAAATCATGCCGCTACTCTGGTGACTAGCGATGGGTCTCCACCAGAGCACAACGAACTCACTGAACATGAGTCTGTTGCTGGGGCCTTCGTCACAGAGGAACAGATCCAAGGTGTGGGAGAACTACCTGATTCCGACGCATTGTCCGGTGCTTGCCCATGCATGTGTGTGTAATCCATGTGTATGTTGTTTGGGTGACGGGTTCTGATTGAGTGCCAGGTGAGGGTGTGTGTGCCTGGGTGGTATGGGTCACCCATGTGCTTCATCCAAAACATTCAGCGGCCTTGGATTTGGGTGTGACAGTATCCCTTCTGCCTACAGTAGTAATTTAGCGCAACATTACGGCAGTTGCCCTTGAAGTGGCATCTTGCAACAACATTGTTTGTATTTTTCAGTGTTCGTTCAGGCTGATTGTTTCAATTCTCCCACTTTTGCTACGCATTCCTCAGCCCTATTGTCACATATATGACATGCTTCTGTCATTGATGAACCCCACATTGGCCCACATGTGTTACCTTGTTAGGTGAATGATTTGACCATTCAGGCTGATTGAGTATTGGCCTGATCACATACATTTTTGGGGACTGTTTGAATATGGAACATGATAGTTGTTTCCTGTCATGTTGAAGTGCACAACCATTGATGTGTACATCGGCCTACAATCACTGTATTTTTGTACACTGGATGTGTTGCAGTTTGTGGCACATGCGTATTTTGTCACACTATGTAGCATTTTTCATCTCATCATATCCATCTCACATGGATGGCTGACAGTACTCATTCACTGACATATGGATGTACTTGTGGAATGTACCATGGCTATGGTACATGCCATCTGTGTGATGGCATGTGTCATGTATGTGTATTGGACATGCCACTCACAGGCCAATGTGTGATGGCATTGCTACCCAGCATGCAGCAAATGTGTTGCTCTTCCATCTTGGTGTCATCAGTGTCTGCCTTTTGCCTCCCCTTCAAACTCAGTGACATTGCATGCATGGGAGGGTTATAGTCATGTGGGACATGTGTAAATCATGTACTGGTTCTGTAGCTTGTCAGGCCTATTTGTGTGCTATGGTGCTAATGCCTGTTTCCATTTTTTGTCTTTCATGTTTTTGCAGGGGATGACGCACTTGATACTGTTGAGGTTGAGGAGATGGTGCAGACCCAGGAGGATTCTCAGGCACGACCGGGCGCCAGTGGGAGACGTGGTGTGGTGGTGGGTGAGAACCCAATCTTGCTGCAGACCATTCTGTCCAGGGGTGTCTCTGGGTGCACCTCCCCAGACCTCTATTCAGGTTCTGATTTGGATGATGAGACCTATGTGCTGTCGCAGGTAAGTGTTTCTGGCAGGGATTCTGTTCTGTCCAACCCACCTGCACCAGGGGTAGAACCCTCTATGGGGATGTCAGTGTTGGTAAGTCTGCCTTTGGCGGTTACGGATGCAGGGTCACGCTCCACAACATCTGATCCTGTTCCTGGGCCAGCAGATCAGAGGGGGAATGCAGTCCTGCAGCCTCAGGCAGTGCCGGCACAGCAAGGCGCATATCGCCTTGCCCCAAACAGGTGTGGTGCCCGCCGACACGGTGGCCGTACGCCACCAGACAATACCATATGGGAACAATCCATGTACGGTATGGCAACCCAACAGGCAGCATCAGTTGAGATGATGGCTCAAGCAATGGAGAGGGTGGCCACTTCCATTGGCCCCCCTGAAAGGCAGATGGAGCTACTACAGCAGGCAACAGACTCCATTTGCCAATCACACAGGGAAGACATGTTGGCGTCCAACAGGGACCGACGGATGGCACTGGAGACTCTGCGCCAATCCATCTCAATAGAGTCCCAGGCCCACAGGGAAGCCCTGAGGGAAGAACTCCATAACCTCAGGGAGACTCTTCTTGACCTTGAGGCTTCCACTAATTTCAGGACAGAACAGCAGCTGGAGCGGCTCACACGTTCGCTCTCAGCTGAGATGCAGGCAACACGTGAGGAATCCGGACACCACGGGAGGCCATGCGTGCAGAAATGCATGCAACCCGTGAGGTGGTGCATAGGGATCTCTGCACTTTAATCCTCCAGAATCAGACCTTCAACACCTGCATGCTTGCTGCCATGGAGGACCATACCAGGGCTTTGCGTGGGCTGCCTCCCATAGCACCACCACCTCCTGATGCAGCAGCAGAGGGTGATGAGAGCGACAGCAGCAATTCTCCCACAATAGCGTAGCCGTGCAGGCCATGAGCCCATGGAGGTGTTTTTTTCCCAACATCCACACAGGTGGCTGTTGGTGCGCACCCTGCCCTCGGACCTCCTGGGTGGCTTCCCCCTCCCCTCGCCCCCACATGGCCATTTTTGATTTTTGATTTTTAAATTTTTTTTACAGTGTGTTGCCTTGTGTGGGTCCCGTGGGCATCCACTGTATTCCAGCTGGGCACATGCAGGCTTGTCCTGAGTTTGGGTTAGATGCTTGGGTTCGTGAGACACACACCCCTCCAGCTTCACGTTTCCATGGGCTTGCAAAGGGTGTGCCCAAGTGACAGTGAATTACACAGTGACGTTGGACTCCCATGAGCTGTGTGGGCAGTCTGTAGTCAATACTGTGTATACATTCCTAGTGGATATTGTTGTTGTATTGTACACTACATTTTGTATTGAAATGTGCTTGTGCTTCCATGTCTCCCTCCAAATTTGCAGGTTCATTCCTCATGTCTTCATAAGGCCATCTACTTTGGAGATGGAGTTCATGTTCTATGCAGTACACTGACACATTTGGAAGGCTGCAACACTACAGTTGGAAGGGGTCGATGTGGCGGCATATTCAGGTTGTAAGACTACGACTACTTTAACTTAGTACTGTCATGTTTTTCCTATGTTTGAGGTTGTGTTGCTGCATTGTATTGTTGGTAAGTATTTGGTCATGTGTGTTGTTAGTTCTACATTACTGGGAGCATATTGTGTGTGGCCAGTTTCCATTAGGGACAGTGTACTTTGTGACACTTGTGTCAGGTTTTGGGGATTGCTTTGTTTGCTTTCACATAGCATGACATGCCATGGTGTGTTGGGTGGCGGAGCTGGGGAGGGGTTGGGTGACATGGCGCTGTTGTCATGTTGTGTTTTAAAACGGGGTCATGAATTTAGCAGCATAGCATAGAAGTGTCTTTTGATGACACAACATTGGTGGCGTTTGTGTAGGTAGGGATGCACACAATGTAACACTTCCAGGTGACCAATCTCAGGCTGGTATGGTTGTGACAGTTGACTGTCCCTTATGTCATCATCATTGATTGTCAGCTGGTATGTGCCAGGGCTGTGTGCACTCCACAGGGGTGTGATTTTAGGTGAAGTAATTAGCCACCAGCTGCGTACGGGCTGCCTCACCCCGTGCCCTTTCCCCTCCCATGCACAGCGGGCGTGCATGTCGTTGGGGATGTGGGGGCACCACCATGTCCACCGGCAGGCCCCGGCGTGTTGCAACATTGTGCAGGACACATGCTGCCACTATGATCCTGCACACTACTGGGGGAGCGTATAACAGCTGCCCGCCAGAACAGTCAAGGGAGCGAAAGCGTGACTTGAGCACTCTGAATGTGCGCTCCACTATGCCCCGGGTTGCAATATGGGCTGTGTTGTATCTTACCTCAGTGGCGTGGTGGGGTTCCGAATTGGCATCATCATGTGGGTGCTCAAAGGGTAGGCACTGTCCCCTGGGGAGGTGGTGATGGGTATCATTAGTGGGGTTGTGACATTACTCAGTATCTGACATGCATGCATGTGCTGTGGCATTTATACTCACCAAGCAGCCATGTATCGCCATGCCGCCCAGCTTCTAGGTCCCGGTTTAGGGTTGACATTCTGCAAATGAAACTGTCATGGGTGGACCCTGGATAGTTGGCATATACTGAGGTGATGATTCCCTTGGCATCACATACTACCTGGACGTTGATGGAATGCCAGTGCTTACGGTTTCTATAGATGTGCTCAGATGCCCTGGGAGGACGTAGAGCCACATGGGTGCAGTCAATGGCACCTAGCACTTTGGGGAAGTGTGCCACCCCGTACGAATCCTGGACGACAGCGTGCCTTTCGGCAGGTGTTCTGGGCAGGTATATGTGCCTGCGGACTGATTGGCGTGCAGTCATAATGCCCAACACCTGGTGCAGGCAGCGTGACTGCGTGGCCTGTGACACCCCCCCACTATGGCACTTGTCTGCTGAAATGATCCAGTGGCCAAGAAGTGCATTACATTGAGGACCTTCTCCAAGGGGCTGAGTGCTTGGGAGCAAGGGTGGGTGATGTGAGGTCATCCTCCCACTCACTCACCAGTTCGAGTATTATGTGAGGTGGAAACCTGTACCTCCCATACACCTGGTCATCAGGCATCCCAAAAAGGCAGGTTCTGGGTGTGAAAATTCTGGGCCTGACTATCCTCCTCCTCCTCCTGCGGTATCCCACGACCACTGCTGCTAGGAACGGTATATTCATCCTGGCGTCTGTGCTTGTTTGTTGTTTGCACGCACTTTTATGCTGCGCGGGTCCACGTACACCTGCTTCCTGCTGGCATACGTGTTTCCGGATTAGCGCGTCATTTTAGGCGCACGCGTTAGCCCCGTTTGATTCCATGAATACGTGTTGCAGGCGAGCGTGTGGGCGTTCCATGCACTTGCCTCCTGTACTTCCCCCGTGACGCCCACATTTTCACGTGTTGTTCCCCATTCCGCGTGTCACGCCCCGTGTTATGCCTACTTTTGTTGTGTGCGCCGTGCTATGCGCGCTTTCGCTGTGCGCTTAGCGCACGCTGTTTGAAGGCGTGTGCGCCAGCGTGTGCCGAACAGGATTTTGGAGCACATCCATGGATTTCCACGCGCACGGACTTCCATGAATCGCAGTGCGCTGGTTTCGCTGCGATTTTCGCACTGGCACTGCGATTTGCACGCTCTCGCACGCTTTTGCACGCTTTCGCACGCCTGCGCTGAAATTTTCGGCGCACATTAATTCCATGAATCGGCCTCTATGTGTTTAATGTTTAATCACCCATCATGAAATGCTCGCGTTGCACCTGCACCATGGAAGTCCTGTCGCAGCGCATTAGGTAGGTGCTCAATGTGGTGGTGTCCAGTAAGGACTTCTTCCTTCGTGAGGTAGGGATGAATATGGGTCATTCTCTGCTCAGAGGAACTGTTGATAATATTAGCGTTTGCCAATTAGAGGTTGAAGTAAGCATCTATATGTAGGAACCAAGTTCCTCTACTTTCATATTAACTGTAAAATAGTTACTACATAATCCAAGCATTTTCACATTTCCAGTAATTTGTTTGCAGCTATAATATGATTCTATTTTCTAAAATTGGACTTGGTATGCTCCTGGACGCAGATTATTTTACTCAGGTTCCTTTGGAGTAGGGAGGCAGTAGAACCATTTATAAGAGCCTACCTTCTTGTTGACCCATCTGTGAGGTTGAATGGTTGTTACAGGTCCTGGTTGAAATGTCAATGATTAGTCAATTCTCTAATCACTGAATGCATACGTGTCTATCAAACTGCCCCAGAAAGTAAGATCCAGATCAGATGCAAAATGCATTCTCAATTTAAGTAGTCATTGCATGTGTTAATGGTGAGGAGTAGAATTGCAGGTTTAAAATCTCTACTGAACTGAGTTTAATAAAATGATGCATTAAAGTTGTCAGTTTTAGATCTCAAATTTTAGACCATTCTTCTACAAGAGGGGCAGCTGTGGTTGAAAAAATATTTACAGCAAGAGATGAAGCTGCCTACTTGGCATCAGACATTACCAGGGGTTAATTCAATATAAATAGGTGCTGGAGCAGCTCATCACAAATTACCAACCATCATTCATTTTAGGAACAAAATCTTAAGGGGCTCTTAGTGAATTATCAGTTAATGCCACTGAAGATGTGGATAGAGAGGGGCTCCCGTGGAGAAAATAAATGACACACGCTAAAGGGGTACTGAGAAAAAAGCCAGCACTGTTGCCTTAAAGATGGCTATAGGAGAAATGTGAAAACCTAAGAGAAATATACATGAAAAGGAATTATCCAGGCAAAGAAGTACTAATTATACGCAGTGCATTAGGGAGGCAAAAACAACCGAGAACAGGCTATCAAGTCACTGAGAGCACTGGACACACCCATAACTAACATGACTTTTACAGAGGAGTGGTCTAACGACTATAGATGATAAGAAAACATATCAATCAAAATATTAAAGAAACCTAACAGATTTTGATTCAAAAGCAAATCTCACAGATGTTCCATGCATGAAGAGAAGCCCTGCATCCTCCAGGTTCAAAATGGTGGTCAAGTGTGGTGTGGTAGCACACCTGCTGGCCGCTGGTGTCGGCGGTGTGGGTTTTCATGATGCGAGGAGCTGTACCGTGTGCTTAAAACTGCCACCATTGTGCAAAGTATGTGGCGATTGGAATGTCAGAGGTGTTTCCTGGTGTGCCTGGTTATAAAGTCACAGTGGTTGAAGGAGCAGCAGCATGGGCTTATTGTAGCATAAGGGCTGAAGTGGGGCAGACCATTCCGCAACTTTCCAGCTACCGAAAGAAGGGAGAGGATAATTATCTGCATGGAATGGAGGTTTGGCATAGTGGGTGTGCTGGCTTTTTGGAGGGATAAGGTGAGAACTGAGGGATAGGACATCTTGGGCCTGGCCACAAGCCCTGCTGCATGTAGGTGCCTGCCCTCACTGGCTCTCCTGCGTCCACCCATTGATATTGAACTCTCTCTTTCCAGTTTGAGAGCTCCTATGCCTCATTAATGTTTCATTGCTTTGTGGGGGTTTTCACCCTCCTGTCAATACCTATCCAGCCACCTCTTCTGCTGCAAACTTTGAACAGACACCAAATGAACCATGTTGGAAGGTTATCTATGGGTCCTCGGGACACTGAAGAGGCACCTTCGATTGTGCTTTCTCATGCCTTTCTCGAAGCAACCGCTTCAGATATTTGATGAATTCCCAAGGGGGGGGGGGGGCGGAGGGGCTAATTCCTTCTGGCTTATAGCCCTTCTCTGTCTGATTTTCTTCTGTGGGGCCTATGGGTGGATGTGTAGGACAAACCATGTTAGACTGTGGGTTTTACTTCTATCTTGGTTTCTTTTCACTTTACTAATTATTTCTTGCAAAGTTTTATTTTGTTCAATTTTAAATTTGTATGATGTTTTGTTTTAACTCCCTCAAATCACTGCAACTTACCTTCAGTGCCAGGAAGCCTGTTCAGATGCACACATGTGCTTGTTAAAACAGGAAACAAACAAAACACCAATGAACTGGCTAAAGAATGTATCTAGGGTCATTTAGTAGCAGCATTCTGGAAGTACGGGTGACCCTTCCAAAAGGCCATCTAGAGGCCGTAAGAGGTGGAACAACAAACACATTGTCGTGGCGGCAATGATTCCCAAAACAAAAACAAAAGAAAAAGTGTCCTAGTCTCACCAGCACTCCTCTGGAAGCAGGTAGACCAAATTCAGAACTCTCAGAAAACATAGAAGGGATTAACAAGGGCACACAAAGAGAAAGGCTGCACAGACTCGGCATACAGAAAAAACAGGGCACAGAAAAGATCAGCGGACAACAAAGAATTGGGTGCTGGAACAATTGCTCAAAAAGCAGACACAGATGTCTGTAATGCTCCTCTGTACTGGTGGGCCCAGACATGATATGATAGGTAGAGAGGCTCTTCTGCGCTATCCAGCAGTGCCACCGCAGCAGGCAAGAGACCCACATGCCTTCAGAGAGCTCTGATCCAGGCCCCAGACACCACAAGTCCAACTTCCCCATGCAGCACTGACCAGATCCATACACGATGCCTGCCACCATTGATGATGCTGTGCCAGTGGGGACACCAGTGGCCAGAGAAGGCAGTGCCACCTTCCTGGCTCTGGTAGGCTGCACATCTGGTCCTCTTGGTCAATGACAGGTAGTGGCCCAACGAGTCAGACATGTTCCAATACTGAGATGTGAGGGACAAAACCGACTAATTTAAACTTGATCAATTTCTCCATTAGAACAGGTGCTATACATCTGACTTGTGCAGTTATGGTTGACTCGATTGCTTAAAAAAACAGGAGACCCCATGCCGAGTGACAATTATCGCTCTATTTCTAGTGGTTCTAACTTTTTACGATTCAGGAAAATGCTGCCACAATCTTGCTCCAGGGGATTCTGGTGGTGTACCTATTCTTGTTGACTGGCAGTTGGTTTTCCGGCATCAAAAAGGTACAGAGGTTGTACTCTTGAATGTATAAAATTCAATGTACTGCAATGTTTTTCAATAAGATCTTTTTATGGGTTTTGTAAACAGACATGAGACATTGGGCCTCATTACGAGTTTGGAGGTAGACATGCTGTTTTTACTGGCATGGCTACCCCCAAACTCGGGTCCGGGTCCCAAAAAATGGGAATTACCTGGCCATTCCGACTTTTGTGGTCCCGGTAATTCCCATTCGCGGGATCCGGACCTGTTACGTCCTGATTCCCATTTCAGCCCCCATAGGGCTCAATGGGAATGGGGAGGATGGTAACAATGGTCCCGTTAATAACGAGGCCATTGTTAGCATCCTGTTCTGCTAGCGGGTGCCGCTCTGCACGTCTGGTCTGACCAGGCGTACAGAGCGGCCCCGCAAGCAGAACTAATAATGTGGCGGTAGAGTGATAATGGCGCTGGCAGCACTACCAGCGCCGTTATCACTCTACCGCGAGGGTCGTAATGAGGCCCATTGTTTTTAAAAAAAACATACAAATGGCTTTGTCAATTTTAGTTTTCTCCTCGCCTCTTCCCCATTCTACTCCTTTCATCTCCCCACTCCCACCCAACTACAGAGACCACCTTGAGCCAGGCATTTTCTCCAAAACCATTGAATTTGTTTGCCAGCCTCGTCTTCTTCAGGCCGAAAGAATAACTGCAGAAACTCTATATATAGGCACCAGGACCCTTTTAAACCTCCCATTTATGTGATTTGGTGGCTTTTCCCCATTGATGGAGGAGACACGAAAAAGCAGTCACTCTGCAGCTTTGCCTAAAATGATGCCTATGGAAGACCTGTAACAACTATAATCTAAATAAGGACAAGTTGCACAGTCTTCAACCTGCATAGATGTTGAAACTAATAGAAGAAACGAGCAGGAGTGTGTTGTAAATTGTTAGTTTAAAAGGGTCCTGGTGTCTATATACAGAGTTTCTACAATTATTATTTTTTTGCCCTGAAGAAGACGAGGCTGGAAAACATATTCAGTCCAGTTATTTGTTGAAACTAGTACAGTGTCAGTTTGTTAGGTGGCAGCAACATAAATATTCTTGATCCCCAAGTAGATTATTATACTTCCTGGGATGGATTTGTCCCTCTTCTAGTTGGCACTTTAATGGCACCCGAACCAATGTCACTTGAATGGCACCTGAATCAATATTTATACTAACCCATGGTTTGCACTTTAACCGTTTTATCACTTTTAGTATTCAACTTGAATCCAACGGATTGAATGACTTTTTAAGAAATGTGTGCATCAGAATACATTGTATTACGTGTATTTATTATTGGAATGTTGTGTTGTGAAACCTGTAACCGTCTTTGCACTGTGCAATCCGATTGCACCATGCAGGATGAGCGTCTGTCTGTTCCCCCTTGTCTTCACTCCCTGCATGGTTACGCCTTAATTGCACTCGGCAAAACTGCAGAATCGTTGACAGACCTATTTGCTGTTGTTCCCAATGTTAATTGTAGTATATGCACTTACTCTGCCTGTACAGACCATTATCGTTTCAGAATTTCAAGGGCTCTAAACGACTGTTGTTTCTCCCTTTGTTCTCTCCCTCCTTGAGTGCTTTGAAACACTTACATTGTATATAGGCGCTTTACATATAAACATTACCATTACCATTGTATCGATTTATTGATTCATGCGTATATACTGTGACATTCATTGATCATTTTTCCACGTGATAAATGTACATTAGCTTCATTCTAAATACAGTCTGGTGTTTGCCATGCAAGATGGTGTTTGCCATGCAAGATGTCTCTAAATTCGAAGGAACAGATACATAATTAATGATTTGTCGTGCAGTGAACTCTTTCTGCACCGATCTTCAAACTACAGATGCAGGGTTCAATAGCAGCAATCTGCAGGCCTGCGTGCTCTGCTGCCCTCTGCCGGCTGGCCCCAGAGCACTTGCACTTGCCAGGGCTCGCTGACCCGCCCCAAAGCGTTTCCACTACCAACCAGGAAGCTCCTGTCCTGATCCGGCAACAGACACCAGCTGACATTCTCAGCATCCATTGAAGGGACGACATAACAGAGGTCAGTGAAACCAAACTAAACGATCTACTTCTCCACAATTCATATGCTTTTTATGCACCTCATTTTATAAATGTAATCATATTCAAACATCACTTTCCTGAGCTCATTGTTGCTGTTTATTTATTGATATTGAATCAGCTCTCTATTTCTGATTGGTAGTGCTCGATACTGCTCTGTCACGCTTTGATATTTAGGAATCCCGCGTGGCACATATTAGTGCAAGCAAAAGAACTATTAACATTGACATTTTCTGGCAGAGCGTCTCATGCAACGTTTGCTTCTTTCTGATTCATAGGAATGAACAAATGTTCCAATAGTCATTCATTCCATTCGACCACAGACTGCCCAAACAATAAACCCAGTGCATTTCCTTTTGAAGTAACCTTTAGAGACAGTTTTCCCTTTAGGGTGTTTTACTTCAATACCCATGTCTTTACATTTCAGTTGAGAAACCTGTTAGTAATTTTCCCAAAAGTGTCGACCTACTGGCGATGTTGTATTGTTATTATGAATAACACTTTTAGGCTCCTGAATTCCTGCACCCTCATAGTTTCACTGATGGAAACATTCGCACACGGGGATTTCATGCAATATACTGTGCATTTTGATATGCATGCATGAACCATTTGCAATTGGATTTCTTGTCCCATTTTCGGATGACACAGCACATCGTCACGTATTACATTATTATAATGAATACATTTAAGACATGATGTGTGCCTTTTTTAGGGGGATTAGATAACTCTAGTTATCCAATGTCAATCGTATGTCAGCTTGTACCAACGGATCACATACATTTTGTAGGTATTTACAATCCATCACTGGAGTAGGCCATAAAAGATTTTTTTTTTTTTAAATCAGGGTCAGTCTGTAATATTAAGAAGTGCCTCTTTATTATCTATTCAATTAGTCATGCTTAGGGCACGAAATGAGTTACTGTTAAGAATTTTCCCTCCATTGTCATCAATGGAACCCCCAGGTATTTGCCATGCCTTGAACCCTTGCTTGACTTTGGAGGCTTCACTTACCTTGCCCAACTCGTTTATTATGGTGGCAATGTTCAGCCCATAATGTTACCCATGCAGGGGGACTATGGGCCTCAGTACGAGTTTTATGGTATCTCAGGGGTAAATCCGCTGAGATACCACCAAATGGAATGACCATTACCGCCACTTGGTCTGGTAGTAGGCGGTGTTAGTCCCCATTAATTGGAGTCCATAGGATTCTGGTGGCGGTAATTACACTGGTTTTGCCATGTTTTTTTGGGGGGGCTTGGTGGCAGATTTACATCCAGCTCTTAGCTGGAGGTGAATCCTCCACCTCACCACCAAACTCATAGTTGGGCGGTGCAGTAATGTGGCATTTTCAGTATTACTGCTGCATTACAGCCGATTCTTTACTGCACCGCCCAACTTGGAATAAGTACTGGGAAAGTCAGAGGGAAAGCCCAGCTAAGTACACCCATGAACCAGACAAGTGCAGACTGGAGACAAATACTGTAGTGTCATGCCTAGTGTCAGGTGACACAGGCACGTCCAGGACGGGTGCATCATGTGATCCAAGTTAAAGAGGCCGCACCCCGCACGCTAATGTAGCAGTTCCGTGTTACCCACATATGTGTGCAGGTGCCTTTGTCCGAGCTTCTGCCAGCACGTATGCTCACGCGCATTGCCTCGGCTTGAGAGCTGACATTGGTGATGAGGGAGCCCAACCCACACGAGCGGGCCCCCTTCTCCAGTCATTTCCCACCGCGCAGCATCCGGCGGCAGGGAGGACTGCTACTGGCCTGGCTCACTGTAGCAGTCACACGTCCCGCGAAAGACACAGCACTAGCGTGCACACCTCGCTTGGGTGCCCCGTTGAGAGTGGTGCAAGGAGGAGGAAGCGGCCACACCCCAACACGGCATTGGAGCTCCTAACAACAGAGCCCGACGCTGCACAAAGTGAGTGCTATCCCATCCCTGGCCCGACCAGAAAAAAAAAACCTTAGATGTGGAAAAAGGAAACAGCTCACTGTGCCCAAGGGGCTCAGACGCAGGGAATGTGCACTGGATTCAGAGTAGCTCTGACACACACCAGACATTGCAGTAGAAAGTGAACTTTTGTTTAGACTTTCCCTCGTGTCGTCCCTCCTTATATCATCGAGTCTGTCACAGATGATAATTCTTGGAGTAAAACAGAAGTCTGAAGTGACGTTCTTTGATAAGAGTATGAAGATTGTTTGCATAAGAGAGTGGGGACCAGTACAAAGCTAGGAGAGCTTTAACAAAATGGATCAGGTGCTTGGGCTCCAAGCAAGCCAGCTTAATCAAGGTAGTCGACTGTGGTCTCTGTGATCAAGATGCTTTTGTTTTCATATTCATAAACTAAAATACATAGGTCTGACAATCAACAGGCAACGTCAGCATGCATAATCAGCCCCGAAGAAGACAGTGGGCCCCATTAGGACCCGTGCGGACCCGTAATGAATGGTACCGGTACGGGACCGGCACAGTTCATTACAGGCTGCCCTATTACGAGGACTGCTGTGGGACCCGCTAAGGAACGCCTGGTCAGACTAGGCATCCTTAGCGGGTCCCGCTAGCAGTCCAGGATGCTAACAACAGGCCTGTCATTAACGGGCCCGTTGTTAGCATCCTCCCCATTCCCACTGAGCCCTATGGGGCTCAATGGGAATGGGGATAAATTTTTACCGGGTCCCAGAAAAGGGCAATTACCGGGTCCACCAAGGTCGGCATGACCCAGTTATTGCCCTTTTCTGGGACCCGGTAAAAAATCATTACCGGCGGCAGCCGTGCCCTTAATAAGGGCACGGCTACCGCCAGGGTCGTAATGAGGCCCAATATCCTCATAATCGTGTTCACCATTTTTCAAACATAGGTTGATGAGGTTGTATGCTGTTTTACAATTATAAAGCTGTATGTAGACTATTGAACAATTATATTCTTAATTTTATATTTTTTTCGAATAACTGTATGTACATATTTTATTGCACTTCATTTGTTACCCATATTATTGTGAACCCTCCATAATGCAAATTAAATGTGTGTAGTGATAAAGTATCTTGGTCTTGCCTTTACCCACTAGAAGAACAAGTTACTTACCAACTGGTAACATTCTTTCAATTGGATGTTCCTCCAACGTATTCCTCATCTTAGATGTATTCCATCCAGCTTTAGCTGCTTCGGAAAAAAAATTCGGCAGAGGGCGCCGTGCGATGATGTCGTCGAGTCGATGGTCCCTCGAAGGCCTCCGTCGAGGGTGACGTCATCAGGTGTATAAGTAGCAAGCACGGCGCCCGTTGGCCTCAGGTCTGTTTTTCCCCCTCACTTTCGTTGTACTGTGTAGATTTGTGCCGGTAGTCTGGTGTCAGCCTTGCGAGAGTTGAGGTGGCAATAGCCTGGAAAAATCTACCGAGGGGTAGGTTGGGAGGGTGATGGGGAATACGTTGGAGCAATATCCAATGGAAAGAACGTTACCAGTTGGTAAGTAACTTGTTCTTCGAGTGGATTGTGTCCTCCAACGTATTCCTCATTTTAGATAGACTCCCAAAGCAGTATGGACAATTTCTTTGGAGGAGGGGACAGATTTTTTGATACCCTTAAATGGCTGAATATAATACTGTTTTACCAAAATGTAACTCCTTAGACTGGGAAGCATCCAGACTATAGAATTTTGAAAAAGTATGCAGCGAAGACCAGGTTGCTGCTTCACAAATAGACCTTATTGGAACACCTCTTTGAAGGGCTGTCGAAGAGGCAATGCCTATAGTGGAATGAGCCCTTAAACCTTCTGGTGGGTCTTTTTGTGCTAATCTGTAGCATTCTGAAATGCAAAGCACAATCCAGCATGATATGGTTTGTTTTGACACTAATTGACCCAATTTCCTTCCGGTGTATCCAATGAACAGTTGATTGTCCACCCTAAGCTTGGAAAGCATAGAGATGTAAAAGCTTAAAGCTCTTCTCGGGTCTAACCTGTGTAATCTTTCCTCCTCCTTACCAGGATGAGGTGGAGGGTAGAATGCGGATAGAACAATTTTCTGATTTAAATAAAAATCAGACACAACTTTAGGTCAAAATGAGGGTTTAACCCTTAACACAACTCTGTCCTTATGGAACACAGTATAGGGTGGCCCAGAAGACAGTGCCTGCAATTCGCTCACTCTTCTTGCAGATGTTACAGCAACTAGGAAAGCAGTTTCCCATGTCAGTAATCTTAATGGACAAGTGTGCAAAGGCTCAAAAGGGGCACACATTAAGAATTTTAGAACCAGATTAAGATCCCAAATTGGTACTTGGAATGGGTAAGGAGGAAACACGTTAGTGAGTCCTTTTAAGAATTGCCTTACTAAAGGAATTTTGAAATAGGAGCATTCTTCCGACAAGCGCTTGAAGATGGAAAGCGCTGCAAGATAACCTTTAATGGTTCCAACATTTATGCCTCTATGTGCTAGGGACAAGAGGAAGGAGAGTACTTCCGGAATACAACATAGAAAAGGATCAACATTCTTTTCTGTGCACCAGTTGCAAAACATTTTCCAACGGCAACAGTATAGAAACTTTGTTGCTGGCCTTCTTGCCGAAAGCAATACCTCCATTACGTCATCTGGAAGGTCCCAATCCTTGTATCTCAGCCTTTCAGATACCAAGCGTGAAGGTTGAGAATCTTGACCTCTGGATGGAGAACCTGACCCTCCATTTGTGAGAGAAGGTCCTCTCTCTGAGGAAGACTTACTGGGGGACAGATGGACATATCCAGAAGGTCCGGGTACCACGTTCTCCTGGCCCAACCCGGGGCGATTAGGATCATGCGGTTTCCGAACCATCTTAGTCTCCTGATGACCTGAGGAATGACAGGAATCGGAGGGAACGCGTACAATAGTGGGAAATTCCACTCCACCACGAACGCATCCCCTAGGGCTCCTCTCGGGGGAAATTTCCTTGAGCAATACCTTTCGAACTTCCGTTTGATTCCGGTCGCAAACAGGTCTACTTGAGGGGTTCCCCAAAGAGCGAAGATCTCCTGAATGACTTCCTGAGCCAGTTCCCATTCGTGGGACACCGTGCTCTGCCTGCTCAGAGCATCTGCCGTCATATTCTCCTCTCCAGCTAGATGAACTGCTGTTAAGGAGATTCCTTCTGAATTGCCCAATACCATAGCTGCATTGCCTCTCTGCACAGAGGCAGTGACCCTACACCTCCTCTTTTGTTTAGATAATGCATGGCCACTGTGTTGTCCGTCATTATCAGGACATTTTTTTTTTCCCTGACAGATGGTAGAAAAGCTTTCAGCGCTAGTCTGATTGCTCTCAGCTCTAAAAGGTTGATGTGTAGTTTGGACTCCAATGGAGACCAGTGACCGCTGATTGTCAGCTCGTTGGCATGAGCTCCCCACCCCATGAGTGAGGCGTCCGTCACCACTGTGATCTCCGGCCATGGTTGCTAAAAAAGTTCTCCTTTTTGGATATTCTCTGTGCAAGTCCACCACAGAACATCCTGCCGAACCTTGTTCGGAATCTGGAGAAGATCCGTCATTTAACCAGAGAATTGCCACCATTGGGTCTTTAGAGCCCATTGAAGGGATCATATCCTCAGGCGTGCCTCTGGCACCAGGAAGATGCAGGATGCCATGAGGCCGAGTAAACTTAAAAAGTCGTAGGCCTTGAGATTTTGGGCATTTTGGAATTTGGAGACCATCTGAAGAATGTCTTGAGCCCTCGACTTGGAAGGCAAGCCCTTTCCCAAGGATGTGTCTAATACAGCTCCTATGTTTTGGAGCTATTGGGAAGGTGTCATTTGTGACTTCTTGAAATTGAGGGAGAAGCCCAGCTTGTGGAGGAAGTGGCAGGTGACTTTCAGATGATCCAGTGCTTGTTCGGCAGAACGTACCCTGATCAACCAATCGTCCAGGTAGGAGTAGACGTGAAACCCCCCTCTCCTGAGGTGCGCTGCCACCACTACCATTAGCTTGGGCAAGACCCTCGGGCAGAGGTCAATCCGAATGGCAGGACTCAAAACTGATAGTGTGAGTCACCAACTACGAACCTCAGGTATTTTCTGTGCTTGAGATAAATCGGCACATGAAAATAAGCATCCTGGAGGTCCAATGACACCAACCAATCCTGGAGTTGAAAGGCCTGAAGGATCTGAGAAAGAGTGACCATCTTGAACTTGTCCTTCCTGAGGAACTTGTTCAAGTTTCTTAAGTCCAAGATGGGTCTCAGTCCTCCGTCCTTTTTGGGAATCAAAAAATACGGGGAGTACCATCCCTTGTTCCTCTCTGCTGCAGGTACTGGCTCTATAGCACCTTTCTCCAGCAGGGTTAGAACTTCCTGCTGTAGGAGCGGGTCTGAAAACTTCAAAGGGTGTCTCCCTGGTGGATTGTTTTGAGGTTGCGTTAGAAAAGGAAGGCAGTAACCTTGGGCTAGTATTTCTAGAGCCCAAACATCTGAAGTAATGGCTCGCCATTCTTGCAGATGCTGTGATAGTCTGCCCCCTACAGGTGTCTTGTGTTGCAAGTCATCAAAGCGGTTTTGTGGCGGTTGCTGCGGCCGCTTATGGCAAAGAGGCTGCAGCTGGAGTTAGCTTTGCATGTTTTCCTCGTCCACCACGAGCAGCCTTTTTCTGGCCCCTTTGACTAGCCATCCCACTCGCCTTTCCATATGAGAAGTAGTAACGATAGGATTGTCCCCTCCAAGATTGTCCTGGAGCACGAAAAGGCTGATGTTGCCTAATAGAAGCCCCTAAAGACTTGGCAGCTGCTTTTGAGGTCGGCAACCTCTCAAGGCTCTCGTCAGCCTTACTGCCAAAATGTGAGACCCGTCAAAGGGCATGTTCAGAAGGTGGTTCTGTACATCTGGTGCGAAACCTGACTTCCGTAACCACGCAAATCTGCATATTACCGTGCTAGTGCCCATGGGCCTGCTCACATTATCCGGAGTGTCCAGTCCAGATTGAAGGGATTCCTGCATGGCCTCCTTTCCATCTCTAACGATGGCTAGGAATCCTTTCCTTTCATCCCCTTCTGGTATATGCTCCGCCGCCATTGCAATGCACTCCCACAGAGTGTATGAAAACTTTGCCAAGGCACATGTGGAGTAGGCTGATTTTAATACCATACTTCGAGCTGAAAATACCTTTCGTGCCCAGCCATCCACGTGCTTATCGTCCCTGTCCAGAGGGATAGAAGGGTATGCCAGTTTGTTAGAAGCTGTGGCTGCCTGTATGACCAGACTCTCGGGAGTGAGATGTTTAGACAGATAGCCGGGGTCGCTACTGGTAGGGCGGTATTTTGAGGTGAGGGATTTATTCACTGGAGGAATAGAATATGGAGTCTCCCAATTTTTGGCCACCCTATTTTGCAAGGCTACATGAAAGGGTAGTATTGGGTCTTCGGTGGGACCATAGTCCAATATATCTGTCAAATCATCCTGGGTGAATTGGGTTGGTGGTCTAGTCTAGTCCATCCTAAGTAATCTACCACCTTTGTCATTAGCTGACGGTATGATGGACTGGCATGCTCTCCTGGTTCTGGCCTGCCAAAGTCATTTTCAGGAGATGTATCAATGCCACTTGCATTGTGTAATGATTCCACCAGGTCCTTCATCCTGCTTTCTTCTGAAATCAGGCATTCTGGGTCTTTTGGGGTGCCATATTCCAGCCCAAAGGGTACATTCTCCTCATCAGATCTCTCCTGTTCCTCAAAAATTGAGGTCAGGGACTTGAAAAATGCCTTCCTAGGAAGAGGTTTGAAAACCTTTTCTGGGAGAGGTGGAAGAGGTGTATTAATGCGCTCTGAAGGTATTACAGCCTTCTCTTTCCCTTTCCCTGGCTGGCCTGGCTGAACTGGAGCCTTCGGTGCCGTGGGCTTCGGGGTCGACGTTGACAAAGGCATCGATGGCGTCGATGGCATCGATGTAATAGCCCAAAGATTTGCCCTTCAAGGTGCGTTGGGTCTCAGATGGCATCGCTGACCTCGAGCGGTTGACTCGACTCGAGCTGTCTTTTTCACTCGGCGTCCTGGAAGGTTCTCTATCCTTCCTTTTTCGATCACCCGGGCTCGAGGGCGCGCGAGTGTCGGAGCGATGACGCTCCCGGCTGGCTTCCGAAGAAGGCATGGACCGAGGCTTTGCTTTCTCGAACACCTCCATCATTTTGACCCTGAATGCTTCCCACTCTTCGGAAGACAAATGTTTTGTGGGACATTTCATCCTTTTTGGGGATTCGTCCGAGGACGAGGTGGAGGGGGACCTGTGGCGTCTTTTCTTCGATTTTGTTGTCGAAGGCGACGAGCGATGGGAATCGCTTCGGGACCTGGACCGATGGCTTTCGCGTCGAGGAGACTGCTCCTCGCGGGACCTCGACTCAACGCTAGAGGCTTTATGGTCGGATTTACGACCTACCTGTACTTTATCCCTCCTCTTTTGCAACGCCTTTCCCATCATCGCCTGACACTTTGTACAGGCCTCCATGTCATGGCCTTCCCCGAGGCACCACAAACACTCTCAGTGCGGGTCTGTGATAGACATTTTTGAACCGCATGATGTGCACTTTTTGAAACCTGATCTCGGGGTCGTAGTCGGTGTCGATGATGAGGACATATCGTATCTTATTAGTAATTCACACTGCGTCACAGAACTCGAGGCGCGCCGAATCTCCGAAGCAACGTGTAACGTGGAAAAACGGAACTGAGGCCAACGGGCGCCAGGCGTGCTACTTATACACCCGATGACGTCACCCTCGACGGAGGCCTTCAAGGGACCATCGACTCGACATCGACGCATGGCGCCCTCTGCTTAAATTTTTTTCCTAAGCAGCTAAAGCTGAATGGAATACATCTAAGATGAGGAATACATTGGAGGATACAATCCACTCGAAGAAGATATTTTATAACATTATTTCAGAATCATATGCAGATATGGTTAGATGGAAAATGGGTTAGTTTGTTACATGTATATTGCCTTATTTCCTCGCCTTTCGATTTAGACCTTGCAGCTAGTCTGATATATATTCATGGCATGGGGGAGATAGAGGGGCAAATGGCAAGGGGGATGCAGAATAGGAGAAGGTAGGGATCTGGGAGGAGTTACAGATGAAAAGAGGTGAATTGAGGAGAGAAGGGTGATGGGTGGTGATCTTGTCTGAGAATAAGTTGGCAACATCTCCTTAGGATGTGGTCTCTGAAAGACACAGGGGACCCCACACTCTGGATGGGAGTATTAATATGAAATTAGATCGCAGAAAGACATCCAAAGGATACGATTCAAAGGTTTTGGTATCAAGAATTCTTTATTAAACCTGATACAAATTTAATGTATGAAACAAAGCATGATTTAATCTGCACTTGTAAAAAACAATTTACATAGCAGGAAACAACTTAGGGGCAACGTGAAGCTATTACAGCATCCATTTACAACGTGCTGAGAAAGATGCCATTTACCATGAGAAACTCAGCAAGATAAGTAGCAAGTAGGGATCCTGGTCCTCAGTCCCTAGTCTTTTTCATTCTAATTAGGACTTTACATCATGTCCTTAGGACCCTCGCGAGAATCCTTACACTTAGGGGTAACGTTAAGCGATTACAGCATTTCTTTACAACGTGCTGGAAAAGATGCCATTCAACCTTGAGAAATTACAAACACACACAAATATATATAGTGTACTCTGGTCTTTTATATGCGGTACAAAAAACCGACTCCCTAAAATGGGGACATTATGCCTGCACGAAGATAAAAACCTGGTGTAAGGGGTTCCGCCCCAGTACATAATGCATTGTTGACTAGGCAGCATGCTTCCAACATTTAAGTTATGTGCGTTTTCTCGCGAGCACGCTACTATTCAGGGAGTAAGTTCCTAGTCTTGGGCGGTACGGCCCATTGCGGGATCATGTGACACAATGCGTGATCACGTGTCCCAGCAGACGCTATTTTATTTGCTACAGAGACTGATGAGGCGCTGCTTAATGCTTCTGCCTGCCGGAATTTACTGTTGGACGGGTGACCGGCGGCCGCGTGTGGGACAAGATCTTCTGTGTGCCTCAGGTAAGCGCTACGACGTCGGGTGTTGACTTTTAGAGGCTGCCTGCCAGTAATGGAGAATTGTCTTTATTCAGGTTATCACATGTTTGGTAACTATATATATTGCCACAGACTTTTGAGGGCTTTTATTTTAGTTACCGTTCCCTACCTTCTGCGAGCTAACTCCAGTTGGCACTGCACACCGTACGAATTTGGCTAGTTCTCACTGGGGAAGACTTATTCACTAGTGTTACTGGAATAAGTCCAACGTTTGTACATTAAATTGCTTGCTTGAAGGTTCTGGCACATATAACATCAGTGTGACTAGAATGAATTTATACTCTTACATATTCAAATGCCTGGTTTTCGTTTAGGCATGTTTAACATCGGTGCAGCCCATTTTGGACCCTTGTAGTCACTAGTATATCCATCCTCGCTTTTTGTGTCATCAATTGG
Organism: Ambystoma mexicanum; assembly: GCF_040938575.1. Classification (NCBI taxonomy): domain Eukaryota; kingdom Metazoa; phylum Chordata; class Amphibia; order Caudata; family Ambystomatidae; genus Ambystoma; species Ambystoma mexicanum. The sequence goes on along the minus strand of NC_090937.1, from coordinate 400,979,391 downwards.
ACACATTTGATAAGAATTGTCAGCCTACAACTTTTTATTCTTGACTTATACGGTGGGCTTCTACCTGGTGATGTTTATATATCCATTAACACTTTACAGGTCGGAGCAATCCTGGCGCTCAGCATTGTAGTGTGCAGGAACTTTCCCTGGGACGCTGTCAATTAGCTCACACAGGTGGACCCAGCTACAAATGAAAGGGAGATCCGAACAGCCTCCCTATGTGTATGTGAAGGTTAGTCAATTTCCATCATCTGATTTCCTCTTGCCCCGGTTTAACATCTGGGGGCTCAACCACCATTGCCAGAAGTAGCAGTATACAGTTAGGATAACCATATTTTTGGGTTAGACAATAAGTATGTGACCTAAGTGCTTCCTTCACATTTTCCAACTTTTGGACTTGCTATAGCCACTTCAATTCTATAGCCACTTCAATTCTGTGCCCACACTTGTCAAAATTATGATCATGTTTTTATTGGTATCGGCTCTGTCCATGACCTGGTTCCACTGTCACCTTGAGACATCAATTCATGATGGTAGCACTTCTGTCTGACACCTCAGGTCCACCCCGGAGAATTCCACCCGGGTTGAGAGCAGGTTGTTGTTTGTTTCTATTAATTGATCATTTTAATAATGTTATATAGTGTTTTTTGAATTGGAGTTTATATATCGTTTCATGTCATTATCTAAGCTAAGGGAATTTATGTATTGATGTTTCCCTTTTCTTTCTTTTTCCCTCCTCCCCCATTGTTAGAATGTCTACTTTTTACTGCTGATGAAGACGTTACTACAATAAAGTACATAAGTCGAAACTGGTTGAGTGTGGATTGGGATGAGATTGTGGTCGGAGACTTCTGGGACCCATCTCAATTGCCTAGGCCACTGATACTATCTATTGTGGCCTGACAGATTGATTGAACATTCTTTCTATAAATTCTTCTGATGAATTATACGTCATGAATTCTCTTATAGATTTTATAGTGTACACCCATTGGTGCTTGGTATGAGTGGTTTGTTGGATGGATGTATGTGGATGAATGCTTGGACGATTAAATAGGATGATTTTTACTATTTAGATGTGCTCTTTTTAACAAAAGTTGTTCCCTGCTATGTAAATTGTTTTTTACAAGTGCAGATTAAATCATGATTTGTTTCATACATTAAATTTGTATCAGGTTTAATAAAAATCCTTGATACCAAAACCTTTGAATCGTATCCTTTGGATGTCTTTCTGCGATCCAACATCTCCTTAGGAGACAGGAGAGACATGGGGCAGAAGAATACGTCCGGAAATGAAACAGAGGAGCTCACAGGAACAGTTTGAGCTTGCTGACAGTCTGGAATATTAGTAAGCCTGATTAGCGGGGCAAAGGGGCTTCTTGTGGGCGTTTAGGTGCATACCTATCAACCTTTTGAGTTGCTAAGGCGAGTGAAAAAAGTGGATTTGGTTTTTGCAGCTAAGAGCTCCATTGGCACCTATGGGCAGGCAAGGGGATTGGCGGGTTGGTGAACTGGCGTATTGCGGGTGTCACCTGACCAAAGTGGGTGAGTTGACAAGCATGGAGGTCGATGAAATGAAAGGTTCGGTAAGTGGGGGAAGAAGGACTATTGGAAATAACTGAATTGCCTGTTTGGAGTCAGAAGGTCGTTCAGCGGAAGGCACTTAAGTGATTGAAGGATTGAGTAGGAGGTTGTAAGAGTCGGGGAGGGGGAGCCAAGTAGGACTTTCAGGCAACTGGGTCTTCAAAGCCCCAATGGGTATTTTTCACTTATAAGAGAAATGATTAGGCACATTTTGAAAAAATGCAACGTAGTATATTATTGTATCTCTATGCAGGACAGGGGTTCCAACCCATATTGCAGACCATCATCTTGTTCCCAAGGTGAGGCCGTTGCCTCTGAACTATCCTTCTGGACTATTTTGACTCTGTTAATACCATAAAATGAACCACTTAATAAAACAGAATGTGTTCTTGCACTGCAGCAAACCTTTGCACCATGGCCGTGCCACATTCATACCATAGAGTTGCTCTCTAAAGAATTGGTCAAGACACTAGACTACTACCAGGGAGGTAGCAATTGCACATAGTGGTTCAACCTGTTCCTCTTGCGCTCATATGAAGAGACTCATTAGTGGACGCCTCTGCTTTATATATTTAATTTAGATGACTGTCATTGTGCCACATCTTACTGTGAGGTTACTTCAAGGTGCAGCAATTGTTCACAGGTCCAGAGAGTTCATAAATGATGCATTGGCAAGTGTTGCATTATTAAGCAGTGTCATACTTACGGGTCATAAACACAGTTCGGTGTGAAGGAGTGGTTGGCTTTATGACCGAGTGATGCACAGTACTTTGAGATATAGTGGTAGGGCTCGGGCACGTCAATCACTGTATCTTCATCTAGAGAGATTGTGTTTCCATTAATGGACCAGTCCCTGCTGTCCACCTAGTGGCAAAAAGAAGAGTCCAGGTTAGTGAATGCTGCCATCTATTCATGTTTTCATAGACTCCCCAAGTCCCTATTTAGCTAAACCTAGAAATGGGGAATCCATTATCCGACCTACAAAGATCAGCAGTAATCTGCACCATGCAGATGTGCAGCTCCCCCCGTCCCCACCGGGTTACACCAGGCATTGCGTAAAGGTCAATTTCCTGTTGCTGAAGCACAAGGGTCATACATATGTAGCTTTCCGGCACCCGCGTATGCAAGAGGCATGATTGATTACCCTAGAAGCGGCACTAAAGGCTTCATTCAGGAAGATTAATGCACCTACTTGCACCTACTTACATGATATGAAATGGCATTTATAACGTGCCTATATACACGTATTTCAAGGCGCGACGAGGCAAGGGAGGGGGACCAGAGGGAAGACAGAGACAATGATCTTACTAGGCCAGGTGACATTAATATCGCGCACGTGCAGGGGAGGGGGGAAAGGAAAGTGCGGAGGCAAGAGGGAGGGGGCTGTGCAGTACATAGGATCAACAGTAATGAATAAATAGAATGAATAAAACAATAGGTAAAAAGTGCAGCCAGCTTGTGGCAAGTGCAGGGTAAGTGCAGACATCAAGTGTCAAGAGCTGGTGGGGGCTGTAGGCATACGGAAACAGCCCCCAAGTGCAGGATTTGCCCAGGAGGCAATGCAGGTGAGCAGCTGGTGGGGGAGGGGACCTGGGCCCAAGACCAAAGGTAGTCAGGTGACCAATGCAGTTTCAGTCAGGAGTTCAGCAGGGCACAGTAGGAAAGAAAGCAGAAGCAAAGAGAAAGGTCTTGAGGTGCTTCCAGAACCAGAGATGGTTCTCCTCAAGTTTCGGGGAGACAGAGGGGCTGTTCCAGAGGGAGGCCCCAGCCGAAGAAAGAGATCTACCACCAACTCGCTGCTTGGCGAAGCGACTGGACCTGCGGGAGTTGGAGGCGGATGAGCTAAGAGCTTGAGAGGGTAGATATTTAGGAAGAGAGAGTTGAAGGTAGTGAGGTGCCAGGCCCCAGAAGGCCTTGTGGACAATGCAGATGGTTTTGAATTTAATCCTCGCAGCCACTGGGAGCCAGTGTAGAGATTTCAGTCCTGGAGAGATACGATCCCTGGGCTTGAGGCCAAGGACAAATCTCGCAGTCCTGTTCTGGGTGAGTTGCAGAGGGCAGAGAGTAGAAGCAGGAATATTTAGAAAGAGGCTATTGCCGTAGTCCAGCCTAGAGAGAACCAGAGATCTGGAGACAGTAAGCTTCTTGGGGAAGGAGAGGAAAGGAAGAATACCTGTGAGGGGGTGCAGCTGGTAGTGTGACTTCTTAGAGATGTCAGAGATGTGAGGAGAGAAGGATAGTGTGGAGTCAAAAATGACCCCAAGGTTTTTAGCCTCCCAGGTGGGAGAAGGAAGAGGGCCAAGGGAGGCCAGTCAGAGAGCGATAGGAAAGGGGGGAGCAGGTGTGCCGATGAGGAGAATATCAGTCTTACTGGCATTATGGCAGGGATCATTGGCTGCACACCTCTCCTGGATAGTGGACAGACAGTCAGAGATGGGAGAAGGAGATACTTTTGTCTTTGGCCACCAGCACAAGCCCAGCTGCTCAAGCTGGGGCTTTGGTCATAAACCAAGCACCCCAGTAGCTATGACGGGTGGCCACTTTGCCTGGGGCATGCCGGGTGCCATCAGTAGCCATGGTGAGTTGTGTGGGCTTCCACCTGGTCGCCCTTCTGAAGCTCCAATGGTCATCGCCAGTGGCAAGTGCCACCACAGTGGCCTTGTCAGGTCCGCAAGGTGCTACTTGCTCATGGACCCAGACCCCAGGACTGAGCCAGGTCTGCAGGTAAGTGTCGGACAGGGACTAGGCTCAGATCTGATTTCCTCTCCTTGGTCTTCTGGGTGCCTCCACTCCTACAGGCTAACCAGAGGACCCATGGATTAACCCACAGACCCAAGCCATGGTCTCCAAACCAGTAAAAACACCTAATAAAAATAAACAAAACGATTGAGTTCTGGAGATCACCAGTGATAAGCGCAACACACAAAAGAGCATCGGGCGTTGGTCCATTATACCTAGCATTTGTATCGTATCTGAATAAGATCTTCTACCCCCGTGACAGTCACACAAAGACAAGAGAGCTCACAGAAATGTGATGACAGTTCTGCTTCTATGTCCTTCCGGCAGCGAAGTGGCTGAAAGGCGCCATGTTCGGTGCCTTACATGCCAGAAATAAATTAAGAAATACTTATATGGTTGCAAACACTATCCAAAATAAAGATTGTTGCGAGTCAGTACAGACTAAACAGGAAGGTGAGTATGCGTGTTGTTGTACCGCTATTCAAAATGCACATATTTTCTTTTTTCAACGGTATAGTCCACTGCTTGTATTGACTTCTTTTGATTGTGTTTTGCAAATAGCTGTCAGTTTAAAGTAAAACACATTTTTCCAATCGACATCTTCCTTGATGTAACTTTCCGAATTTCCACCAGATGTCGCTGTTACCGCAAAAAACATGTGTAGCACTTTTTGCTGCTGCACTTCAAAGAAGGAAGGTGATGCCTGCACTAGTAGGTACTCCAATGAGGCTGTAGTGAAACCCGGCCCGCTACCTGGTAATTATTGACAAACATCTTTAGGTACTTGTGATTTCGCCTTTCAGATGTATTCTGAAGCACATTTTAATGTTGCACACATCAGAATATACAAAACGAAATACTTAATAATAATAATTTGTTATTTATATAGCGCTTTCGCCAAAGCGCTGTATATAGAACATATTTACATACAATTATCACAGAAACCAAACAGTACCCATTTATCGACCGTGGAAGGATCAAAGGTTCAGTTGGACTTGGCAGGATTGGAAGATGCCATCTGTGAATCGCAGCAGGCGAGCACTTAACCCGCCGTGCCATCTAACAGATTTACTAGAAATTCAGTGTACATATTTTGGTGGATAGGGATTGGCTTCCTGTTTAAACTCCTATATGCAACAGAATAGGTATAAGGCTTAAAGAGACTCAAGCCTCAAATTCTTGACATCTGTTTTATTTTAAGATGAATTCAATAATAATATTGATAAGTAATCAATCATAAATATTCAATACCATTATTTACATTTGTTTTCTCCCTGAGATGAATTTCTTTTGGTAAAGCTCGAAGTGCTCTATATGCCTAAACTCTTTTTGAGAAGGTATCAGTGATGGTAAAAAAAAAAAAAAAAACATTGATATCAGAATTAGATGCATAGTGAGATAAAGTACACGTTACATTTTGTATAAAAGCTGAGTCGTCTTTTCACAAGCAGCGTGGAAGGGAAAATGCTCAACTCTCAACAACGAAAGCTATCTTTTAGAATTTTGGGGGATGTTCCTAGCTGTAACATTCAATGTTATTTTTGTGATAATGACCGTTATGGTAGGCCATACCGGTTGATAATGGCCCGCTGCCCAAAATAATGGCCCAAGCAAGGGAAAGACAAATGTTGCAATACAGAAAAACAATCTTTTTATGAAAGGGCACTTAATCAAGCGTACATAACAGGATGTATGGACCCAAAGAAAGATGGTTTATAAAGGACTAAGGAGAGGGTGCTCAGGGGTCGGGGGTCATTTTGATCATTTAGATCAGGTGGTTGGAGCTTAATGGAACTGTGGATCTCTACCCTAGCATACGCACATTGGTTTATCCATAAATAGTAGGTATTTGTCTGCTTGTTGTTATATTTCCTGCCACCTGTATATGGGGTTCCCAATGGACAGAGCTCCTGCAGTCCCACTTGTAGACTTGTACAGTTTGTGGGGGTTGGAACCCTGTTGTACAGTGGTGCTGAATCAGGTGATAACCTGTTTGGATTTGAAGGGCTCAAGTTTCATTCCTCAATGATAGTTGACACCATTTTAGGCTTTGAGAAAAGATGTATTTATTGTGCCAGATGGTCAGTTGCACGTTTTAGTCAGAAATATTTGTCACTTGTGTGACATGCATCTTGGCGTACACTTTTTCAGACTTAGGTCCTAGGCTGCTTGCTTGTGCTTTCAGTGCTGACACGTGTTTCAACCATAGGTTTTCCTCAAGGCAAGAACATAGTTGCTTCCTGTCCCGTGTGGGTCTTGGTCAAGTATGGGTCCTATGTGGGTAGCTGTGTAGCTTCCGAGCCCGGCTGGACGAAGAATGAGCTGCTTGTAAGGGGGGGGGGGACGTTGTAAGAAGTTGTGATGCAATATTTGGGAGTGGTGCCAAAAACGGTCTTGCATTGCCTCAAATCCCAAGTAGCTAATGAACCATTAAAAGCTGCCAGGCCTATCTAATTAATAGAGCCAATCAAGCTTTTATATGAAAGGGAGTAAATTCTACTTTAAAAGATGTATCAAAATATAATGTGTGTAAAATATTTACTGGAATAACTATATTAAAATATAAAATAGAACATCAAATCAAAATAGGCCACTGCACACTGCAATCCCAGGTCTTTTGGAAAAAATCAACGATCATTTCGTACTAAAATCATCCTAATGAAAATACAATTACTAGAATATTTCGGAAAAAAAGAAACAATGTACTCGCATTTCTGTAACTCATTTTTTAAACGTGGCTGAAAGTGACATGTACTGGTGAATAGCAGTATTGCCACTCATTTTTATTTGCATTATTGTGGTAAATAAATTGTGGCAGGGAAGTCAGAGAGCCCCTGCCGAGCCCTGGCTCAAGGGCAATATTTGAAGTCTGCCAGGGCTGAGCCCTGGCTAACCAAGGCCCACTTAAAGCCCTAGCTAGGCATGTAATGTCGACTTTCCCCGCGCTCTTGATTGTCTGTTGTCGCTGCACAGGGTGAACTTGTGACCTTAAAGTATGCACCATATTGCTCAATTATAAACTGCAGACTTCTGAAACCAAATGTCTTAATTGGAGACCTTTTAAATAATTATATAATATTGCAAAAGTGCTGCTCGTTTTTGTCTGTTAGATGGGTGCAAGGCAATACAATCTAATAAAACAGATAACTGCATAATACTAAAATACTGAATTATTACAGGGTCATCAAACTGACCCTGCCACTATGTTTAAGTTGGAGTCCTCATCTTAAATGCACTTTTTGAAATGGTTATAACTGGAGCCATTGGACCAATCTTCATGAAAGTTTCCAAACATAACAAAATATAAACGCAAATGAATATTGTTGTTAAAGTTTCTTGAGTTTCTGTCAAGAGGTTGGGGAGCAAAGTTATAAGAAGGGTCCCACAAACTCTGCGTCTCATAGGGCAAACTTGTCTCTTACCCACAGCTGAGCCACTGGATGGGTTTGTGCCAAGCTTCCTCACCAAAGTTTGGCATTCAGTGGCAAAGGTGCACTTTCCCGAAATTCCATCCAAGAGTTTGTTTTAAATCTGGCCAAAAGTGGCGAAAGTCCTGAAAGAGTAGTCTGGGTTGTCTCAAGCGATCTGTGGACCCGGAGGGCTATTTTCTGGGCCCTGATTTGCCTGATTGGCCAATTTGTATTTACAGACCTGCAGGGTGTCTAGGCCTTTTAGTAAGAGCCAGCCAGTTGCATTGTTGAACAAACAGCCAATCTGATTGGTTTGGCTACCGGAACAATATTGCAAACGGTCACCACTGCTGCGTGCACATTTTCTCAGAGATAAAAGGGCATATTGCAGCCCTCTTGCACACCCTCAGCTTAGACCTTGCTCGGATGGGGCACAGAAGGGTGCAATGTACTCCCAGAACAGATAAGGCCCTGCTGTTTTTCAGATCTAAGCACATCACTTCAGAAAGAGTTGTGTTGCCCACTAAAAACCACGCTCTGCCTTTCCCTACTCCCCTTGCCATTGTCAGGCACTTCTCCCCTGCATTCTCTGTTCTGTCAGCATGGCGCAACGTGCTTCAACCCTGCTCCCAGCATGCGCCTCCACCCTCCCCGCTTACCTGCCCACGCCTGCCCATCTGCTGTGACTTTCAGATGGCAGGGAGAAGCATGACTCTCTCTTGCGTGCTGTATTGTGTGTATGCTACCAGGTATACGTTCCTTCCTTACCCCAGGGTCTCCTCCTTCATTCCAATCGCCACTTACTGACATTTGAGCTGATTTGCATATCCACAATGCATTGCCCATCTGGCACGAACTGGAGATGAACTTCCAGTGATGGCTACAGGCTAGTGCTGTGCTTAGCATGTGTTGGTTGAAATGACTAATTCTTCTTTCAAATCTCGGGTGCAAGGTTTTTTTTCCAGCCTCCTAAAAACACCACCAGTGTGCTGGTGTTTGCTCAACATGCCTCAATGATCCAACCTCAAGGATTCTGACTGTAGATCCAAATGAGGTCCTAGAGAACTGTTTTATCAGCTTAGACCATGGTCCTCTATACCCTCTATACTGGCTATTTGTCTTGTATGTCCTGTTCTGTTTTTTGTGCGCTTTCAGGCCCACGGGCGAGTAGCGCTATACAAGAATTACAAATACATAAATAAATGTACTGTACATTCCTAATCAAAGTCCATCGTCAGGCCATAATCTAAAAAAAGCACTATTTTAGATGTTGTCCTGATGATGGAATTTTAAATCTGAAATGCATTGACAACACTACATCGGCCTCATCTGTGTTTCAAAAAGATACCTGGATATATCAAAGGACTTTATAGCGAGCTCTACTGGATATAAGTTTCATAAATGGACATTTTGAATGTAGTGTAGTATTGTATGACCACTGGGGTGCACTCAGTACCCATGACGTTTTCCTGGGTTCTTCTTGTCACATCGAGTGGTTCTCCCATGGCCACTTTACTGTGCGTATGGCATGATAAACAACTGTCGGTGAGGGAACTAGACAATGGTACCAGTGCAAAACAACAGAACCCAGGGTGCCAGCAGGAGGCCGAGGGACGCACTGGCACCACTGGGGATCCAGGGGAGGGGGCCGAGCCCGCTTGCACCCTCTGGCTCTGCCACTGGCCCACAATAAAAATCCATAATGCAGCTACCAGTATGGACGGCTCATGATGCCACGGATGGCAACATAAATGCCCTGCACATTCTCACGGTTCTTACTTGGCATGATCAACAGAGAGAGCGAAAGAAAAATACCAGCATCCCAAACGGTTAGTTTAAAAAAAGATTCTGGCCAAAATTAGGTATTGTTCCTGGGTTAGGGTTCACATTAAATTCTATCTAAGGGCAATCAAAAATCAAAGGAAGTGGAAACATTACATTGAATTCCCAATTACTCATGTCACTCAACAAAATGCGAGATGTCATGAGTAGTGCATGGGAGAGGCTGAGTTATGTTCGCCTTAGGAACCATTGCTGTTGAATAGGTGTGTGCTGCACCATAAAGCCCCTTTGACAAAGTCTGTTCAGTGAATTACATTTTTTTTAAAGTAAACTTAACCATAACTTTTCTTTAGACAAAGTTTTCCCAGTGATATTTAAATGGATTAAAAATAAACCATCTTCATTTTTTAAACAAAAAAACCTGACCTTCATTCATATACGATATTTTATTACAGTAGTATTTCTTTCGCGTGCATTGTATTGATGCAGAATTGTACTGTATCAATATTAATGAGTGTCATTGTTATGCTTCGTTATATATTCACATTTAACAAAGCAAATCTAAAGGTTATTTAGTGCTTGAAGGGCAGCTGACTGTAATCTAGCTGTTCAAAATCCTTCTTCCTGAAATAGTCCTTCCTCTGTGTCCCTGCCCCTTGGGGCTTGCATGATTATTTGGAAGGATCATATCTAATCTGTGAGACTGTATAACCCTTTTCCTTGACATGGCATCCCATAGAGAACCTTTGGTTTTGGCTCCAAATGTTGGATTTGTGTTCAAGCCTGAACATGTTTACTTTTCTACTGATGCTCCACACTTAATAGATGTCAACTGGGCATCCGAAAGTAGACTACATCTGATTAATGAAGTCTTGCAACGTCCTACAAGAAAATCATTTTCCTATTACGTGGATATTATACAAAATCACATTTGCAATGTTGTTGAAATGTAAGATGTTTTAGCGTGGGAGTCTGACTGACAGATTCGTTGCTGACCTTTTCTATTGTGCAATGCTTTAACCAAACAAATGATTGTCCTTATATTAGGGTACTTTTCACTGTAAATTGCACACTATACGTACAACTATACGTTTCATTTGGGAGATTTACAGGGCAGAGCATTGTGGTGTCGTTGGAAGAGTGTGTGGTTGGAGCACATACCTTTGTGCATTATTTTATGTGCCTTGCTTGATGTGCTCTAATCGTGGTGCTGATCTTTTGATGCTTCATCTGAGTCATGCCTGTGCAGATGAAGTCCCCTGCTATAAAGCTGGGTACCCAAACAATTCAAAACCTCAAGCCCCTTTGAGAATGCCTGGTAGGTCTGTTTGTAAACACCCAGGTGATAAGATTTATTAATGCCCGGCGAGAGTCAAGCAGAATGTAACACGCATTCCGATTGGCTCTCGCCGGGTTGTTACCCAGCCGGGAATCCCTCAGCCGGGATTCCATGGCCATTGTTCCCGGCCGGGGCGTGGCAGCCCCTCAGCCAATGAGGAGGCTCGAAGCGGGGCCATCCCCGCTTCGATCCTCCCTGCCGATGAGAGGCTCCCTTCACCCCCCGCCGGGGCCTCGGGTAAGTCTTTTTTTTTTTAATTCCCTTCCCTCCCACCACCCCCCCAACTTACCTTCTTGTTCCTGCGTCCCCGGCGGGGGACAAGGGAAGCCTCCAGCCGTGTGGAGACTCGGAGCGGGGCACCGCTCCACACCTCCACACGGCTCGAGGCTTCCCTCGTCCCTCGCTGGTGACGCAGGTACGTTTTTTTTTTCTCCACTCCTGCCCTCCCAACCCCACTTAACTTCTTTTTGATCCTTTTTCGGGAGCGGACACGCTGGGAACACTTGTGTTCTCAGTGCGTCTGCTCCCGATGGCGGCCATGAAAGGGAAAACGGACTCCGTTTTCCCTTTCCATGGCGGCGGGCATTTTCTTTTTTTCTTTTCTTCCGAAACGCTGCAGCGTTTCGGGACAAAAAAAAAGATTTTAGTGCCCCGGTCACGCAATTTTTCGGGGCCGGGGTACTAATAACAATATAACCCGAGCGTCGGGGGGCATTACCTGAGTCGGTAATGCCCCCGACTCTCGGGTTATATTGCTTAAATAGCCAGACCCAAAACCACTTGTGTATAAAAAGAGAAATCTCCCTTTAAGGCAGTGGTATTCAAACTGTGGGTCGCGACCCCCTAGGGGTCCGCGGGTGCATCCCAGGGGGGCCCTGAGAGCTCAGCATGAAAAAAGATTTTTTTTTTTTTTTAGATTGGAAGAAATGGGCAGGGGTGGCCCACATGGGCGGGCTGAAGCATGAAACTGTCTCAGGCAACAATGAAAAAGTGGCCCACAGTTGTAAATGGATATTCATTCCTTTAGTCACAGACTGGGCCTCATTACTACTATGGCGGACCAGTAACAACGGTGCTGGTAAGCTACCGGCACCGTTGCTACCGTTCCGCCATAGTAAGAGTTGTGCTCGTGGGTGCTTGACAGCCCCCGCCAGGTCTGACCTCAGCTCGTCGGATGCACCAGCACCGTTATTAACGGTGCCGGTGCATCCGAGCTCCCCCTTCCCATTTGAGCCATATGGGGCTCAAATGGGAATGGGGATCTACCGGCACCTTCGAAAGGGCAATTATCATGTCCGCCTAACTCGGCATGACCTAGTAATTGCCCATTCGCGGGTGCCAGACCCGGATGCAACTCCAGTGGCAGCCGTGCCGGTTTTACCGGCACAGCTACCGCCAGAGTAGTTATGAAGCCCACTGTTTCAATAGTACCCAAAGGGGTGCTTTGTGTTAAAATGTAAGTAAATTGTGATATATTCAGCAACAATGGTCAACATTACTAACTGCATAGTGGCCCCTCACCCATTATGGAGGAGCTAAGGAGCCAGCCCAGTGAAACAGTGAGCACTCCCTCAGCTGCTTTATCCAGCTAATGGAGTGCTCCTGGGCTGGCTGAACTGTCAAAGGGAAACACTGTTTCCCTTTGACAGTTCAGTTTAGTTCCCCAGCCGCACATGCTCACTGAGCCATGCAAGTGCTGGGGCGTTTTGCTTCGCCAGCATTGCATAGCTCATTGGAAATGCTGGCTGGGGCACTGCATGTCTGTATGTCCGAGGGGGAGCTCCTGCGCCTCCTCGCACATACGGACAGAGCAGCTGGAGCAGCACCCACACACAGGCCAATGCAGAAGGTACGTTTATGTTCATTGTTTTTATTTAAACATGTGTATGGATGCGTTATGAGTGAGTGTATGGTGATGGATGCTCATGTGAATGATAGAGTGATTGCTGTATGAATGGAACTGGAACAGCGCCCTGCCACTCTAAAACTTGAGGAGAACCATCTTTCTTCCTGCACTTATCAGACCTACCCTGTCTGCTGCCTTAAACGTAGCACTTGCAAATTGCTGGCTGCACTACCACTGTTTGTTGCCTTTATTATTTATTTATTGTTATTTATCTGTTTCTCCTCTGCTTCGCACTTTCCACTTCTCCCCACTTCCATGCACTTTTCCCCTCACACTTGCGCGTTCTCAATGTCACTGGGCCTAGTAAGATCGCTGTTTTATTCTCCTCTGTTCCCCTCCCTTGCCTTGTCACGCTCTGAAACACTTGTGTACGAGCGTGATAGAAATAAAATATCAATGCCTGCCCCCTGGACTCCCAGCAACAATTGCAAACTGTTTGGCTATTTACCCATTTTTTGTTAAAAGTATGCTCTACAATGCAACATTTTAACCTATTATTTAAAAAAAAATTCACAGGGGGAAACCCCCCCGAACCTCCCCTTAATGCCCCTCCACTTAAAAAAGATTCACCAGCCGCCACTGGCCCTCAGACTGTGTTGGGAACGGGATGGGGGAACCGAGGGACTATGGTGGGAGCACAATGGGCGGGAACCATGGGATAGTGATGGGAGCAGAGTGGGGAGAGCCCTGGGTGTGTGATGGGGTGGGGAGAGACCAGCGACTGGGTAGGAGTGGGATGAGGGAGCCCAGCGACTTTGATGGGAGAAGGTGACGGCGCGCAATATATACTGTCCATTTGGCATTTCTGGGGGGACCCGACCTGCCCAAATTTTGCTCAGGGGGGCCCTGGCCAAAAAAGTTTGAAGACCACTGCTTTAAGGGAACTATTTTACAGACACTCAGCAGAATTAGCAAAACATTTGATACAGTTACAAGTTGACCACAGTTCAAAGCAACGTCAGGTCTCATAAATGACAGTATATGCGGAACGTCAGGTCTCATAAATGCAGTATATGCGACCAACATCAGAATTCCTTGGATACAACGGTTCAGCTCCGCAGCTCCCGGAAAACAGAAACCAAGATGCGGGACGGAAACTCTTTGAAGTTATCCACTAGGGGTGCAATGTTTCAAGCTCCCTGTTTGGAAAGGACTTTCAAAGAGACAGATGAGTTTTATTAACTACTAAGGCTTTCTGGATTGCTAATTCATATGCTGAAAATTAAGGGGACTGACTCCACCTCGGTACAGGACGCGCCGGCAACATCACAGAGGGTGAAACACAAACCAAAATAGTGCCAGGACCTGAAATGGATAAAGCCAAGGCCCCTTACAGCCAGCTCAGGCTTACACAGGTGCAGACCCTCACCTCGTCCAGCAGTGTAGTCTGGCACAGTTGTTTCTGACAGTGAGTCACTAGAGTAAGAGTTTGTAGGAGAAGGAGCTGAAGAGAAGAATGTGTAGATGTAAGGAGAGAAATGGCGACCGTTCAAGGTGAGACTGGAGGAGCAAGGAAAGTGAATTTAGAGGAGAGCGTACCAGTGTCACCTAGAAATACTCAGAAAGGAGAGCAGGCGTCGCCCGACAATATTGAGAAAGGTGTTCAGGGATTATCCTTAAGTATTGAGCAAGGTATGGAGGGTCCCCCAGAGATATTAAGGAGCATGTACATGAGTCACCTCGAGGTATTATATTTATTTATTTATTGCTATAGTTATATATATATCCCTTTTGTCCAAAAGTGCTGTACAAAATAATGTAACTTTGCAACAATATTAAGTGACAAAAAGCATGAACCATCAAAATAACTCTTGACTGAACATTTTAAGTCAAAATTAAGAGTATTAGTGAAAAGCTGTTTGCAAAAAATGAAGCTTAAGTAATTTCTTAAAGTGAGCGAATTTAGAACATGAACAAATACCCAAAAGCGATAATTCCATAATTTAGGTGCTAAAAGATGAAATGAATGAAAACATGAAGGGCTCCAAGGGCGAGATGGAACAGAAGGAAGACATTGGAAGGCAGAGCAAAGAGCTCTTGGAGGGTGATAGAGAGAAATCAATCAACAAAGATATAAAGATGAAAGTGCTTTGTGGAGAACACCACCTGGTATGTAAGAGGCTGAATGTGCTTGGAACCACAGTGCCACAGCACCCTTCATCATCTGCAAGCAATATCTGGGCGCTCTGACTCCATAGGGCTGCTTGTGGTGGCACATGCCCTACTGCAGTGAGCCATACTATCGGTTCCCCCACCCTCCCACCACTGTAGGTCTTCCATTAAGAGGGAGAGTTGGTTCCTGGCTGCCTTCATGGACTACAGCTACATTTACTTTAAGCTACAAACTTGGATTAACTAGCAACACCTGATTTGGTACCACCAAACTCCTTATGTGCAAGACATGTTGGGCGCTCCGGACTCCAGAGGGGCTGCCCAGGGTGACACATTCTCTCCTGAGGAGAGCCACACTATTGTTTTTTCCCCTCCCACCTGATTTTACTGCTTCCTTCTTGAGTGCAAGAGGCACGAAAGCACTTGGAGGAGAACACCACCCGGACTGTAAGAGCTCAATGTGCTGGGACCCAAAGTGCGCCCATGATCCTCCTTCATGTGCAAGAAACATTTGGGAGCTCTGGACTCCAGAGGGGCTGCTCGGAGCAACACATGTCCTACTGAGGAGAGACAAACTATGATATGATATGATTGGTTATTTGTAACGTGCTTAATACCCAGAGGTTTCTAAGTGCGGACCCGGTGGATCGAACGTGTGTTGCTCCATGTCGTCTTGCTTCCAAGGCAAGCACTAATGCCCCTGAGCTATCCTCCCGAGACCTAGGGGGACTGTCCCACCCACCCCACTGTAAGTCTTATGTAATGGGAGGGACAGTTACTTGCTGACTGCCTTCATGTACTACAAATACCAGAATTCCTTTAAGCTACAAACTTGGATTAACCAGCAACACTCCCCAATGAGTGCAAGAGGCATGAAAGTGTTTGGGGGAGAACGCCACACGGACTGTAAGAGACTGAATGTGTTGGGAACGAGAGTGCGCCCCTCACCCCCGTTTGTGTGCCAAAAAAAACGATAATGTCATTTGTGATGTCATCTTTGATGCCCTGAGTGTGCATGGGAGTGGCACTAGTTAAGGTTGCATAGCAAACCATAACTGGTGTATTTCTTGGGTTTTTCGATTTTACTTTGTAACCATAATATCCCTTTAAAAACGTTCTTTCACTGAATTTCATGGGTTTTTATTAGTAGAATGTAACCATAACCTCCCTTCAAATAAAGCCTTTTCACTGAATTTGATAGGTTTTAACCAGTGCAACTTAACTATAACGTCCCTTTAACAAAGTTTTTTTAGTGAATTCTGAAATGAGGCAGCATCCAGCCTTCTTAGGATAGCTTGTTAGGTTTATTACCAGTTACATAAGACCTTTACAAGCAGTTACTTAGGTTACATATAACATAGATATAAAACAATAACACTGGCGGCCCATCACCTAGGCAGAGGGCTAACCAACTGACCAGGCTAGAACATTCATCCATACATTCTAACATTCAGGCATCAACACTCCACATGACATCACAACATTCCTTCTTGGCCAGGCAATCCATACACAACACATCTCCCCCCTTTGCATTAGCACCACACATACACACACACAAAGCACTCTACACAACACATCTCCCCCCTTTACATTAGCACAACACACACAACAGAACACTACACAACACCACACCTCCACTCACACCCATGCCACACATTCACACCGACTCATATCATCAGAGCGTGCACCACAACCCGTGCACAAGCACTCTTCAACCACAAGACAAACACACCCACACCCATGCCCACAAAGAACAAAGGATACAAATTGTATGTTTCATATTTCACCAAGTTTCATATTTCACCAACACTTCTATCACCAGCAATTCTACAACCCTGTGTAGACTTTATTTTCCTGCCCCAGCTCATAATTAACTTCTCGTCAGAGTGCGCATGGGCAAACGCGGATCTATCCCACGTCGGACACGAGCGTCTTATAATTAAGAAGAACGCTTCTTAACATCTTGCTTCCCCCTGACACCGATTCCAGTCTCTGACATGACGCGACCAGATAACGCTGCAATTACGTGCCGCCACGCCATAGAGGCACGGTTCACTTCGCTCTCTGTTCCGTGGCACCAACTCATGTGGTACCACACCACCCCGGCTTGTCTTCCCCTTAGAAGATTCTGAGATACCGCGGGCCTGGGTTCGCTGTCCGATACTTCCTAGTCACGTCGGAGACATCATAAGGTCCTTTATATGGATAACCCACCCGCTCCTTCCTTTGATGCTAATACGAACGCTACATCAGCTCATATCACTGGGAGACGGACCATTCTTTTGTTTTGATGGGCGTCAGGTGTTCCACAGAATCGCCAACTCCCTGCGCTGCCATAGTGAAGTCATCACTTCAAAACCAAGCGCATCGGATTGAAGAGCCCTCCCTTCAACCGTCAGTTCATACCTATCCGGTACATCTGCTCACCTAACAGCTGTTTGGGCTCATGCACATATTACACCGACGAAATCCAGCTTACACACCCCTCATTGTATGTTCTCCATCCATTTTGTCAAACTTGGCATGACACAGGATAATATCCATTTAACTCTGGAGACTCTCCATCAAGCTAACCTCCTTTCTTCTGCCCCTCCAGTGCCCTCCTGCTTATGGGTACAGCATACCATTCCTGCTTATGATCACTGCGCACTTCTCCAGTTCATAGGAAATGGACCCTCCTCGAGCTTATGGGAACAATTCTCTTTCCTTCTAGTGGGCACTCCCGCCTCCACTATGAATACTGTTCCTTTAAAATGATGGGGCTTATCACCTTCCTTTTGCCTCCCTGGGTGATGGGCCAGTGTGTCCTCCCGCTTCTCCTTTCTGCACCCCCCGCAGCAGATTCACCAGCTTAGTTACTCCTTCTGACACGCAGGTTCCTCTTCTTTCTGACCAGCTTGTTGCCAATTAAATGAGGCAGCATCCAGCCTTCTTAGGATAGCTTGTTAGGTTTATTACCAGTCACATAAGACCTTTACATGCAGTTACTTGGGTTACATATAAGATAGATATAGGACAATAACACTGGCGGCCCATCACCCAGGCAGAGGGATAACCAACTGACCAGGCTAGAACCTTCACCCATTCATTCCAACATTCAGGCATCAACACCCCACATTACATCACAACATTCCTTCTTGGCCAGGCAAGCCATACACAACAAATTCCTTAGGTTTTTATTAGTCCAACTTAACCATAAACTCCCTTTAACAATGTTTTTTCACTGAATGTCAAGGGTTTTAATAAGAGGAAGGGTTTCATGATCTTACAGCACTATATATGAGTTATTAATAATTCCTCTTTTAACATATATGAAACAACTATAAACCTCCTTTAACAAACATATTTTTGCAACACATACTAATGTGTGTTGTTTTCAGCAGCACATGCTGGGGCTGCAAGTCATGGTTGAATTGTCCAGGGCATGAGGCTCGACCATGACCATAGCCCCACCAAACCACCCTCATTATCAATGAGGGTGGTTTGCCTGCATCCTGGTCCAGGGTCTACCATAACCCCATAATGTGACCAATGGCCAGTTCCCATGGCTTGAACTGCATTGCTGTTCCCAGAATTTGTTTTTCCATTCAAAGCTAGCATGATTTTGAAAATGTTACCACACAGCTTGTCCCTGGTGGCCATGCCCACTTTAACCCCATTGTCTTTCCCAGAATTATTTTCTCCCATTCAAGCCTATCCAATTTTACAGGTTTTACCAAATTGCCGGTCACTGGTGGCCTATTGCAATTCCCAGGTGGCCATGACAAGTGGTCACAGGCAACACCTCAGTCTTCAAAGTTATATTCAAAATGTGCACAAACACTCAAAGTTGGGTCTAAAATTATTTTGCAAACTTTTGTGCAAATTCATCAAACTACACCAAACGTATAAGCGGTTCAATCCTTTTGGGACCCCCCATTAATTTTGCCCCCTCTTGTCGAAATGGCACCAAACTTTGCAAAAACATTCATAGTTGGGTCGCATATTTTCATGCACTTTCATTGAATGGTGCCAAAGTTATAAGTCATTCAAAAACTGTTCTTGGATGACCTTGTAATGCAGAAATATGAACTTTTGTCAAGTTTCCAAACATCACAGGAATGTCCCCAAACATCTGAAATGTTCGCTGTTCGTGGACATCGAAGATGAAAAAACACCCAATCCCATCCCATCCTCATCCACCATTACCTCCCCACAGATACTTTCATTTGTTTGACAAGCGTAATGTTGTGTTTTTTTATGTTTTTACCGCAGTGTCTGCCGACTACGTACGCAGTTCGTGGATCACATATGGCATCTGTTTCAAAAGTTTTGACTCACCTCACGTTTTTTAATTTACCAATCAGCAGGTGCGTACAATGTCCGTGAATTTCATGCACCTCTCTAATTGATTCAGAGATGTCCGCGGACACCGAATCAGGATGTGAGTTCGCAGACCAGACGCAGACATCACTAATTTTGTTTAATTTACATTTTGGGCATTTAAAAAAAAATCTACTGGGCAGATTAACACAGATTGCTTTCGGGACCAGGTCGCCACTGCTCGTGCAAGTTTGGGTCAAATCCGTCAAGCAGTTTGGGCAGTAGCCGTGAGCAGAAATTGTTTCCATTCATGCCTATCATATTTTAAAAAGTTTCCGGACCGCCCCTATAGCTTTTCCTCCCCTTGACGAAACGGCACAAAACTTTGCAAACTCATTCAGAACTGGCCATATACTTTGTATGCAAAGTTATAAGCTGCCCAAAAACTACTCTTCCTATCGGTTGAGCAACTTTACCATAACTACAGGGACGGTATCGCAGTCCTTGTAATATATGTACACACATAGAAAGAGGGAGAGAGCGAGAAAGAGAGAGGTGACAAATGTTACTTTGTTACTTGCCTTTAAGTTAATTGGGTGTCCACAAATCAAAGGTGTGTTAACAATGCCCACTCTAAGGGTAATATGAACAATATAAACAAAAAAGGCAAATTGTCATCAGGTAGTGTCAAACAAAGCAACCAAATAATAAAAAAATGAATTTTATTCCAATACACAACAAAATATACGTTGCATACAAATCCCCACAGTTATAGAAAACAGTACAAAAGTACATATACAATTTAGAAGTGTCCTAACATCTAACCTATACTAAGAAAAGGAGACCCTACACTCTAAAATAGAATCTTATACTGATTGACAGTAATTCTGCCTACCCTGATGGCAAGGTCAGAGATACAACTGATGTAATGAATATCAGTGTTACCCTGCATCATTAGATTAACGCATATACCCAACATGTTTCTGTCATGCATGCAAAATGCTTGACATTCTTCAGGGGTGATGAAACCATATTATATCTCCTCCACATATTGTTGCACCTACACATGGAGAACTCTGTTTTAAACCAATGGCTTTTCCCCAAGATTCTTGACACGTGTTCACCGCTACTAATCACAGTGTCCCAATCTGTGCCGCTTTAATAAATAGTAAACACACTGTAATCTCTCAACAATCAGGATGGTCAGTACGTAATAAATATGAGGACACATTGAATGTGTCTATTCCAAAACAGAGCCATCAAAGTTCCAACACAGACGTCCATCTCTCTAGTATCACCAGCTCGACTCATTCAAGTTGATAATGTCACAAGAATTTGCAAATAGACCAAGAAGGTCTGATAAGTAGGTCAAATGGCTCACAAGTTTACTCCTGATGTTCTGAACAAAAGTCATGCTGCAACATCCCGAAATTCACTTTTCAATCCGCTAGAAAAGAGTTTGCACAATAATAGCCTTTCTGGTACTCGTACCTTTTAGAATCCAATGCTTTGTGTATGTGTGCTATGTGTATAGCACCATCTAGTGGCTCACCTGGAGAATTATAAGTTGTTTACTTTCAAAGTATAAGAGAGGACCTGACAGGGGCATCATTGCTATCATAATCTCCCTATGCTACATGTGTTTTTCTTCCACCAGTGGATGGTCACAGGAGTAATAAACAGAGAATTACAGGGAGGCGATGGACATCCTACAGTTAAGGTGAAACAGAACATCCATAGGAAAAGCTAATATTTTATGGTTCATAACTTTTGAATGATAGGGCAGATCAGCATAGCATTTGGAATTCCTCTATTAGTGGGCCCTCCAGACTAGAAAGTGTTGTACAAATCTGTGTTAAGGTTCAACAGATATAAAGGGTAAAGAAAGGGTTTGTTTTCATTGAGAAAATGTCAAAGTTTTGATCAAGCGCATATCCCAAGCTGGTTGAACGGATTTGCACCAAATAAAAACAAGTTGGACATGAAGCGCTCTAAGGAAAACCTTTGTTGGTTTTGCGCAAATCCATCCAGTAGTATTTTTTTAATTTGGCAGATAGTGGGGTGCACTGTAGCCAAAATGTTATTGGTATCTCCTGTGATGCATTGCTGGTGGAAAGTTTTTTCAGTTCTGACAGTCCGCCATTACACAATGCGAGAATCAAGTTCTGAATTAACATTGGAATGTGCCCTAAAATGATGTAAACTGTGTACATTGGGTCGTTTTGAGGCCAGGGAGCATGTGGCCAGGGTAAGGAAGGATGATTGGTGAAGGTTTAAGGATCGGGATAGCGTTGTATTGTTTTTTTTTCTAGCGTTTTGTGATATCGAGAAGCAGCATGAAAAAAAAAAGAGTAAATACCAGTAAACTATGATACATTGAGATGTGGCAATCACTATGGTTGCTAGTTAGAGGAAGATATGTATTTTAAGTAAATTCACTTACAATGTATAGGGCTTTGTATTAACGTGATTTAACGCTCTGCGTTTGTGTATTGAGATCTGTTTTATTTATCTTTGTTTTGTGGATATTAAGTGCGTCACTGAGATACATTCATGGCTGAGCTGTGGTTACATTGTTGTATGTTTTGATTGAATTAGATTTTTACGTGATCTGAACAAACACTTCTCGATTCAGTGTTCTCTCCTGTTCGGTTCTCGAAGTCAGGCTTTGTACAGAAGTTTTAAAAGTTGATTTTAGGTTTGTTTAATGTTTGATTTGTTTGAAGGTAGGGTGTGAGGGGTGCAAAGGAAGTAGATTAGTGTTGTCAGTTTTGGGAAAGAAGCAGTGGGCATGAAGTTAACTGCAATACTTCTCATGATTTCTCGATTTGTAACGCATGAATACAAAAGAGTATACAATTTAAAAAAAAGTAAATTAACACATTTAAAAAATTAGATTGAGATCTGTTTTTATAAAAGTTTATTTTCTGAAAATTGATTGAAGAAGTTGATGGTGTTGTGTTAATTTTCTGTTTACATTTATATGAAACAGACTTCAGGAGAATTGGGCATTGGTACTCCATAAACTAAAGATACTTTTAATTTTTTTCATTAGCTCCCTGGAAGGGGGCACTAGCCAATCAGGATGTTCGGAACGCAGACTATATTCTCCAATAGAAGCCTGTGTTCTGAGCAGCCTAAGTGCTGCTGGCCAGCACCCCCTTCCCTGCGCCTCCTTCCCCTCCCCCACTCCACCCTCACAATTTAGCACCAGTGTATTTTTCTATGTCGATGCTAAGGGTGTTTAAAAAATAAAAACATAATTACCTTACATCATGGCAGTGTGCTGCACTGTACCTTCCGAAGTCTGTTTCTCTGTTAATGACGTCAAGGTCATCAGCAGAGATAATGGATTTCAGAAACTAGGGCGTGGAGCAGAGGAGCACAGCAGCGTAAGTCTCTTTTTAAAAATGATTAAACACACTTAGCACATGTGTAGGAAACTACACAGGTGCAAATGGCGATATAATCTGCAGTGGCGGGCTGAGAAGGCCAGTAACGGTACCGCTGCCTGCGTTAAGGGACCTTTGCCTTATTTGGGCCTCTAACTTGGGCGGTGGGCAGTTACCAGTACGGTTAGACATGGTGCTTAATGTTAAACCCACGTCCCCCCAGTTTAGATCTTTAAAAAAAACATTTTGGGTGGTTCTGAAAAGAACCGTTGTGAGACTAAGGAAGGGATTCGAAGGGGAGGTAGAGGATGTAGGAAAGATAGGTGGAAAGTGGACATTATGTTTTATTACAAGATTTATATTTTTTGCTTTTTATAACTAACATAGTCAGGTAAAACCTGAAAAGGGGAGTAAAAAGGGAAAAAGGAAGTAATACAACTCTCAAAAAACAAAAAGAAACTACTGGCAATCTTGCCTATGCTACACCCAGCTATCCTCAATTGCATCAAAACTGGTTGGATTCAGTGCTATTGGCAGGTAGCACTTCCTGTAGGTGAAGACGCCACCTCCTGGAGACCTTCGTTTGAGTGGAAGAGCCAACACAGGGGCAGGAGATCAAGTAGATGGGAAAAGTTGACAGGATGGTGCAGTTGTTGGTGATAGTCCTACTTCCTCTGTGTTCTTTGGCATTGCCAGTCTGGAGTTGAGTTGCAAAGCATTGCAACCAATCTGGATTGTCTGCTGTCAGAACCTGCTCCTGAAACACTCATCCACTTGCTGGCAGTGGTAATGTATCAGATGGTTGACGAACGCTGTGGTGTCCAAGCTCTGTGCAGGAACCATAGATAATCCTCTCCTGCTCACCTCACCCCAAAACATACACTGTCCCTTTTCAACGTCTGAAAATGGAGTGTCTTCAGATACCTTGAAGTACTGCCAGAACAGTGAAGGTGTAAAACTCCTGCAGTTGTACTTTTTGGGTGGAACTGGCTGCTCCACCCATTCAACGTCCTCTTCCTGCACATCTTTCGGTTCTGCAGGGACAGTGACTAGGTCGATCTCTTCTTCGCTGGAGGGTGCCTTGGGAAGTTCTGTCTCCTCCAGAACAAGAAAAAAATCAAAAGAAAAAAAACCAAAATTAAAAGAAAATGATCAAAAAGATTCTTAAAAAAGAATAAAATACAGAAACCAATATGAAACAAACAAACAGAAAGAAAGTTAAAAAAGAGAGAACATAAAGGGAAAAGGTCTGGGTAGGAAATGGTGCTCTTTGGATAATTAGGAAAGTCAAAGTTTGTACTGTGACTACTCGAATTTGTCTCCAAAGCAATCAGAAAATGGAAGTTTTTCTGGAGTATATGTATATGTGATTCGAGATCTATGTGTCTATGAACCAATCAGCTCTCGAATTTCATAGTGTGCACGTGCCATTTTGCTAATCCATTTACAGATTTTGTGTACGTGTGATTGGCACCTTAGCCTTTCAGCCCATGGCTGGGCCGAAATCGTCCCTGGGGAGTGGGGGCCGGTTTCTGACCATGCTTGAGCCAGTTGGGAAGAAAAGAAAATTGAAAAAGAAAATATTTTGTTT
Organism: Ambystoma mexicanum; assembly: GCF_040938575.1. Taxonomy (NCBI): domain Eukaryota; kingdom Metazoa; phylum Chordata; class Amphibia; order Caudata; family Ambystomatidae; genus Ambystoma; species Ambystoma mexicanum. Next base: position 400,955,237 of record NC_090937.1, on the reverse strand, counting down.
TCTTCAAATTTATATTTTTTTATTTTTTCAAAAAGCCTTTTTCATCCTTCTTAGTTCAAGAAATGAGTACCAACACAGGTTGGGTGATATTGTATGCATATTTGTTCTATAAAAAAGAGCTTAAGCGTAAGTGCAATACAATAACATATTATCATTTGGCCTTGAAAGTATGCTTGGATTCACAGTAATTTAGTGTATTTAGGAACAATGCTATTTAATGCCACTTCCTGCTTTGTCAAGGGGTGAAAGGTCATGTTTCATCGCTTCCTGGGATGTCACTTTGAGATGGGGTCAAATGACATCACTTCCGATGATGTCATCAGAGGTCAAGGGTCATGAGGCAAGAGGTGGGACACTTTTTTGAGGCGAGGGGTGGGCCACTTTTTTTTGGGTGACGGGCCTATTTCTTGTCCCAGTCCGACCCTGCGTGTGACTCGAAAAGAAGTTGTCGATTTTAATTCTTTATATATTATGGATTTTTGAATATGTGAAGTGACACTTTTTCTAGTTGTTTAGATTTGTTGTGGCAAATACTTATTTTGATGAATGTTATATGCATGTTTTTCTCTTATGTGAATATTCTGACGAATGTGGATTTGAGAATGGAATCTCAAATTTGAGTGCTGATTACATTGCATTTTGAATCGCAAAGTTAAGCAAAATAATGAATGTATTTCTTCTATTTTATTGAACTTTGCAATTATCTATGGTTTCTGTAGTGTTCAGATTGTCCCTGCAAAGGAAAAAAACATATTGGAAGGTTAAGATGCAGTATTTAAGTCATTGGGAATGTACGTGGTTCTCGATCTACGAGAGTGGGAGAGCGTTTTGAATCGAGAATTTGTTAGCATTCATGTTCAATCTACTCTTCTTCATCTCAGTAGCTTTTGGATAATTTGTAACATTACACATTCTCAATTCGTTTTGAGTGGGAAATACAAACAGGGCACACTTTAAAAACATTTGAAGATGAAGAAGAATAGATTGAACATGAATGCTAACGAGTTCTCGATTTGAAACACTTTGAGGGCTTTATAGGTCCCCTTAGCACATATTGGTAGCCAATGTAGGATGTCAATGGTTGAAGTGATGGAATAAAAGGTGTTTTTTTGTATCTACCAATCTTCCTGAGAATTTCTAAAGGTAGTACAGAAGATTCGATATGAATCTCCGCTGCGCGCAAACACAGATCAAGCAATAGAAAGCAAAATGGCGATGGGTCGGGCGATGACTATCACTCCTCTCATAGTAAAAAAATAGAAAAGCATTTCTGTCTAAACTGCTGTCTTAATTGCAGCTCCTCATAACCAAAAACACAGGCAAAAGGAGAATATTAACACACTCACAGAGATACACAGAATGTAGAGGGGAATGTAGAGGGGAATACTCTTTTTTTACATCAAAGCAAACAGCTTCATGATCAGTCTTTAATTTGACTTGTAATTCTGTGTTGCAGAAAGACTACCCCTTCAATTTCGAGAATGGCAGATGTAGAGTCGGGGGGGGGGGAATGGAGAGGCAGTTAAACCAAGGAAAAAACTCAGAAGTTGCACATTCCCATAGGGGCTCCAGAAGACATGAAGAAAGACTCTTTTCACCTCTATTAACTTAAAATTCTTGGTGACCGTGGGACCAAAATACTACATAAAAGGGCAATGACCAAACATTTGGGCCTACATTGAATATAAGTGGTAGCAAATAAAGTATTTCTATCAGAGCCAAAACTGTTTTAGGGCTGTAATAGACTGCTAGAATGACAGCCTAGCATCATGTTCTCAGAACTGAGACTCAGATTTCAAATATATATATGCAAACAAAAAATGAGTACACTATGTCGATGGTGACACAACTAAACAAAGAAGGAGTCAGAAGGATGGTGTCTCCATTTGCCAGTTTGCAATGTGGGGGAAAGGGAAGTATTTCCCAACAACTAATCAACAGAAGGGAGTTTCCCCTTCTTGCTCCGAATGTGGCCCATGAAGGAAATGTTAAGTCTCGCCAAGGTCCAGAAATCAAAAACAAAACAATCAAACCCAGTTAATGGGTGCAAAGCAAAGTGCTCCAAAGGTTCCTCCATGTACCAACCAAAGGTTGAATGTGAAAATAAAAGGGTTCCCTCCTCAAGGAGAATGTTGTTGTTTCTTGCAGTGTGGAACAAGTGGAGGTTCTCCGGTCCTCCAACCTGTGGTCCAGCGCATAGATTTCTCCAGCTGCTGTCCTACTGCTCTTGGACAGTCAGATGTTTTCAGGGCCACCTGCTTGCTGCCTCTTATCTTTTTTGGGGCGGCAATATCTTGGCAGGCTAGCAATGACATCCTCTCAGGCTAGGCCCAGGGTTGACACTTCTGGGGCAATCAGATATGCTCTTATAGGGTTTCATGGAGACACGTGGCACTATGTTCACCTTTCACCTCATGGTCTTCTCTGTGTTCTTCCTGAGCCCATTTCCACCCTGACTACTCCTAAGCGTTCCTTCCTGTCCTGAGGCTGTCATGCCTGCTCAAGCTATCTCGATCCTCAACCCTCACTTAGACCAACATGATCCTCCCGAACCTCCCCATCCCTGAAATCTAAGTGGCTGGCTTCTCATTATCTTCCAGTCCTCAGATGGTCCGGCTCTATCCCCGACTCAAGCTGCTCAGTCCTTTCTCCTATCTCCATATGGTATCCTTATCTACCTCCTACCAACCATACTACCAACCATACACCCTCTACGAAAGGTATCCCTCATTCTCACTGTAATCCACCTTTGCTTCCAAGTCTTATACTTTCTCCTCTACACACCAAATCTCTCCATTTAGTTCCTGACTCTCAAAAATAGTCATAGGATCCCCTCTATGAGAACAAACACGGCTAATTGACCTGTTCTTTGGGAAGGTACCCACTCGAGGGTCTGGAGCCACACTTTAGCTCACTGTACCTTTCACAGAAGCGAAATATCCATTTGCATATCAGTCTTTGTCCCAAACACATGGACAGTCCAGCAACGAAAATTGTATAGTTATTGACTCTCCTCCTGCTCCATAAGACAAATAAGTAATTTGGTCTCCTTCTCCACTCTCGTCTCTTAGATAACTTAAATCTTTCTTCCTTTTATTTTGCCAGATCGTAACTCCCTCCTCCCTCTCTTCTTCCAACACAAAACTCTCCACCACTACTCTCCTCCAAATAAATGTTCTCTCCTGCACAATTGTCACCTCATTTTCCATCCAGATGGTACCTCTCACTTTCCTCTCAAAGTGAAACCTCTCTCTCTCTCAATACTGCCAAACAGTTCATCTCTCTCTCTCTCTCGCCAGCCACGACCTCCCTCCTGAAACACACAATTATTGCTCCTCTTGCTCAACACCACAAACTCTCTTTTTAACCCAGTCACTCCCTCATTTCTAAACCAGTTAATGCTTCTTTACCACACACCAGAATCTCATCCTGTCAGGTCTCTGCCATCACACTTTCCTTGCACATGCTCTCTGAGTGTCTGCTACTTTTTTCCTGCCCGCTCTGCCGGAGCATGACAATGACTAAATGGGCTGGGCACCTTCTACAAGCTTATTTCTCCTCCTGTTAGGTGGTAATTGCAAATATGGCTTGCACTTGTGTAGTAGGAACTGTGCTGCCTTTTGATTGGGCCACGGGCCAGGTGCTTAAGGTCATATGGTCTGCAAGAGGGCTGGCATAAGGTTATGTCAAGGTGAACTGCAAATTTGGGATTTTGAACTTGTGGTGACTAGGCATGTGGTCTCCTTCCCTTCACTTGAAGGCCTGTTTTCATTGTAGCTTTCTTCCTGGTCTGCACGCCTGCCCAGCATGTACAATTCCAGTCAGGAAACCCTCTGGCTATCTTGGGGAATGTTTTGTGCGTATAGGTGCTTGTTTGTCGCATATGAGTTGACATATTGCATTTCTAAGAATCCGTGTCAGTCTGAGAGAGCAATGTTTACTTTTACACTTGTGAGGAGACAGAGATTGGTTTCTTTCTATTTATTCTATTCACCAAAGGAAACAATGTATTCATAGAGATCACACAAACTGTGCAGGTCCCTTCAAACTCTGATTAATAATTCCTTTGACAGAGCTGTCAGAGGTATACATGTAACTAGCCTATTCTGCAGGTTTTCAAAATGTTGCAACTTCGATCCCTTAAAGGTAAGGATTTGCTTCCCTCAGTAATAGTTTGTGTCTGGCTGAAAGGAGCATAAAGCTCTGTCATTCCTACAGAGTTCATTTCCTTTGGCTCTATCTGACTCCTGTAGCTCTTGGGGACTTCCGAGAGGCTGCTAGTGCCTGAATGTGAATGTCATATGCCCAGAGACAGGGGTCTCATTACAGGGATCCCAGCCAGATTCCTCTTCCTAGCCATATTGAATACAAAGTGTAAGGATGCAGAAGTAAAGCTCAGAAACAATGGTGGCATGTTTTTGGGTATACACATTTAGTAAAATAAAAGAGGGTTGGAAAAATGCTTCTCTAACCCTAAAGCTAAGAGGGGTTTCCCTGACTGCAAGGAAACTAATGAAAGTGTCAGGAATTCCGAAACTAAGGAGTCTGTCACTTTCGTGTCCCAAACCTACTACTAACACTAACAAACTAAGATAACTGTGCAAGTATGGTCTTCTGTTACAGTAAAAAGTATTTCTAGTGCTTTAGAAAAGTTCCCAGTCTATATGGTAATAAAGTGATGCAAAATAATGTTCCAAAATACGCAACTCCAGCAGCTAAGATTGTGCTTCTTTCCCCCAGACGTATTCTTCTCTTAAATTGCGGGATATCTCACGAGGACCTGTTGCTTGACTTCACAGTTCCTTTATCCGATCCAGCCTGGCATGCTATGCTATCAAGCATAGGATTCCTTTTCTGACCTAGGGTTCTTGACCCTCTTATTCTTAACCTCTCAAGTGGGTGCATGTCCCAGACTCGCAATACTTTACACAGCTTGGTTTACATCTGTGCTAAGCAAGTGTTTTCTCCTGTGATGTCTATTTCTTCCTTCAGGGTGCAAGACCCTTTTACCTTTAAACTTTGGTTTCACATATGGGTGTGAGTCCCAGACTTGTAAGGTTGTGTTGTAGCCACGTGGTTCATTCTCCTGCCAATTATACAACTCTCTCTCATTTGCTTCAGGGTCCCAGATCCTTCTGCTTTTGGGTGCAGTTCCCAAACTCACACGGTTTAGTTGTATCTGTTTGGTTCACTCTCCTGTCAAATATACAAGAGTCTCTTATTTTTTTCAGGGTCCCAGACTCTTTCTTTTGGGTCCTAGACCCTTTTTCTCTTGGTGCGGCTCCCATACTCACATCTTTCCGTTGTATACACTTAGTTCACTCTCTTGCCAAGGATATAACTGTCTCTCCTTTGTTTCTAGGTCCCACACTCTCTTTCAACAGTTTCTGAGCTCATGCAGATTCTTCCCCTGATCTCTTACAGCTCCCAGGCAAACTGCGCACATGCTTGCTTCCTTCCTTCCAGTACCATCAGTTCCTGGGCAGCTGTATTCTTCCTGGAGGCTCCGATAGTGTGCGGACATCCAACAGTGTCTGCAGCATCCTTGCAGAGTGAGACTTCTCTGGTTGTACATTCTGTCTCCTCTGCGCTTTACTGTGCATCTTGGGTAAGTCTCTTGTTATTGTACTGTGGATGCACCACCCTGGCCCCATGGGAAGGGTCACCCCCTAGGGGAGAAAGGACGAGATCCTCAGATGTTGTCACAAAACACAGAATTATATCTTATGGGGTCCAAATCCTTGCCCACTTCCACCATCTAGTTATCCCCAGAGCCTTCATATCCGCTGCCACTGCTGCACCTGTTATCTGTACATGATGGTGCTTGTGTGTCTGTACCCACTCTGCCCCTGAGAAAGGGCAGCAACATATATAGAAAGTGAAAGGGAGACATTGCCCAAATCAATTGGGAATTCCATTGCATCGATCAGCTACATAAATCAGTGTAATATTATTTTGTAATGTAATCAAATCTTGAATCAGGCTATTTCCTCAATATCTCAATACACTACAGTTTACTCTCTTACTGTAGACGCATATCTTCTGTTGATCTAGAAAGATTTAATTAAGTGTCATCCAAAGAGATGAGAGAAACAAAATAGTGGAAACAGAAAAAATGTTATAGAGAAAAATAATACACTCTATGTATTAACTGAACATTTTGGGGATACCTTGAACACCTTAGAAAATAGAAAGAGGTGTTGGATGGTTACTGACATCTGCTCCACTTCCTGTCTGCAGGCCCAGTCTCCGACCAATTACTATAACATTCAGACAATTATTAGATATATCAGCAAACTAGATGTTGCTTTTGAATTGCAACTGGAAGCACACCCTTCTGGTTGGTACACATAACACACCTATTATACATCAAATGGGGGGTAACTGATGATACCCATGAAGGTCTTTGGGTCATCCAGTGCATTGAGATAGAAGCACAACTCAACAAAAGCAAATTGACTCGAACTATGCTAGCGCTGGGGGTAGACATCTTTGCTGATGGAGGGCAACGCTCTTGTGAAATAAACAGGGGCATCACATACTGCACGTAAGGAAATGTCCACCTCTCTTACTACATTGGATCAGGAAACATTACATCTATTTATTAAAATAATTAAAATCTTAACTGGCTGTAAAACTGATTTTGAACTACTAAATAAACCCCAGTGGCAAAAGGAAGGGGCTGATTAAGACTGTTATCTCCTGCTGCCAGTATAGCACTAATTCCACCATCTGGAACTTTAGATTGATGTTTTCCATACACATATCCAGGCACAGGATGAACATGTCCTTAAATAGGTGTCCTTATCACTGAGTGAAATAAAGAAAACAATCTAAGAGCAGAATTATGCCAAGAAATATCTACATCTACTATTACCGATGAGGCAAACGCCATTGAACTTAATGACTCAGGAAAGAAATGAAAACTCTCGGAATATTTAAAAGATGTGGAACCAGAGTCGTGTTATATAAGATGAAACATCTCAATGGAAGTAATTACTCATACTCATGACTGATAGCTACACCTCCTTAGAATCAAATTGGATGATCTCAAAAAACAAAATTGATGTCAAAATCTTAAAATAGCTAGAATTCCTAAGAAGAATGAAGGAAAGAAAATCAGGCCCTTCCTGGCATATAATTTCAAGGCTGAGGAAACAACATTGAAATACAGCCTGTTTGGGATGTGTATTGTTTACACTGAATAATCGATCTGCTCTAATATACAGATTGACACATACATCAACATATTGGACTATGGTTTAGGAAATGCTACGATGATCCGTGATTGAAGTATGGTCCGTTTTTCTCAAGATAGATAACAGCTAATGCTTTGGTTACAAATTTGAGATTAAACAACACTTTGAAAGTCAGGACTTAGGTTTTTAGCCTGTCCAAACCCATTGAATGTTGATTGAGGTTCCTAACATGAGAGTGATTTTTATTTACATACCTTCATTGGCTGCCTCTTTTTTCGTTTCTTTTTTTCTTACTGTGTTCTGTGGTGGCCAGTTTTAGGCCTTCGCGCTTGTTTCAGCACTGGGTTTACTTCACCTCTCACAATTCACATACCCACTCTACTTTCTCTAGTGGGCGACTACAGTTTACTCTCTTATTGTAGACGCATATCTCCAATTTTAGATGTGACATGTTAAGCATTAGAATGTGCAATCTGATTTATACACGTTTTGAAATGTTCATGTATATTTTCACTTTATATCACAAATGTATTAGTAAAACAAAAAAAATGTTATGTTTTCATTAATACTAGATACTGGTCAGTGTGTTTCTTCTGGCACCCAAATATTTTGGTTTGATTTAATCATTGTTTAAATTATAGGTTGATAAAATAAGGTTTTGAATAAATTAACCATCCGTTATCAACTTGCGGCAGTAGTCTCTCGTTTGTGTCCTCGAAAAAAATCAAAGATCATAAGTCGGCAATAGTGCTAGTTAAAACATTCACTGAACTTGCTGTCGGAATCTCGGTTGGGAACCCATCATGGCCAAAATTGAAAATATGGTTGAACGGGACAAATATTGGCACTGGCAGCTGTTTTGCTTCATTTCAAGCAGCTGGAGTAGGGATGTGTCTTCTGGAAAGCTCTGGTAAAATGATGATAGCCTTAGAAAATATGTTTTGTTGTCCATATTTTTAAAGGTTCTGAGATACTTCTAAAAACTGCAAATGTAACCATAAACATCAGCACTTCTATAAATTCAATATTCCTAAACAATCTTACTTAAGACTAATTGTTTCTGAAAATGATGTTTCAAGGTACTTATTCCTAATTACCATCCTCAGAGAATAAGCTAAGCCTGTGAATTTTGTATTATATTATTTTTTATAAGAGAAATCACATCATAAAAAAATTTGCAGAACTATAAAACAGCTTTCCGAATATTGTATATACACATGTTTTTAAAAACAATATTCAAATAAGAGAAGTCTAATCAAGAGGTTTCAACCTAATGTGAAACCTAATGTATACTACATTTTTTCAATCATCATTTAGCAATAATCGTAAATCCTGATGGTAGCAACTATTTTTTATAAAGCTAAAATAAAACCTTTATGTACAAGAAAAACACAGCCTACAGCCCTAGTTCTAAATGCAGAGGACAATTAAATTGCTAAATCTATTTGCTATATGCTAAATAATGTTACTAATTCAACATATAAGGTTTTTCACTGCATGCCTTTTCATCGTTTGTTATGCTGTTGAAACTCATTCTATGCAAGTTCAAACCAACCCTAGTCTGCCCGCAAATCTTGATCCTCTTAAAATAAATTGAACCCACTTTTTTTGAGAAAAACAAATTTCAAAAAGATTGCATGTAGTCCATGAAATAACAGAATAGAGGAACAAACTGTTGAATCACTATATTAAAACAGTTATTTTAGGAGTCTCTACAGGCTCCGATTTCTAGGACACTTATTTGCTACTTAGTCCAATTAATATAACTGGGCTGCGGATTTCTAGGTGGTGGAATAATATAGCAATTGAAGGGTGGAACATGCAGAGTGCTGTCTATTTGGGGAACACACTATTTGCAAAAGAGGTATACACATTTCTATTTAAACAGTCATTCTTATGCAGTGACTTTGATTAATTGAATTATTTTTGTATGTTTTTGCAACTTTTTTATATGTTTATTCTTTATTTTAGTGACAATGGCTGTGTCAATATAAATATAAATAAATGAAAAAAGGCAAGAGATACTGGTTAATCCCACACCATCTGAGCAGTCCTCCAAGAAGATAAAAGGAAGCTTGCATTGGAATAATCGGATGTTATATCCTGCTGCCGCTTACAACTGATGCAATCCATGCTTCAAGCATAACTATGAAACAGTGACACTCAAGCTTTTGATCTGGCTTTCCTAAACCCAGTGGAAGGGTTAGGCAGGAGGGAAATAAGGAGTTGTAGCTAGAATTGAGATGCAAGAATTTTGTGTTGATACATTTTCTGTAATTGAAGGAACATCATGATTCAAAGGGTAGCAGACTGTTTCTAGGACCCAGCATTGATTTAACATGTTAGTAAGGAGGAGGTATGACTGTGAGTGTACACATAATATTATTAGGAGATGATGTTGATAAAAAAAGAAAAGAGTAATGTTAACAGCGGTGGTCTTAATCTTGGAGCCACATTAAACAGATGAAAACAGCCCTAGCTTGATTTGCTGCGATTGGTCCCTTATTCATGTATCAAACCATTCCTAGGAGAGGTCAGAGTCTTCCAAGCTTTCAGGTTTTGGTTAGATCGGATCTCATAGTCCATCCTCCATCTTGCCATTTGTGTGTTCATTCCGAGGGGTGTGGGTGTTTCTCATTTGTTTTCGTCCGGTTCTGAGTTGAAGAGACAGGTTTTTAGGAGTTTTATGATTTTTAGATGGTCCTTCATGTTTTGTATTTCTCTCGGGAGAGAGTTCCACATTTTAACAGCAAGGCAAAAGAATGCTGATCCACCACGTTTTTTTTTCCTTGTGTATGGTTTAGGTTCCAGGTGGATGTCATTGCTGGATCTGAGTGTTCTAGCCGGCTGGTCAATTTCTTTTGTAAGAATTCCGCTCTGTGGCCGTAGATTGCTCTGTGTGTTGTGCACATTGTTTTGAATGTGATTAATTTCTTGACTGGCAGCCAATGTAGCATATTTAGCGCTGAAATGATGTGGTCCCTTTGTGAGAGTTTGAGGAGAAGTCTGGCTGATGCGTTCTGTATACGTTGCAGTTTCTTCAGTAGATAATCCGGAATTCTAAGGTATAGGCTGTTGGCATAGCCTATCCTGGACATGAGGAGGGAGATGATGGCCAGTGTTTTGACAGCCGGTCTGATAGCACAGCGAGTAGAGTGCTCGCTTTGACAATTGTGCAGAGCCTGCTCACGCAGGTTCAAATCCCGGCAAGGCCAAACTCAGCCTTTCATCCTTCTGAGGTCGATAAATGAGCACCACACACCGTGGGTAATAATAAGCAGCGCTCAGATGCCTGAGGGTTCATAGTGCTATATAAATGCTAGATTATTATTATTATTATTATTGTGCGTGAAGGGGAGGAATGGTAACATCTTTTTGATCGTGTGCAGGTGGAAGAAGTATTTTTTTGTGTTTACTTGTGGTTCTAGGGTAAGCTCTTTGTCCATTAAGATTCCAAGGTTATTGACTATTTGGGGTGGCGTTGGCACTGTTCTATGGGCCATGGGATGCTGTAGAGGAGCAAGTGAACATGTTATCCCTAGCTCCCACACCCTCACCTCTGTCATATTGAAAAAGCAGGAGAAGAGCCCTATGTGGGACACCATGTATCATCCCAATACTGCATCGAGTGTATGAGAGATGATATGCACTCAGACAACTGTATCAAATGTACCCTCACACTGAGAGGTTGGAAGGATGTCCGCAAATCTGACAAGAGCACAGTGCCATCATAGAGGAAAGATACTAAGACTTACTGAAACGATATGCAAATACTCAAAGAAGAAGGATTTAACTGAAGTAACAAGAGAAACATGTAATCGAATATGAAGACATTGTATATGCAAAGAAGATAAAGTAACCTGATGATTAATAAATGTATATACGCTGAAATGCAAGGTAGATGAGATGTATAGAAGCTTGTCGCTGAGGAAAACATAACTTGGAAAGAGCGGCCATGATGGAAAGATGAACGTTGGACTCGTATTAAAACCATTCAAGTTTTACTGCTTGACCAGGGCTTCAGGATCAGGAGATGCTTGAAAAACAGCTTTGTGTGAGGAATAAAGAGGAGTCTATTGGCCTGGGATCAAGGATGCGACTTCAAGAAATAATTGCAAGGCACAAGGCGAGTCAAAAGGATAAGCCATGTACGTAAGACATATTTCTCTTGGATTGAGCGAAGGAGAAAACATCTGCAAGAGTCAAGTATTAGACAATTAAAGATGCAGAAAACCCATGTAGGATCGAGAGAGAAAATCTCCAAAGGCCAAGAAGTGTAATGACACCCAATTCAATTGAATCAAATAGCAGTAAATAGAAGACTGAGATTATCACATTTGTGTTCTCCTCACATGTGATTCAGAAGTTGAAAACAAGGGCTATTTATCAAGCCCAAACAAAAATAGTAGTGTACCTACACTCCCTTGAATGTCCCAGAGCAGAGAGCAGGCTTTGAGGTCAACTACAAAGGAGAAGCCTTGGCTTGGGGTCTGACTGATGAGAGACGATGGACTAATTGGGAAAGTGGGGAGTAGTCTGATGCTGCATGCAACACCTCAGTTTCGATTTGCTTACATGCTGCTAACAAGCCAGAAGTCCAAGGTTGGGAAAGCATGCCAACCAATCAGAGGGCCTATGTAGCAACATGCTATACAATGTGGGAAAGACTAACCCGCTGCCATTTATTTCTGTTATAATCAGCATTTTACATATTTAGAGGTAGTTCAAGGCGTGCCCACCAGATAAGGGTGAGTCAATTAAGTTATTAACACTTATATATATACTATAGGTACATATGTTCCCTTAACCAATCCCTCTCTTCAATAGGTTTCAGTTTGCCACATAGGATGACGTCACAGGTGACGCATCTCGAGGTATAAAACCTTTGTATAATCACATTTAAGTGTGAGTGCGTGAATAACTGCCTGTTATTCCTCAGATTGCCCTACTTTATTTCTATGCTGATAATAAAGTAATACTTTGCCATATTCTTTGAGTCCTTCGGGTTATTTGGGTCCGAGATTGTAGAGAAGGAGCCAAGCACCCACATCTCAACCAACTCACCAATAGTGCCTATATGTTGGGAGCCAGATTGTGAGACATGTGCAGTACCAGTGAAAATACCGATACCTAGGATAATCTGGGAAGCAAGGTTCCCATTGAGAAAGCCATATCTACATATGAGACAGTATGATGGTCATTTGAATGAAATTCCAGAGGAAACAGGACAAATGAATGGCAAAGATGAATGGTGACGTCACACAAAGCAAGACTGATGTGCATACATAAAAAAGATGCAGGGACGAGAGAATATAGGCAATTCTATAAGGCATCAAGAAGTTATCAAAGATACGTGTCATTTTGGGATCAAGATGGAGAAGCTTATGCAACGAGATAGATGAAAATGTTAAGCTGTTTTATACGTGTATGTATGCAAAGAAATGCAAGCAGACGAAGTATTCCTGAGGCTAGCTTTATAGTAAAAAGATTTCGGCATGCACCAATATATACATATATATATTACCCGGCCCACGGTAGTGGCTGTATAGTTATCGTTAGAGCACTTTTTGAGTGGCTTATAACTTCGCTCTACCTGGATGAATCCTCACCAAACTTTGCAACAAAAGTATATGGCCCACTCTGAATTTTCTTGCAAAGTTTGGTCCAGGGGGGGCAAAGTTATAGGGGGGGTCCCAAAATGTCTTTTTTCCCATAGACTAAATGGGGAAAAAACTTTGCTCATGCCTACCTAAAAATCTGGACGGATTTTCACCAAAATTGCAGCAGGAGCAGCGCTTGGTCCCGAAAGCGTGCTTTTGTAAATTTGGTGAAAATCCGTCCAGTAGTTTTTTTAAAAACGACCAAAAAGTGGGTCACAAAAAATGAGTGATATCTATGCCTGCTCCACGGACACACTTCCCTGTTCGCTCCGCGGACAGGACACCGATAGGCTAATCGGCTTGCGTCATGGACATGCGACATGTTTGCTGATTGGCTGGAATGAAGCGTGAGGTGCATCACATTGTTTTGATGCACCCGCCATCTTGGATCCGCGGACATCTGCGGACAGCGTGGCAACGAACGGGGAGAAATACAACTTTGGGGAGTGTGTTGGTGTGTAAGAGTGCTTGGGGATGGTGGGGGAGTAAGAGATGGGTCAGATGCTGCACTTGTTTAGGTGGCAGGCACCCCTGATGTGTTTGTCATGTCCACGGTCACCTCGGCTGTCCGCAGACATAAAAATGCAGTAGCCCATATAGCCAGTTAAAATGTTTGATTCTATGGGTGTGATCTATGGGTGTGATATGCTGCGGTGGTTGTGGCCAGGGCCTAGAGCTTTGGGTGCATGGCTGCACCCAAGACTCTAGGCCCTAGCCAAAACCACTGCAGCATATCGCACTCATAGATCACACCCATAGAATCAAACATCTATCAAATAGTCGCAAATCTACAGTTTGTGTACTGTTTGATTTGTATAGTTTGTATGTGAAGTTTTGGCTACGTCATTTAATTAAGATTGTAGAGTTTGGTAACAAGCACTGCAGTATAACATATAAGTATAAGTATAACATATCCATGGAAGTAAACATTTTGTATTGTGGTGTATGGTTAGATGTTTGCTTCAATGGCTGTGTTATGGAGCAGTATTTGTGAGTTGCATTAAAATATACTTACTGTTTGATTTTTTGTGATTGGATATATATTTTTCATGACTTGGGTAACTGGAGCAGATATTCTTTTTCAATGTCTGTGATAAAAGAAAAGATCATGTTAGTGTAGGTAGTTTATAAAGAGTTACTGCATTGCATAATAGACATTTCTGCATTATTTCGACCCTCATATTTAGTATTTTACAAACCAATCTACTGTGAAATTCACTCAGTTTCTGTGTTTGTTTCTGAAATCATTGGGTCTGTGGGAAAACAAATCCATGTTGGATTAAAAAAAAACGTTTTTGTTATGTTACAGTACATTTCGTTCTTTGTTTTCAGTGTTTACTTGTTGTTTCTGGCTAATGTTATATCTGTTGGCTCGTTCAGATTGTTAGATACCTTTTGGCAAATTCTAACTGCTTATAGTTTTTTATTTATATTCTCAAGTTGCTCATCTATCTGTTGGGTTGTTGCAGATTTTTGGGGCAGTTATATATCTGTTGGTGTATTCTAACTGTTTATTTCTTGTTATATTTTAGTGGTATTGATTTATTTGTTTGGTTGTTGCAAAATCTTGGGGCAGTTAGATACCCCTGTTGGTGTATTCTAACTGTTTTTTTTTTTCTTATAATTTAGTGGTATTGATTTATCTGTTTGGTTGTTGCAGAATTTTGGGGCAGTTAGAAACCTGTTGGTGTATTCTAACTGTTTATAGTTTTCTAATTGAAGTTTTATTCATGTTTATGCACAGATTAGTTATCTGCTTTAGAGTAATGGTACTATCATTACATTCGAACCATCCACAATTTTTTTCAATATATGCAGTGTAGTGACCTGCATTGGTTGTGGCTCCTGCATGGTAGATTATAACTATTGTTGTGAAGGTTTTCTTACCAAGTGATACTTGACCATGTGTGAATCCAGTCAGCTTGCAGTTGTTTTTGGTACCATCTGCATTGTAACGTAGAAGCATTAGTATTACATATTTACTATGTGTTTGTATTTGTAAGGTGGAGCGATTATCTGAATTGCAGGTAGTACATAATCTGCCATGGTTTGCATTTTGTACAAGTTGCTGAAATGGAATGGATTTACAGTTAGGTATGGATACATACACAAAGCGTTCATTGGGGATTTGATTCTGTGCCACACTGTTTCAGAGAGTGCATGTATGTTTCCACATGTATGAAATCTGGAAGATTTCATTTATAGGTATGTTTTTGTTTTCCAGTACTTGTAGTAAGTACATTGGACATTCTTGTGGATCTTCTTGTGAGTTTATGGTGAATTTCACCATTCCAGCACAGTAGTCCAATTATTGTCTTATTCCATGAACACTGTATGTGTTGTCAGGATTGTTGCTTGCATTTCTATGAAGGACTAACATTTGCAAACACAATTGGTCTGTATTGTGTAGGTAAATGTTGTCAACAATTGGTGGCAATTGGAATAGAATATTTATTGCTACATTTGCGTAGCAATTTACACCAGTTGTATTTGGAAAATTTGAATGGACCAGATAGTTCTGTGTCCAAGTAATTTCTTCGGAGTGTGTGTTGTTTCTTTGAAGAAGTACCTGAGTTACTTTGAGTAGTAGATTCTTCTTTGGTTGTAGTAATTGATGAAGTATTAGCTTCTTTTACACTCTTTGGAGGATTTGCAGTGAGATCCTGTTGCATTTCTGTTTGAAGTAGTTTTCTTTTACAACGTTTTCCTTTCTGTGGAACAGGATAAGTTTTTAAATGGGGGGTGTACAGTGAACATATAGTCTATTGTATTCTAAAATGCAAGGAATATCAGCATTTACTTTACTTGCATCAAAGTTGATTAGAAATAGACCGTCAAGTGTACGTAAGCGTGATAGTGCTACGTAGCTCATGCCTTCTTTAAAGACTGTGGGCCTCATTACGAGATGCCTGCTAAAAACGGAGTAATTACCGGCATGGAGGTAATAGCACGTCAGTGCACCCTTGACGCTGCTAATAGCGGCTGATTACGAGTGCGCAAGCACGCGCGATCCCCCATACTGGTAATGGCTGCACCGCCATGTCGCTAAAGGCCATCCAACCCCCCGATAGCGCCATCACGGGACCCGCCGATACCGCCTCCACCATGGAGCAACCCCTTAATAACGACCCGGTAATAACAACATGGTAATACCGGGCTTGTAACACCGGACCCGGAGGTAACGTCATCGTGTCTGAACGGGAAATGTGCAGGCGGCCATCTTTAAAAACACAATGCATTGCAATCCTCTCAATCCAGCAGTGCTACAGAGGAGAGAGCAGGGCCATAGCATCCAGCCTGTCGAAGGCTACCCGCAAAACTACCCCTCGGCTGTGCAAGAAGCGCTTCTCCGATGAGGAGCTAAACATGCTGGCTGATACCCTTGCAGCCCATGCAGATGAGGTATTTGCTAACAACCTCAAAAGGGAAGTGCAGCTGAGAAAGAAGGAAATCTGGGAGGAGGTTGCGCGCAAGATGTCAGCGGTTGGCACCACCCCCGCACAGTCAAAGACTGTAAAAAAAGATGGGACGACCTCCATTTCAGGGTCCGTAACATCCTGTCCAGCAATCGCAGGGAGGCCATGGCCACAGGCGGGGGTGCCCACTCACCAGTGAAACTGATGCGCTGGGAAGAGAGCTGCAGCATAACCATACAAAGGGAGTCCATAGAGGGCTTTGGCGAAATGGAGACGGGTGCCGCGACATCGGGAGATGTAGGTGAGTGACCCTGCAAACCCCAGTAGGCTAAACCATGACATAGTACAACTGATGTAAAAGTGAGCCAAGTCAATGCATGGCCCATCATACACACATATACAAATCCATGTCCAGATGGAGGCCCAAACCCTGGCACAATCAATGCATGCTGTGTGCCAATCCCATTACCAACAGACACCCTACACGCAGGGACCATTTGCATGTCATATATCACACAAACCTCAGTACAATGGCATGCCACCTGGTACGCATAAGTGCCGAATGGAGATGCCACGGCTTATGCCAATATGCCCCCCCTTGAAAGTACCCTGTGTGACACACCTATAAGATTGCAATGCATGAGAAATGAAATACTGTACAGCACCAACTCATGCATCTTGCATGTAACACCATCACTGATGCCCTGCATCTCTTGTTCCCCCACAGGCACTGATGCAGAAGGTGAAAGTCAGGACCCTGCCCCAAGGGCATCTACATCCAGGGCAAGACCACAGGGCACTGAGCATTCCACCTCCGGGGCAGCACAGAGGCCCAGATTTCTACCTAGGGCACCTGTACAGGCCCGGCAGGGTGATGAGGATATAACAGCAGCGGATGGAAGTGCGACTACAGAGCTGGCAACAACAGCTGAAGGGGAGGCTGATGGCACACAGTCCACTGCCACCAGTTCAGTGGGTGAGGCAGCAGCCACAGCCCCACTCAGCGATGTGGATGTGGAAGTGGAGGAGTACGAGGACATTGATGGCACAATCCATGTGGAATGTCCCCACACCCCAAGCCCCCCGTCCACCCCTCAACACACCACTCAGGGCACACCGTCCCGCCCCATGCAGGATTCTGCAGTTCAACTGCACAGTCCGCATCTCACAAGCACCCCAGATACCCCAGGGGTATGGGGTGTTTATTGGGGCATATGGGGTATTGGGGGTATGGGGTGTTTGGGTGTTTTGGGGGGAGGGAGGAGGGTGTGTGAGTGGTGGAGGGAGGGAGAAAGCCCTATTTTGTAATTTTTCTTAATACACCCGTTGTGTTCAAAATCATTTAATGCCGGACATTGTTCATTTTGTGTGTGTTCATTCTATTCATGACAGCGCACAGTGCCCAACTCCCCACACACCCTGTGTCTATGTCTACACGGTACCAGTGCTCAGTGTAGCACTGAGACATAACCATCAACATCCCTGTGGTTCAGAAGTAATTATCAATCAGTGATTGGCGTACAGCACGGACATCTTGTGCATCACGTACTGGCAGGGGTGCTGCTTCTCCTCCATCATCATCCTCATCATCCTCACCCGGTGCATGCATGTCAATATCAGGTGGCAATGGTACATTTCTCTGGATGCACATGTTGTGCAGCATGACACAGATCATGGTGATCTTTGCCACCTTCTCAGGGCCATAAAAGAGTGCTCCACCAGACCTGCTTAGGCAGTGGAACCGTGCCTTCAACAGGCCAAAGGTCTGCTCAATTGCGACAAGGGTACAGGTATGAACCTGATTGTACTCCTCTTTGTGCCTGTTACAGGGGTTCCACACAGGGATAAGTAGCCATGACTTCAAGGGATAGCCTCCATCACCTGCATGGGAGCACAAAGAGGTATGTGTGAGTCAATCTGAGCTGACACCTTTAGGATTCACGGCCATGGTCGCAGCTATTTGGTGTTGACATGCACATGTCCCTGTATGTATGCACACAGGTTCATCTGATCCATTGTGTACTGCAATATGGTCTGCTAGTGTGGATTGCGTTGTACAGATGATGCATGGTGTTCACTTGCATGCTGATGCGGATGTACTGTGGATGCGGAACAATGTCTTTCCACCCATTATTGCAGTGTATGCTACTCTGTACCTAATCACACTAGCGGCATTGGCACAGTTGTAATCATGTTTAGTCATGCATCGCTTGACATACCCATGGTGGCCTGCTTGTGCGTCTTGCATGTTGTCATTGATGTACGCCATTGGTCTTATGTATGGCATTGATGTGTCATGTTCAGGTTGGGATGTTCAGGACAACAGTGTTTAGCTCTGAGTGCATTGTCCACTCACTGCCCAATCCCACCCAGGTGGAGTATGCATCCCCCCCCAATCCCACCCAGGTGGAGTATGCATCCCCCAAATCCCACCCAGGTGGAGTATGCACCCCCACCCAATCCCACCCAGGTGGAGTATTCATCCCACCCAGGTGGAGTATGCATCCCCCCACCTCACAACCCTGATGCACTGCCATGGCCCAGTCAGGCAACTTACCAAGCAGCCAGGCACGTCATCCAGCATGTCGCTCCATGTAACGGGGTAGCGTGGAGTTACGCTGCACCATGGAATCATGTGTAGATCCTGAATATCGGGTGCAACAATGTGTGATGATCTTGCTAGAGTCACATACCATCTGCACATTGATGGAGTGGTATTGCTTGCGACTGCGGTACACCACCTCATTGGCATGAGGTGCCACCAATTCTATATGGGTGCAGTCGAGGGCACCAACGCAATTGGGCATGCCTGCCAGTGCATGGAAGCCTACTTTGGTGTCAGCGAGCTCCTGGCCAGTCCGTGGTAGGGAAATGTGGATGCTTGCATGCTTCAGGAGGGCATCAAGCACTTGGGTCAGCATGCAGGACAAGAGTGGTTGTGTTATGCCATGCAGCTGCCCCACTGTGTGCTGGTAGGTGCCTGTGGCCAGGAAGTGGAGCACAGACACCACCTTTAGTAGAGGGGTATGGCAGTGCAGATTTCTATCAGGCTGACAATGTCGTTGTGTATCATGTCCACTATGGTGGTGATGGTGTCCCGGTCCAACCGGTACAGGATGTGGATCTGCTCAGTGGTTAGATTGAATGGACTGGGTCTGATGTGAGGGATTGGTGGCTGCCTACGTGGTACCACTGGCTGCACTAGTGGAACTTGCTGGGCCTGTATCACCCTCATTCTCCTCCTGCGTCTCCTCTGTGCTGCCTGTTGTTGTAGCTGCAGTTGTTGTTGTTGTGCTGTTGTTGCTGTTGTTGAAGCAGTACAGGCATGTCTTCCAGCCCCATGATTGCAACAGCTAGTGGGATCATTTTGGTGTAGGAAGGGGTGTGGTGTGTGGGTGTACTCCTTTTGTACTGGGACAGGCTCCATTGACTCCACCTGTGGTGATTGTGTGCACCTGTGGCAGTTGCCTGAAATGCAGGTTGCTATTTGCAGGTGGTCTGTGATGCCTGTATTGCTGCCGTCTTCCAGGCCCTAATTACCGCCTTCGGGATGCCGGTAAGTGCATGCCCGTGTAACTTGTGATGTCCTCCTGTTAGCGGCATCCCGGTATTGGCGCCGTGAAGGGGCGCGTGTATGCACGCATTCCGGTAAGAAGGAGCACGGTATGGGCGGTGGCGGTATTGGCGGGTTGTCTGCTCGTAATGGCCCGGACCCATTAACGATGCCGATAATGCCATGCCGCCTTCCTTTTTTCATTCCCTCCATACTCGTAATCAGGCCCTGTGTTCTCAATATCTATCAATGCTTTATCTAGGGCAAGACCTTGTGATTTGTGAATGGTGACTGCGTATGCTAAAGTTAAAGAAAATTGCCTTCTGCGTACATACATGTCTTTGAAAAGAAGGAATTGAACTGTAGAGCGCCCTATCCTTTTTACTTCTGATAGTTTGTCAAAGAGAATATTGACAAACTGAATGTTGTTGTCACGTGGGTATGTTTGAAAGCCAACAACTGTACCAAGTGCTCCATTAACTAGTCCTTGCTCCACATCAAGGTTACATTTAAGCATTACTTCACAGTTTAAAGATCATTTTAATATTTTCTCCAAACCAGCTGTGTTGGAGATAGAGTTTTCTAAGGTATTTAGTCTTGTTGTGGCTTGTTGACACATGGGTAGTGTCATACCATGTACGCCCAGTTTATCTGTGGAGTAAATTTCAATTATTGGTTGCATTTCTTTTCTCAACATTGTTTCATTGAATTTTGAACAGCTTGCAAGAGTTGGCATCAAGAACATACAAGTGACATTTTTGTGTGCTCATTTTTCTATGACATCAGTAGCACATGAATTATGGCCATACAGTGCATGGATGTGCCGGGTTTTTAATATTGATTGTGCTTCTTGAGGTAGTACACCAACCCTAAAACTTTTTAAAATGTTGGCGTTTGTGATGTCTGCAGACTGGTGCATGTTTTCTGTTAATTCTCTGTATTGGAAATGTTGCCAAAGGTTGACATTTTCTATGCTGCCAACAGTTTTACAGCAGAGTTTGTGTCCTAAGGTTTTAAAAATAGGTTCACCTTTCACTGGTGTCAATTGAAGAACATCTCTGAAAACAATAATGGGGGTCATTCCGAGTTTGGCGGTATGGGATACTGGGCAACGTTAAGGAGACCGGTGCCAGTAATCCCTTACCGCCCAATTCCGAGGTGCCTTAGCGGGAGCCTCAAAGAACGTGTGGTCTGACCACACGTCCTTTACGGTTCCCGCTAAGGGACCAGGGCGCTAATAAAGGGCTTGCTAGTCGTGAGCCCGTTATTAGCGCCCTCCCCATTCCCATTGAGCTCTATGGGGGCTCAAATGGGAATGGGGAATGGCTTATTCAATGAAGACTTACTGGTCCCTCCAGGGTCGGAATGGACTGGTAAATCCCCATAGAACAAGACCGGACTCGGACACGGAATGGGAGGCATCCATGGTGCTAATAGCACCATGGCTACCGCCTATTTCGTAATGACCCCCAATGTGTTTTCCTCCAAAGAGCTCTTCGTAGGTTGTTTTGAGTACTTCTTGCAATCTGAGGTGAATCAAAGCCAACATTAGGTTGGAGACCATGCTCACTTCATCTATTAGTAGCATTTTCATTTGTTTTAACACTCTGCGCAGTTCCATTGCAGCTTCTGTAGAAAGTTTGTAATATTCTAATTTGTTTTGGTGTTCTACTGCAAGGAGTAGTAATCGGTGTAAAGTGACACCACCTATGTTGTAGGCAGCTAAACCTGTGGGGGCAGTTACAACAGCTGACAGTTTGTTGTTTGTCCATTGTTGAAGGAACTTGCTGATGATTTTGATTAAGAATGTTTTGCCTGAACCAGCTTGACCACTGATGTATAGTAATATAGGTTTGTAATTTTGGCAGGTACATTCTTTATTTTTATGTTGTACACCATGTGCAATTTCTTTTGTTACTTCTTGAAAAATGCTATGCTGCTCATTGTTCAGTTTTGATTGCAGTGCAGTTAAGTCTTCTGTATCTTCTACATAGTGACACGTGGTGTTTTCTACTCCTGTCATTTGCTATTAGTGGCTGTCCCAGTGGTTCTTGGCTTCCTGTTATAGAAGGTTGACTACTGTCGGGAGTCTTTATCTAGTTGGGCCTGGAGTTCTTCTTTGTGTTGCTGTTCATTGTGCAACATTGTTTTGTACTGTGTAAAGTTTACATTGGTTATAGAGCTTTCATTTGCTTCGAAAGCTTCTTCATAGGAGTCATAGATATCTAGTAATTCTTTTCACCATGGTTTAAAAAGTTGTAGCAGGGACATGTAATATAGTTCTTTATGTTGAGGAGTTTTTAATGACAATTTGATATGATTAATTAAGCTTCGTTTGGTAAATTTCACTAAGCTGCCTTCACAATTTGTCACTCTTTATCTACCTTTATTTTCATCTGGTTTTACATTATTTTTGTATGTGAAGTTTTGGGCTATGTGGTATAGACACATGGGGCCTCCTTCCGACCCGGGCGCAAAGGGATACCGGGCACCAGTAAGAACACCAGTGCCAGTAATCCCTTTGTGCCCTATTCCGAGGTCCCCCAACCGGGACCCGTAAGGTATGTTTAGTCAGACCAAATGTACCTTATGGTTCCCGTTAGGGGACCAGAGCGCAAATAACAGGCTTGCCATTAGCAAGCCCATTATTTGTGCCATTCCCATTGAGCCCTATAGGGGCTCAAACGGGAATGGGGATTGTCATTTTCAATGGGGATTTACCGGTCCCGCAAAGGTCGAAATAGACCGGTAAGTCCCCATTGAACCAGGGCGGACTTGGTACCGTTATTGGAGGCAGTCATGGCGCTAATAGCGCCATGACTACCTCCAATCTCGGAATGAGGCCCATGGTTTCCAAAGTGGTACTCCTGTTTGGGTAGTTGTGTCTAGTAAATTGTTTTTCAAAATGTCTTGGCTGTTGGGATCATTTTTGGCTATTGTTTCTATGTTGTTGAATGATTTGAGAACTCTTTTTCTAGATTTAGCTGGACCAAGACTTAGCTATACTATATTTTCAGATTTTCCATACAAAGCAGTACCGGTTAAACGATCTGCAGCTTCATAGCAGCCATATTCTCTATGAGAGAGCATTGTTATGCCGAAGCTGTACAATTTCTGAGACAGTGTTTTGTCCGATGATAGGTCATCCCAGAGGTCTTGAAGCTCTGTTTTTTCTGCTTTGGTTAAGTAGGCTGTAAAATATCGTGCAACTGCAGTGGAATTGTCTGCAATGTACTGCACATCTTTGTTTGCATTCCATAAGAGGGCAATGATTGCATTGTAATCATTGATATATTTTGCTTCTTCTGTTCTTTTTATTTAATATGTTTTTTAGGTGATTTACCTTTAACACTATGTCTAACTGAAGACATGAAGTTGTTTACTTGATCTGTTGCTGTAACTGGCCTAGGGAAACCAAAGCAGCATTTGGTGTAGTATTTCCCTTTGTTTTTGTATTTGCGACGATAATATTTCCCACATTTGTGTCTTTGAAATTGTACAATTTGTGCATGATGATCACTATTTGTTGCTTCTGATGGAATTTCACAAGTGACATATTTTTCGATAAACTGTAAAACAGTGGCATCACTGTCTTGACCAAATTTAGGGGCTTCTTTAATTCATAAAAGCACGTCGATATGTGGTGCTCCTCTGGCTTGGTATTCTTTTCTCCAAAAGAAGTGTTACACTTCTCCAAGGAGAGGAACAGTTGTATTACAAATAAAGTGTAGCATGGCAATGAAGCGATGATGGAAATATCTTAAAACATTAACGGGATCTAGAGAGAAAAGTTCTCCAGGTGTTAGTATATCTATGTTAGTTTTGTTTTTGTTTGATATGCGTAGGAAATCATGTAAATCGTCCCATGCATATTCTGCACAATTTAATGTAACAAACCAAGTGGGTGGGCCAAGGTTTCTTATCATACAACGTACATCTCTGTGACATCGGAACCAGTACTCTTTAGTACCACGCATGTTTGCTAACAGATTTGTAATACTTGATTGTAAAACCTAATCTTTTTCTTGCACTTTTTGTAGCAATTGCGTAGCTGACATATTTTTAAAGTGGGTACCTGATTTCAATGTGTGTGCAACTCCATAGCATAGAATTGGTAGTTCACTTTCAAAGAGTAGATGGAATATGTATTCCACATTTTGTCTAAATCTGGGATCTTCAGAATACATTTGTAATGAGTGGTATTCTGATGCTGTTATCTGAGTGGGTCTATCATCGTACCTTCCTCCTTTCCCAGTAGGAAAGAGTAGAGGAAAAGCAGGTGCTTCTATAGTTTTTTCCCATATGCTGATTGGTGATCCTTTGGTTTGTCCCATTTGTACATAGTGCATCATCTACGGTGTCTTTAAAGTGTATTGGATGAATTGTATAATGGTCTAAAATATTGGATACTGTAGCAGGATCTAGAAGTTCAAATTGACCAGTTTCTTGTGACTCTTGAATTATTCCAGTCGTTTCCTTCAGGTTTTCTTCAATATTAATTTATTTTTTAGTATTCATTGTTGTCTTTTAGATATTGCAAGGCTTGTCTAACCTTATGTAAGTCTACGAGTTGTTGCCAAATTTTTTTGTCTTTTGTAGGTACACCATTTACTAAAACAATTAAAGATTGCTCTATTGGACGTTGCACTCCTAGAGTGTGTACATTTTCTTTCAGATCTAATGGTAAATAAACTACTTTGCCACAAATGCCTTTCACTAATTCTGAGGGAGGTAATTTTGCTGTTTTTGGTTGAAGGCGTATTATTGCTTGAAATGGATGCACTGTTTGAATTATGATGCTCTCATATAAATTGAGTTGTTGCAAGGGTTTTGGTAGTGGGAATAATTCTAAGTTATTTGTGATAGCACGTGAAGGAGTTCGGTTGTTGTCAAGTTTTGCAGTGCAGCAACTGCAAAGTATTAAGGGGTCATTTATTTCGTATTTGTTTTCTGCTATAAGGTAGAGAGCTAATTCAAACCATTTGGAATCTTCTTTGTCTTCTATTTTGTATGTTATGTCTACAGTTTTTGTGCTACTTTTATGAAAAGTTCTGCGGCAACACACACACAAATGGTTTGGTACTTCAGCGGATATACTTTTTAATTTTAGTATTTCTTTTTTGTATGTGTGTAGTAGAAGGTTGCCATTTGTAGAATTGTTCCTACTCTGTTGTAAAGCTATTGCATTTTGTAAGTGGCTTTCACTTCCAAAATATTTTCTCTGGATATGCTCTATTTCTTCAAGTAGGTCTTTGGCTGTACCATGTAGAAGATTGATATTTAAATTGTCTAATGCTAAAGCTGGACTTTTAGCATAGTACAGTTTATGGACTAGATTTCTTATAGTTGAATGATGTGTTGATATCATTTTGATATGATAGAAGGTGCTTTTGCAATTAGGTCCTGAAATGCAGGCTAATGAATGTCCTTGTAGTCCTGTGTGTTTGCGCACTGGACAGGTATCCATATCTTGTAGAAGTTTCATTTTGAATTTGTCTTTGCCTTTTACATATTGATTGAGGAACTGGCGTAAAGATGTGAAAGATATTTTGTCAATGTTACACATTGACATGCACGGCCATTTTTACACTGGACGTTTTGGTTCAGTCTGATAGAGAGGTGATACTAAGTTTTCTGGGGATATTTTTGTGAGCAGCGTTTCTTGTTCCATAATGGTATTATTAAGTTGTTCATACCCTCGTCCACTGCTATGTATGTCAATTGTGTTAGTTTGATTTTGTTGCTCGTGGTGTGACTCCATTCACCTCCACAGATATTTAAGAAGCTACATTTGTTGACATTCCATTTATTGAGAAGTCTTTATTGTTATTTAGTAGTTAGTTTTGTTAGTGGTTTCATTCTGTTTAAAACTGAAATAAATAACTTACTTTTGAGAAGGATTGCACTGTCTATGAGAGCTTTTAAGAAACATTTTCTACGGTAGGTTTTAAGGGTTGTGCATGATTTCTCTCCTGTTTTTATAAGATTCTGAAGGACTCTGTGGCGGAACATTTTTTGTAAAATACTTTTTTTGGTATGGTTACTTGCCACTACATCAAGATTTATAGGAGCAGTGTTAGCAGTAGTGGTAGCTGAATTCTTGTTAATCACTTTCTGTTTCGTTTTACATTTTGAAAGAGGAGGCAAGTTTTTGCACTGGAAGCTTGTTTTGTTTCGCTTGATGACTCTATTAGTTCTTTTGTTTGAACTTTTTGTACACATTCTGCTAGAGATAGATGCTTATTTTGGACACTTTTATTTTCATTTTCTCTACTTCTGCGTTGCTTTCTACGGACTTGCTTTTTGGTAGCCATTCTTTGGGGTCTGTTGGAAAAAAAAGAAGGTATGGGTTGGGCTGTTCTGCAATGTATGTGTGCTGTGTGCATGAGTGTCTGAGTATGATGGTAAGGATGTATGTGGAGGTGTGTGATTGTGCATTGGGCAGCTACAACTAGTTGGGAAGGCTATTCTTGTATTTGTGTGTTACTATACTGGGGATCAGATGACAATACAAAGTAAGCTAGTGGTGAGGAGAAGCACTAATACTAAATCTAATGGTATAGAATTAAAACAGTTCTTTCTTCTGCAATACTAACATTCTAGTGGCTGATTTATAGAATTTGTGTGCCGAAAAACAGGGATATGTGTGGCATTCTGCCCGCAGATCCCTGTTTATCAAATGGGGATTTGTGGCCAGAATGGCGCACAAATACAATTTGTTTGGCGCACAAATTTCATGAATCAGCCCCAGAGTGTGTTTGAGTAACAGTTAGAACGCGAATGGGCCAGTGCAAGCAGGGTACGTGTATTCCATGGGTGCGCGGGAAGTTCCACACGCGATTTCATCAGGGTACGTGTATTTCAGGGGTGCGCGGGAAGTTCCACACGCGATTGTCCCAGTGCGAGCAGGGTACGTGTATTTCAGGGGTGCGCGGGAAGTTCCACACGATATTGGCCCCGTGCAAGCAGGGTACGTGTATTTCAGGGGTGCGCGGGAAGTTCCACACGCGATTGGCCCCGTGCAAGCAGGGTACGTGTATTTCAGGGGTGCGCGGGAAGTTCCACACGCGATTTCAGCAGGGTACGTGTATTCCAGGGGTGCGTGGGAAGTTCCACACGCGATTTCAGCAGGGTACGTGTATTCCAGGGGTGCGCGGGAAGTTCCACACGCGATTTCAGCAGGGTACGTGTATTTCAGGGGTGCGCGGGAAGTTCCACACGCGATTTCAGCAGGGTATGTGTATTTCAGGGGTTCTGGGGAGTACTACACGTGAATTGGCCGTGTGGGTCCTCCCAGGTGTACGCTCCACAACCTCCACGGCCCCTGCAGGCAGCCCACACCACGGGGGACTACCCTGCACCCCTGCTCATGTCCCGCAGGCAGCCCATCCACCATGGGCATGCCCCCCAGCCAACCCACATGTCACCTTGCACTACTGATCAACAATGCATGTCTCCCACCACCCCCACCCCCCAGCAGTGCAGGGGCACCCTCCACCAGGCCCCCACTCATGTCTCCCACCCACCCCCACCCCCCAGCAGTGCAGGGGCACCCTCCACCAGGCCCCCACTCATGTCTCCCACCCACCCCCACCCCCCAGCCACCATGGGCAGCCTCCACCAGGCCTCCACTCATGTCTCCCACCCCCCCACCCCTCAGCCACCATGGGCAGCCTCCACCGGGCCTCCACTCATGTATCCCACCCACCCCCACCCCCCAGCCACCATGGGCAGCCCCCACCAGGCCCCCAATCATGTCTCCCACCCCCCTCCCACCCCCCGGCATCCAGGGGCAGCCTCCACCAGGCCCCCACTCATGTCTCCCACCCACCCCCACCCCCCAGCCACCATGGGCACCCTCCACCAGGCCCCCACTCATGTCTCCCACCACCCCCACCCCCCAGCAGTGCAGGGGCACCCTCCACCAGGGACCCACTCATGTCTCCAACCCACCCCCACCCCCCAGCCACCATGGGCACCCTCCACCAGGCCCCCACTCATGTCTCCCACCACCCCCACCCCCCAGCAGTGAGGGGCACCCTCCACCAGGCTCCCACTCATGTCTCCCACCACCCCCACCCCCCAGCCACCAGGGGCAGCCTCCACCAGGCCCCCACTCATGTCTCCCACCACCCCCACCCCCCAGCCACCATGGGCAGCCTCCACCAGGCGTCCACTCATGTCTCCCGCCCACCCCCACCCCCCAGCATCCAGGGGCAGCCTCCACCAGGCCCCCACTCATGTCTCCCACCCACCCCCACCCCCCAGCAGTGCAGGGGCACCCTCCACCAGGCCCCCACTCATGTCTCCCACCAACCCCACCCCCCAGCCACCATGGGCAGCATCCACCAGGCCTCCACTCATGTCTCCCACCCCCCCCCACCCCCCAGCCACCATGGGCACCCTCCACCAGGCCCCCACTCATGTCTCCCACCACCCCCACCCCCCAGGAGTGCAGGGGCACCCTCCACCAGGCCCCCACTCATGTCTCCCACCACCCCCACCCCCCAGCAGTGCAGGGGCACCCTCCACCAGGCCCCCACCCATGTCTCCCACCCACCCCACCCCCCAGCCACCATGGGCACCCCACCCTCCACCAGGCCCCCACTCATGTTTCCCACCACCCCCACCCCCCAGCAGTGCAGGGGCACCCTCCACCAGGCCCCCACTCATGTCTCCCACCATCCCCACCCCCAAGCAGTGCAGGGGCACCCTCCACCAGGCCCCCACTCATGTCTCCCACCCACCCCCACCCCCCAGCAGTGCAGGGGCACCCTCCACCAGGCCCCCACTCATGTCTCCCACCCACCCCCACCCCCCAGCCACCATGGGCAGCCTCCACCAGGCCTCCACTCATGTCTCCCACCCCCCCACCCCTCAGCCACCATGGGCAGCCTCCACCGGGCCTCCACTCATGTCTCCCACCTACCCCCACCCCCCAGCCACCATGGGCAGCCCCCACCAGGCCCCCACTCATGTCTCCCACCCCCCTCCCACCCCCCAGCATCCAGGGGCAGCCTCCACCAGGCCCCCACTCATGTCTCCCACCCACCCCCACCCCCCAGCCACCATGGGCACCCTCCACCAGGCCCCCACTCATGTCTCCCACCACCCCCACCCCCCAGCAGTGCAGGGGCACCCTCCACCAGGCCCCCACTCATGTCTCCCACCCACCCCCACCCCCCAGCCACCATGGGCACCCTCCACCAGGCCCCCACTCATGTCTCCCACCTTCCCCACCCCCCAGCAGTGCAGGGGCACCCTCCACCAGGCCCCCACTCATGTCACCCACCCCCCCCCCACCCCCCAGCAGTGCAGGGGCACCCTCCACCAGGCCCCCACCCATGTCTCCCACCCACCCCCACCCCCTAGCCACCATGGGCAGCCTCCACCAGGCCCCCACTCATGTCTCCCACCCACCCCCACCCCCCAGCCACCATGGGCACCCTCCACCAGGCCCCCACTCATGTCTCCCACCACCCCCACCCCCCAGCAGTGCAGGGGCACCCTCCACCAGGCCCCCACTCATGTCTCCCACCACCCCCACCCCCCAGCCACCAAGGGCAGCCTCCACCAGGCCCCCACTCATGTCTCCCACCACCCCCACCCCCCAGCCAGCAGGGGCACCCTCCACCAGGCCCCCACTCATGTCTCCCACCACCCTCACCCCCCAGCCACCAGGGGCAGCCTCCACCAGGCCCCCACTCATGTCTCCCACCACCCCCACCCCCCAGCCACCATGGGCAGCCTCCACCAGGCGTCCACTCATGTCTCCCGCCCACCCCCACCCCCCAGCATCCAGGGGCAGCCTCCACCAGGCCCCCACTCATGTCTCCCACCCACCCCCACCCCCCAGCCACCATGGGCAGCCTCCACCAGGCCTCCACTCATGTCTCCCACCCCCCCACCCCCCAGCCACCATGGGCACCCTCCACCAGGCCCCCACTCATGTCTCCCACCACCCCACCCCCCAGCAGTGCAGGGGCACCCTCCACCAGGCCCCCACTCATGTCTCCCACCAACCCCACCCCCCAGCCACCATGGGCAGCCTCCACCAGGCCTCCACTCATGTCTCCCAACCCCCCACCCCCCAGCCACCATGGGCACCCTCCACCAGGCCCCCACTCATGTCTCCCACCTTCCCCACCCCCCAGCAGTGCAGGGGCACCCTCCACCAGGCCCCCACTCATGTCACCCACCCCCCCCCACCCCCCAGCAGTGCAGGGGCACCCTCCACCAGGCCCCCACCCATGTCTCCCACCCACCCCCACCCCCTAGCCACCATGGGCACCCTCCACCAGGCCCCCACTCATGTCTCCCACCCACCCCACCCCCCAGCATCCAGGGGCAGCCTTCACCAGGCCCCCACTCATGTCTCCCACCCCCCCACCCCCCAGCAGTGCAGGGGCAGCACCACCAGGCCCCCACACATGTCCCCCTGCACCCCCACCCCCCAGCATCCAGGGGCAGCCTCCACCAGGCCCCCACTCATGTCTCCCACCCACCCCCCAGCCACCATGGGCACCCTCCACCAGGCCTCCACTCATGTCTCCCACCCACCCCCACCCCCCAGCCACCATGGGCAGCCCCCACCAGGCCCCCACTTATGTCTCCCACCCCCCCCCACCCCCCAGCATCCAGGGGTAGCCTCCACCAGGCCCCCACTCATGTCTCCCACCCACCCCCATCCCCCAGCCACCATGGGCACCCTCCACCAGGCCCCCACTCATGTCTCCCACCACCCCCACCCCCCAGCAGTGCAGGGGCACCCTCCACCAGGCCCCCACTCATGTCTCCCACCACCCCCACCCCCCAGCCACCATGGGCATCCTCCACCAGGCCTCCACTCATGTCTCCCACCCACCCCCACCCCCCAGCATCCAGGGGCAGCCTCCACCAGGCCCCCACTCGTCTCCCACCCACCCCCACCCCCCAGCAGTGCAGGGGCACCCTCCACCAGGCCCCCACTCATGTCTCCCACCAACCCCACCCCCCAGCCACCATGGGCAGCCTCCACCAGGCCTCCACTCATGTCTCCCACCCCCCCACCCCCCAGCCACCATGGGCACCCTCCACCAGGCCCCCACTCATGTCTCCCACCACCCCCACCTCCCAGCAGTGCAGGGGCACCCTCCACCAGGCCCCCACTCATGTCTCCCACCACCCCCACCCCCCAGCAGTGCAGGGGCACCCTCCACCAGGCCCACACCCATGTCTCCCACCCACCCCCACCCCCCAGCCACCATGGGCACCCTCCACCAGGCCCCCACTCATGTCTCCCACCCACCCCACCCCCCAGCATCCAGGGGCAGCCTCCACCAGGCCCCCACTCATGTCTCCCACCCCCCACCCCCCAGCAGTGCAGGGGCAGCACCACCAGGCCCCCACTCATGTCCCCCTGCACCCCACCCCCCAGCATCCAGGGGCAGCCTCCACCAGGCCCCCACTCATGTCTCCCACCCACCCCCACCCCCCAGCCACCATGGGCACCCTCCACCAGGCCTCCACTCATGTCTCCCACCCACCCCCACCCCCCAGCCACCATGGGCAGCCCCCACCAGGCCCCCACTTATGTCTCCCACCCCCCAGCATCCAGGGGCAGCCTCCACCAGGCCCCCACTCATGTCTCCCACCCCCACCCCCCAGCCACCATGGGCACCCTCCACCAGGCCCCCACTCATGTCTCCCACCCCCCCACCACCCAGCAGTGCAGGGGCAGCCTCCACCAGGCCCCCACTCATGTCTCCCACCCACCCCCACCCCCCAGCCACCATGGGCACCCTCCACCAGGCCCCCACTCATGTCTCCCACCCCCCCACCCCCCAGCAGTGCAGGGGCACCCTCCACCAGCCCCCCACCCATGTCTCCCACCCACCCCCACCCCCCAGCCACCATGGGCAGCCCCCACCAGGCCCCCACTCATGTCTCCCACCACCCCCAGCCACCATGGGCAGCCTCCACCAGGCCTCGACTCATGTCTCCCACCCACCCCCACACCCCAGCCACCATGGGCACCCTCCACCAGGCCCCCACTCATGTCTCCCACCCACCCCCACCCCCCAGCCACCATGGGCAGCCCCCACCAGGCCCCCACTCATGTCTCCCACCACCCCACCCCCCAGCCACCATGGGCAGCCTCCACCAGGCCTCCACTCATGTCTCCCACCCACCCCCACCCCCCAGCAGTGCAGGGGCACCCTCCACCAGCCCCCACCCATGTCGCCCACCACCCCCACCCCCCAGCAGTGCAGGGGCACCCTCCACCAGGCCCCCACTCATGTCTCCCACCACCCCCACCCCCCAGCAGTGCAGGGGCACCCACCACCAGGCCCACACCCATGTCTCCCACCCCCCACCCCCAGCAGTGCAGGGGCACCCTCCACCAGGCCACCACCCATGTCTCCCACCACCCCCACCCCCAGCAGTGCAGGGGCACCCTCCACCAGGCCACCACCCATGTCTCCCACCACCCCCACCCCCCAGCAGTGCAGGGGCACCCTCCACCAGGTCCACACTCATGTCTCCCACCACCCCCAACCCCAGCAGTGCAGGGGCAGCCTCCACCAGGCCCCCACCCATGTCCCTTATCACCACCACCCCCCAGCCACCATGGGCACCCTCCACCAGGCCCCCACTCATGTCTCCCACCCCCCACCCCCCAGCAGTGCAGGGGCACCCTCCACCAGGCCCCCACTCATGTCTCCCACCACCCCCACCCCTCAGCAGTGCAGGGGCACCCTCCACCAGGCCCCCACCCATGTCTCCCACCCACCCCCACCCGCCAGCCACCATGGGCAGCCCCCACCAGGCCCCCACTCATGTCTCCGACCCCCCCACCCCCCAGCATCCAGGGGCAGCCTCCACCAGGCCCCCACTCATGTCTCCCACCACCCCCACCCCCCAGCCACCAGGGGCAGCCTTCACCAGGCCCCCACTCATGTCTCCCACCACCCCCACCCCCTAGCAGTGCAGGGCACTCTCCACCAGGCCCCCACTCATGTCACCCACCCACCCCCACCCCCCAGCCACCATGGGCAGCCCCCACCAGGCCTCCACTCATGTCTCCCACCCACCCCCACCCCCCAGCCACCATGGGCAGCCCCCACCAGGCCCCCACTTATGTCTCCCACCCCCCCACCCCCCAGCATCCAGGGGCAGCCTCCACCAGGCCCCCACTCATGTCTCCCACCCACCCCCATCCCCCAGCCACCATGGGCACCCTCCACCAGGCCCCCACTCATGTCTCCCACCACCCCCACCCCCCAGCAGTGCAGGGGCACCCTCCACCAGGCCCCCACTCATGTCTCCCACCACCCCCACCCCCCAGCCACCATGGGCAGCCTCCACCAGGCCTCCACTCATGTCTCCCACCCACCCCCACCCCCCAGCATCCAGGGGCAGCCTCCACCAGGCCCCCACTCGTCTCCCACCCACCCCCACCCCCCAGCAGTGCAGGGGCACCCTCCACCAGGCCCCCACTCATGTCTCCCACCAACCCCACCCCCCAGCCACCATGGGCAGCCTCCACCAGGCCTCCACTCATGTCTCCCACCCCCCCTCCCCCCAGCCACCATGGGCACCCTCCACCAGGCCCCCACTCATGTCTCCCACCACCCCCACCTCCCAGCAGTGCAGGGGCACCCTCCACCAGGCCCCCACTCATGTCTCCCACCACCCCCACCCCCCAGCAGTGCAGGGACACCCTCCACCAGGCCCCCACCCATGTCTCCCACCCACCCCCACCCCCCAGCCACCATGGGCACCCTCCACCAGGCCCCCACTCATGTCTCCCACCCACCCCACCCCCCAGCATCCAGGGGCAGCCTCCACCAGGCCCCCACTCATGTCTCCCACCCCCCACCCCACAGCAGTGCAGGGGCAGCACCACCAGGCCCCCACTCATGTCCCCCTGCACCCCACCCCCCAGCATCCAGGGGCAGCCTCCACCAGGCCCCCACTCATGTCTCCCACCCACCCCCACCCCCCAGCCACCATGGGCACCCTCCACCAGGCCTCCACTCATGTCTCCCACCCACCCCCACCCCCCAGCCACCATGGGCAGCCCCCACCAGGCCCCCACTTATGTCTCCCACCCCCCAGCATCCAGGGGCAGCCTCCACCAGGCCCCCACTCATGTCTCCCACCCCCACCCCCCAGCCACCATGGGCAGCCTCCACCAGGCCCCCACTCATGTCTCCCACCCCCCACCCCCCAGCAGTGCAGGGGCAGCCTCCACCAGGCCCCCACTCATGTCTCCCACCCACCCCCACCCCCCAGCCACCATGGGCACCCTCCACCAGGCCCCCACTCATGTCTCCCACCCCCCACCCCCCAGCAGTGCAGGGGCACCCTCCACCAGCCCCCCACCCATGTCTCCCACCCACCCCCACCCCCCAGCCACCATGGGCAGCCCCCACCAGGCCCCCACTCATGTCTCCCACCACCCCCAGCCACCATGGGCAGCCTCCACCAGGCCTCGACTCATGTCTCCCACCCACCCCCACACCCCAGCCACCATGGGCACCCTCCACCAGGCCCCCACTCATGTCTCCCACCCACCCCCAGCCACCATGGGCAGCCCCCACCAGGCCCCCACTCATGTCTCCCACCACCCCACCCCCCAGCCACCATGGGCAGCCTCCACCAGGCCTCCACTCATGTCTCCCACCCACCCCCACCCCCCAGCAGTGCAGGGGCACCCTCCACCAGCCCCCACCCATGTCGCCCACCACCCCCACCCCCCAGCAGTGCAGGGGCACCCTCCACCAGGCCCCCACTCATGTCTCCCACCACCCCCACCCCCCAGCAGTGCAGGGGCACCCACCACCAGGCCCACACCCATGTCTCCCACCCCCCCACCCCCCAGCAGTGCAGGGGCACCCTCCACCAGGCCACCACCCATGTCTCCCACCACCCCCACCCCCAGCAGTGCAGGGCACCCTCCACCAGGCCACCACCCATGTCTCCCACCACTCCCACCCCCCAGCAGTGCAGGGGCACCCTCCACCAGGTCCACACTCATGTCTCCCACCACCCCCAACCCCAGCAGTGCAGGGGCAGCCTCCACCAGGCCCCCACCCATGTCCCCTATCACCACCACCCCCCAGCCACCATGGGCACCCTCCACCAGGCCCCCACTCATGTCTCCCACCCCCCAGCAGTGCAGGGGCACCCTCCACCAGGCCCCCACTCATGTCTCCCACCACCCCCACCCCTCAGCAGTGCAGGGGCACCCTCCACCAGGCCCCCACCCATGTCTCCCACCCACCCCCACCCGCCAGCCACCATGGGCAGCCCCCACCAGGCCCCCACTCATGTCTCCGACCCCCCCACCCCCCAGCATCCAGGGGCAGCCTCCACCAGGCCCCCACTCATGTCTCCCACCCCCCACCCCCCAGCAGTGCAGGGGCAGCACCACCAGGCCCCCACTCATGTCCCCCTGCACCCCACCCCCCAGCATCCAGGGGCAGCCTCCACCAGGCCCCCACTCATGTCTCCCACCCACCCCCACCCCCCAGCCACCATGGGCACCCTCCACCAGGCCTCCACTCATGTCTCCCACCCACCCCCACCCCCCAGCCACCATGGGCAGCCCCCACCAGGCCCCCACTTATGTCTCCCACCCCCCCAGCATCCAGGGGCAGCCTCCACCAGGCCCCCACTCATGTCTCCCACCCCCACCCCCCAGCCACCATGGGCAGCCTCCACCAGGCCCCCACTCATGTCTCCCACCCCCCCACCCCCCAGCAG
Source organism: Ambystoma mexicanum (assembly GCF_040938575.1). Taxonomy (NCBI): domain Eukaryota; kingdom Metazoa; phylum Chordata; class Amphibia; order Caudata; family Ambystomatidae; genus Ambystoma; species Ambystoma mexicanum. Next base: position 400,919,659 of record NC_090937.1, on the reverse strand, counting down.
TGCAGGGGCAGCCTCCACCAGGCCCCCACTCATGTCTCCCACCCACCCCCACCCCCCAGCCACCATGGGCACCCTCCACCAGGCCCCCACTCATGTCTCCCACCCCCCACCCCCCAGCAGTGCAGGGGCACCCTCCACCAGCCCCCCACCCATGTCTCCCACCCACCCCCACCCCCCAGCCACCATGGGCAGCCCCCACCAGGCCCCCACTCATGTCTCCCACCACCCCCAGCCACCATGGGCAGCCTCCACCAGGCCTCGACTCATGTCTCCCACCCACCCCCACACCCCAGCCACCATGGGCACCCTCCACCAGGCCCCCACTCATGTCTCCCACCCACCCCCACCCCCCAGCCACCATGGGCAGCCCCCACCAGGCCCCCACTCATGTCTCCCACCACCCCACCCCCCAGCCACCATGGGCAGCCTCCACCAGGCCTCCACTCATGTCTCCCACCCACCCCCACCCCCCAGCAGTGCAGGGGCACCCTCCACCAGCCCCCACCCATGTCGCCCACCACCCCCATTCCCCAGCAGTGCAGGGGCACCCTCCACCAGGCCCCCACTCATGTCTCCCACCACCCCCACCCCCCAGCAGTGCAGGGGCACCCACCACCAGGCCCACACCCATGTCTCCCACCCCCCCACCCCCCAGCAGTGCAGGGGCACCCTCCACCAGGCCACCACCCATGTCTCCCACCACCCCCACCCCCAGCAGTGCAGGGGCACCCTCCACCAGGCCACCACCCATGTCTCCCACCACTCCCACCCCCCAGCAGTGCAGGGGCACCCTCCACCAGGTCCACACTCATGTCTCCCACCACCCCCAACCCCAGCAGTGCAGGGGCAGCGTCCACCAGGCCCCCACCCATGTCCCCTATCACCACCACCCCCCAGCCACCATGGGCACCCTCCACCAGGCCCCCACTCATGTCTCCCACCCCCCAGCAGTGCAGGGGCACCCTCCACCAGGCCCCCACTCATGTCTCCCACCACCCCCACCCCTCAGCAGTGCAGGGGCACCCTCCACCAGGCCCCCACCCATGTCTCCCACCCACCCCCACCCGCCAGCCACCATGGGCAGCCCCCACCAGGCCCCCACTCATGTCTCCGACCCCCCACCCCCCAGCATCCAGGGGCAGCCTCCACCAGGCCCCCACTCATGTCTCCCACCCCCCACCCCCCAGCAGTGCAGGGGCAGCACCACCAGGCCCCCACTCATGTCCCCCTGCACCCCACCCCCCAGCATCCAGGGGCAGCCTCCACCAGGCCCCCACTCATGTCTCCCACCCACCCCCACCCCCCAGCCACCATGGGCACCCTCCACCAGGCCTCCACTCATGTCTCCCACCCACCCCCACCCCCCAGCCACCATGGGCAGCCCCCACCAGGCCCCCACTTATGTCTCCCACCCCCCCAGCATCCAGGGGCAGCCTCCACCAGGCCCCCACTCATGTCTCCCACCCCCACCCCCCAGCCACCATGGGCACCCTCCACCAGGCCCCCACTCATGTCTCCCACCCCCCCACCCCCCAGCAGTGCAGGGGCAGCCTCCACCAGGCCCCCACTCATGTCTCCCACCCACCCCCACCCCCCAGCCACCATGGGCACCCTCCACCAGGCCCCCACTCATGTCTCCCACCCCCCACCCCCCAGCAGTGCAGGGGCACCCTCCACCAGCCCCCCACCCATGTCTCCCACCCACCCCCACCCCCCAGCCACCATGGGCAGCCCCCACCAGGCCCCCACTCATGTCTCCCACCACCCCCAGCCACCATGGGCAGCCTCCACCAGGCCTCGACTCATGTCTCCCACCCACCCCCACACCCCAGCCACCATGGGCACCCTCCACCAGGCCCCCACTCATGTCTCCCACCCACCCCCACCCCCCAGCCACCATGGGCAGCCCCCACCAGGCCCCCACTCATGTCTCCCACCACCCCACCCCCCAGCCACCATGGGCAGCCTCCACCAGGCCTCCACTCATGTCTCCCACCCACCCCCACCCCCCAGCAGTGCAGGGGCACCCTCCACCAGCCCCCACCCATGTCGCCCACCACCCCCACCCCCCAGCAGTGCAGGGGCACCCTCCACCAGGCCCCCACTCATGTCTCCCACCACCCCCACCCCCCAGCAGTGCAGGGGCACCCACCACCAGGCCCACACCCATGTCTCCCACCCCCCACCCCCCAGCAGTGCAGGGGCACCCTCCACCAGGCCACCACCCATGTCTCCCACCACCCCCACCCCCAGCAGTGCAGGGGCACCCTCCACCAGGCCACCACCCATGTCTCCCACCACCCCCACCCCCCAGCAGTGCAGGGGCACCCTCCACCAGGTCCACACTCATGTCTCCCACCACCCCCAACCCCAGCAGTGCAGGGGCAGCCTCCACCAGGCCCCCACCCATGTCCCCTATCACCACCACCCCCCTGCCACCATGGGCACCCTCCACCAGGCCCCCACTCATGTCTCCCACCCCCCACCCCCCAGCAGTGCAGGGGCACCCTCCACCAGGCCCCCACTCATGTCTCCCACCACCCCCACCCCTCAGCAGTGCAGGGGCACCCTCCACCAGGCCCCCACCCATGTCTCCCACCCACCCCCACCCGCCAGCCACCATGGGCAGCCCCCACCAGGCCCCCACTCATGTCTCCGACCCCCCCACCCCCCAGCATCCAGGGGCAGCCTCCACCAGGCCCCCACTCATGTCTCCCACCACCCCCACCCCCCAGCCACCAGGGGCAGCCTTCACCAGGCCCCCACTCATGTCTCCCACCACCCCCACCCCCTAGCAGTGTAGGGGCACTCTCCACCAGGCCCCCACTCATGTCACCCACCCACCCCCACCCCCCAGCCACCATGGGCAGCCCCCACCAGGCCTCCACTCATGTCTCCCACCCACCCCCACCCCCCAGCCACCATGGGCAGCCCCCACCAGGCCCCCACTTATGTCTCCCACCCCCCAGCATCCAGGGGCAGCCTCCACCAGGCCCCCACTCATGTCTCCCACCCACCCCCATCCCCCAGCCACCATGGGCACCCTCCACCAGGCCCCCACTCATGTCTCCCACCACCCCCACCCCCCAGCAGTGCAGGGGCACCCTCCACCAGGCCCCCACTCATGTCTCCCACCACCCCCACCCCCCAGCCACCATGGGCAGCCTCCACCAGGCCTCCACTCATGTCTCCCACCCACCCCCACCCCCCAGCATCCAGGGGCAGCCTCCACCAGGCCCCCACTCGTCTCCCACCCACCCCCACCCCCCAGCAGTGCAGGGGCACCCTCCACCAGGCCCCCACTCATGTCTCCCATCAACCCCACCCCCCAGCCACCATGGGCAGCCTCCACCAGGCCTCCACTCATGTCTCCCACCCCCCCCACCCCCCAGCCACCATGGGCACCCTCCACCAGGCCCCCACTCATGTCTCCCACCACCCCCACCTCCCAGCAGTGCAGGGGCACCCTCCACCAGGCCCCCACTCATGTCTCCCACCACCCCCACTCCCCAGCAGTGCAGGGACACCCTCCACCAGGCCCCCACCCATGTCTCCCACCCACCCCCACCCCCCAGCCACCATGGGCACCCTCCACCAGGCCCCCACTCATGTCTCCCACCCACCCCACCCCCCAGCATCCAGGGGCAGCCTCCACCAGGCCCCCACTCATGTCTCCCACCCCCCACCCCACAGCAGTGCAGGGGCAGCACCACCAGGCCCCCACTCATGTCCCCCTGCACCCCACCCCCCAGCATCCAGGGGCAGCCTCCACCAGGCCCCCACTCATGTCTCCCACCCACCCCCACCCCCAGCCACCATGGGCACCCTCCACCAGGCCTCCACTCATGTCTCCCACCCACCCCCACCCCCCAGCCACCATGGGCAGCCCCCACCAGGCCCCCACTTATGTCTCCCACCCCCCAGCATCCAGGGGCAGCCTCCACCAGGCCCCCACTCATGTTTCCCACCCCCACCCCCCAGCCACCATGGGCACCCTCCACCAGGCCCCCACTCATGTCTCCCACCCCCCCACCCCCCAGCAGTGCAGGGGCAGCCTCCACCAGGCCCCCACTCATGTCTCCCACCCACCCCCACCCCCCAGCCACCATGGGCACCCTCCACCAGGCCCCCACTCATGTCTCCCACCCCCACCCCCCAGCAGTGCAGGGGCACCCTCCACCAGCCCCCCACCCATGTCTCCCACCCACCCCCACCCCCAGCCACCATGGGCAGCCCCCACCAGGCCCCCACTCATGTCTCCCACCACCCCCAGCCACCATGGGCAGCCTCCACCAGGCCTCGACTCATGTCTCCCACCCACCCCCACACCCCAGCCACCATGGGCACCCTCCACCAGGCCCCCACTCATGTCTCCCACCCACCCCCACCCCCCAGCCACCATGGGCAGCCCCCACCAGGCCCCCACTCATGTCTCCCACCACCCCACCCCCCAGCCACCATGGGCAGCCTCCACCAGGCCTCCACTCATGTCTCCCACCCACCCCCACCCCCCAGCAGTGCAGGGGCACCCTCCACCAGCCCCCACCCATGTCGCCCACCACCCCCACCCCCCAGCAGTGCAGGGGCACCCTCCACCAGGCCCCCACTCATGTCTCCCACCACCCCCACCCCCCAGCAGTGCAGGGGCACCCACCACCAGGCCCACACCCATGTCTCCCACCCCCCCACCCCCCAGCGGTGCAGGGGCACCCTCCACCAGGCCACCACCCATGTCTCCCACCACCCCCACCCCCAGCAGTGCAGGGGCACCCTCCACCAGGCCACCACCCATGTCTCCCACCACCCCCACCCCCCAGCAGTGCAGGGGCACCCTCCACCAGGTCCACACTCATGTCTCCCACCACCCCCAACCCCAGCAGTGCAGGGGCAGCCTCCACCAGGCCCCCACCCATGTCCCCTATCACCACCACCCCCCAGCCACCATGGGCACCCTCCACCAGGCCCCCACTCATGTCTCCCACCCCCACCCCCCAGCAGTACAGGGGCACCCTCCACCAGGCCCCCACTCATGTCTCCCACCACCCCCACCCCTCAGCAGTGCAGGGGCACCCTCCACCAGGCCCCCACCCATGTCTCCCACCCACCCCCACCCGCCAGCCACCATGGGCAGCCCCCACCAGGCCCCCACTCATGTCTCCGACCCCCCCACCCCCCAGCATCCAGGGGCAGCCTCCACCAGGCCCCCACTCATGTCTCCCACCACCCCCACCCCCCAGCCACCAGGGGCAGCCTTCACCAGGCCCCCACTCATGTCTCCCACCACCCCCACCCCCTAGCAGTGCAGGGGCACTCTCCACCAGGCCCCCACTCATGTCACCCACCCACCCCCACCCCCCAGCCACCATGGGCAGCCTCCACCAGGCCCCCACTCATGTCTCCCACCACCCCACCCCCCAGCATCCAGGGGCAGCACCACCAGGCCCCCACTCATGTCTCCCACCCACCCCCACCCCCCAGCCACCATGGGCAGCCCCCACCAGGTCCTCACAATCCCCAATCATGTGCGTTATGGTCAGCCTCCACAGCCAAAAAGCCCTACCAAGTAACCCATTCACCCACATGGAAATGGAAATTACATGTTACACCCCCAATGTTCATAAAGCTAATGAACCCATGTCCGTCACACACAATGGTTGCAATTGAATGGGAAAACACCCAACATGACATGCATGAAACCAATGAGATGATACCACACAGTGAAGTATGAAAACAAAATTGTATATTAAAAAAAAGAATGCAAAAGAAATGAAACAAACTACAATGGGAATGAAAAAAAGATAAGCTGCATGTCCGTTTAAAAAAATAAAACCACCAAATCCTAATCCAAAAAAATGTTGTCCAAAGTCAAATGAAAAATAAAATCAATCCAATGAACTATGTACAAAACATCCAAGGGTCCATGAGCCCAACTGAACAAAGGAAACCTACAAAAAACCCTAACTAAAATGCAACTATATACAAAAAGTGGAGCAGTGTCCGTCGACTCCAAATCATAAGAACAAACAAAGGAAACCTAAAACTAAAGAACTATATACAAAGGCGGCGGGCAAGTCCAGCGGCTCACTCCGTGGTGTTCCGGGCCAGGGCATCATCGAACTCCCGTTCGATGTCCCGGAGGCGGTCCTGTTCCATGGCCCCGAGGGTCCGCAGGGACGACGCCGTGTCCTCCTCCAACCCCCTGCGGATTGCCTCGAGGCACTCGGCCCGCCTCAGGGCCCTCCGCATGGAGTTCTCCGCCCTGACCATTGTGAGCCGCGCCTCTTCCGCCCGCCGCCGCTCCGCACCTATGGCGTGGCCCAACCGCTGCCACACGGAAGACACTCTCTGTCCTGGGTCCTCCGGCCGATGCCTGCCCCTCCGATGTCGAAGGCCCCGAGCCTTCATGGCTCCCACCATGTTGCTGCTGCTGCTCTGCCTCTGCCCGTGCACTGCCTCCTGCTGCCTGCACATCCTCCGCCGGCTGGGGTGCAGTCGTAGATGTGGCCACCCCTGCTGGACGTCCGACTCCCGACTGTGGCAGGGATGCCTCCTCCACCAGCCTGGCCGCACCGTCAGAGGCAGCACCACAGGGCACCCAGGTGACTGATGGGTGGGAAGATGGCACAGAGGACGACTGGCGCGTAGGGGGTCCAGTTGAGGAGGGGGTCGGAGCAAGCCCCATCAGACGGAGGAATCCGGCCTGGGTGACCTGTCCCAGCAGGCTGACGTGGTCAACGAGCCATTCGAGATGACGTGCAGTCTCTCCATGAAAAGACTGCAGGTTATCTCGCATGGCCCGTTGACGCAACGCCACACCAGCCAGGACAGGCTCAACCCGGACCTGGATGGCCACGTCCGCAGGCAGAGGAAGGCCAGTTGACGTCAGCTCATCCCCTGCCTGAAAACGGGTCTGGACGTAGGCATCCCTGCTGGTGCAAGATGATGCAGGGACAGGATCGGGGACAGGATTGCACACAGGCACCTCCGCGGCGGCCTGTTCTGCCTCCTGTCCCTGGTCCTGCACTGCACCACTAGCACCAGTGGGATCCCCACCTCCAGACCCCGTCTCTGGTGCTTGCACGGCCTCCTCCTCCACCAAACCCCCCACCAACCTGGATGACTCCGTGCCATCTTCCCCTGTTGGGCCCTGTGGGGTCCCAGCTGCCCCTTCTGCTGCCGAGGAGTCCAACTCCAACCTCCGCCTCTTGGACCTCCCCCCGGCAGCTGCGGCCTGGGACGCGGCACCGGACTCCTCACTCCCCGACGAGATGACAACACGGGAGGGGAGCCGGGCCTTGCGTCTCCGGCTGGCGGTGGGATCCCCGCCGCTGTGCTCCACAGCACCTTCTCCGCCCTCTTCATCAGTTGACGCTGCAGACAGGGAGAAACAAAACACAGGCATCAGGGCACTGTACAATGGACACATACACACATGACAGTTGCACATGAGTGGCATTGGCAAACCTCAGACATGTCATCACAATCCCCAACACACATGTCATTACAACTCGCACACATGAGCCATACCACAGCCATATCGCAACTGCCACCACCATCCCTACACATACAACTGCATGAGCAGCCAAAGGGGAGCCAGACATCACATGCAACACAGGAAGTGCACCACACATGTACACACACCACCACACTTGCATGCATGTGTACACCTCTGCCAAGTGTCGCAGTGTTCAGACGGGCATCCATGTCACATCTGCCAATCAGGCTTCCACATACCGCTGTCACATGCATCCATGTTGCATCACTGTTGCACCCTTGTCAAATACACACACTTGCACATGTACACAGTGCTCATACATGCAGCCGAAAACAACATACATGCGTGACATCAAGGACATGTCTACTTACATACACATTCATCCAAACATGTGTGCACACACAACTGCATTTGGCATGCAAGCCTACACACACAAGCACCATCCATGTCTCACACATGACAGCCCTCGCATGTGTCAGCCCCACGGCCCTGTACACCCCCACCCATACTCGACCCCATACAAACAGATGTGCAACCTGCACACTACCGAATAATCACCACACACACTACTCACAATCAGGATGCATGTACACTCACCGCTCGACTCCAGACGGGTCTGCTTCTCTAGGACCTGGACGTGGAGCGCTGGGGATATGCGTTCCAGAACCCTCATCTGTTCTTCCGACAAGTGGCCCCGGCGCCCCTTGGCATCCGCTGCCTTCAAGAGGCGCCGGGCCTTGTTCAGGGTCCTGGACCTGAAGTCCTCCCAGCGCTTCCTGACATGTTGTAAGTCCCGGACTGCCACCCCCTCCGCGTTGATGGCAGTCACGATGTCAGTCCAGATCCGAGTCCGTCCTTCCTTGTCGGCGCGGGAACTTCCAAAGAGGGCATCATACTGCCCCAGGACTTGCTCCACCAGGACACCAACTTCGGTGGCACTGAAGCTGGTGCCCCTCTGCCTCTCTGGCCGGGGGTTGTCAGTGGTCACATATGGTGTTTGCCCCGACATGACAACCCCAGAGGCAGGAGTGGGTGGGCAACTGGGTCCTGGGGCTGGGCTGTGGAGCGATGGAATCCCAGTCGGGAGTCTTCAGTTCCAGCAGGGGTGGTCACAGCAACAGCACCCCTGGCTGATGTGCAGGCAGCAAATGGCAGTGCACGTGGGCAGCAGGCAGTCAGGCAGCAGCAGATGGCAGGTGGGAGCGTGCTCGGGGCTCTGGGGGGCAGTAGTTCGGCCTTCTGGGCAGGAGCGTGGTCTTCCGTGTGCTTACGCGTGGCCAGCTTGATACGGAGTGATTTGGCACGTGAAAATCCTGCACGTCAGCGTGAAAATCGAGGAAAGGCCCTTAGCGCGTAAGCGCGTAAGCACGTAAGCGCGTCAGCACGCATACGCGATTCTATTGGACCAAAGGCACTCAGCACGTAAACGCGTCGGCAGCGTATGCGCGTCTATGAAGTCAAGTGCACGTTGAATTGGGCACACGTTTGAAAATGTTGCGTGTGAAAAAAATGAAAGACATGTCCGAGTGTCAAAGTGTGTAATTGGTGGGAATGGGCCTAGCGCGTACACGCGGTAGTGACAAAGCGTGTAATTGGTGGAAATGGCCCTACACGCAGAAGTGACAAAGCGTGTAATTGGTGGAAACGGCCCTACACGCAGAAGTGACAAAGCGTGTAATTAGTTTAAATGGCCCTACCGCGTACACGCCGCGTAAGTGACGCTGGACGTGTGGGCCTGTATAAAAGGCACGTGCATCTGGGGCAGCAAGGTCATCTGCTGCCCCAAGTAGGCAGGGCGGAGAGGCTGCAGGGGCAGCTGCGGCTCCATCCACCCCAGCTCTCACACACCCAGCCAGGACAGTGTCGGTCCTAGTCCATCCTGCTGACATTCCCCCTGACACCATTACACTTGAGCCAATGCCTGCACCAACTCCCATGCTGAGTGTGCAATCCCACACTCCTGATACAGAGTACACCAGGGCTCCTGCCCCTAGTGTCCAGAGCGGCGCAGGACACTCAGGATCACCACCACCTTCCAAGCGGAAGAGGAAGAGTGCTCGTCCGGCACAGGCTGATGCCCCAGACACGGCTACACAGTCCGGCCCGTCCAGGAAGCCCAGCTTCACGGATGACGAACTGAATGCACTTGTCGAGTATGTGTCCGCACATGATAACGAGATGGTCATTGTTGCAGGATCCAAGACCACACCTGCACAACGCCAGGCACACTGGCAGACCGTTGCGGACATCGTAAGTGCCCTTGGAATCGTGAGGCGCACAGCCAATGATTGCTATAAGCGCTGGAATGACCTAAAGAGCAGGGCAAAGAGTAAGCTGGCCTCAAGTCATGCCGCAACTCTAGTGACTGGAGGTGGGTCTCCAGTAGTAGACATGGAACTCACTCCACATGAGTCAGTCACTGGGCCCTACGTCACGGAGGAACAGATCCAAGGCGTGGGAGATCTGCCTGATTACGAGGCATTGTCCGGTGAGTGCACATGCATGTGTGTGTCATCCATGTGCATGGTGTGTGTGTGAGGGCCTCTGTTTGTGTGCCAGGTGAGAGTGTGTGCGCCTGAGTCGTATGGGTCAGCCATGTGCTTCATGCAATACATCCTGCGCAGCTGCATTAGGCCATAGCAGTATCCCTTCTGACAACAGTAGACATCTAGCCCAACTGCACGCCAGTTGCCCTTGAAGTGTCACCTTGCCACAACATTGTTGCTTATTTTTCACTGTTCATTCAGGCAGATTTTTTGCATTCCACCACTTTTACTAGGCATTTCGCAGTCCTCTAGTCACATGTCTGACATGGCTATGGTAAAGTGGAGTGACTTTGTTACCTGGATATCATTTGTTCACACATGTCCCTGTGCAATTGGACCATTTTGGACTGGCAGCTCCAGGTGAAAAATCTGACCTGTTTGAATTAGAAAAGCTATTACATGCGGGAACTGGACTGAATGAATAGGTGCTGCCCTCCTCTCCATCTTCACTCAATAGCAAAGGTACATGCCATCTGTGTGATGGCATGTGTGTTTCACCAGGCAATCACAGGCCAATGTGTGATGCCACTGCCAGGCAGCATGCAGAAAATGTGTTCATCTTCCATCTTGGTGTCATCAATGTGTGCCATTTGCCTGCCCTTCATATGCAGTGAGGGTGCATGCATGGGAGGGTTTTAGTCATGTGGGACATGTGTCAATCAAGTACTGGTTCTCTTGCTTCTCAGCCCTCATTGTGTGCCATGGTGCTAATGCCTGTTTCCATTTCTTTGTTTTTATGTCTTTGCAGGGGAAGACGCACCTGATACTGCTGGGGTTGTGGAGATGGTGCAGACCCAGGAGGGGTCCGAGGGCCGACCAACCACCAGTGAGGGACGTGGTGTGGTGGTGGGTGAGAACCCACAAGTGCTGCAGGTCGTGCTCTCAAGGGGTGTCTCTGGCTGCACCTCCCCCGAGCTGTACTCAGCTGCTGATTCGGATGATGAGACCTACGTGCCGTCGCAGGTGAGTGTTCCAGGGAGGGATTCTGTTCTGTCCCACCCACCTGCACCAGGGTCAGAACCCTCAATGGGGATGTCAGTGTTGGCAGCTACGCCTTTGGTGGTTACGGATGCAGGGTCACACTCCGCGACATCTGATCCTGTTCCTGGGCCAGCAGATCAGAGGGGGAATGCAGTCCTGCAGCCTCAGGCAGTGCCGGCACAGCAAGGCGCACTTCGCCTTGCCCCAGACAGGTGTGGTGCCCGCCAACGTGGTGGCCGTACGTCATCTGGCTATACCGCATGGGAGTAATCCATTTACGGTATGGCAACCCAACAGGCAGCATCATCCGAGATGATGGCTTAGGCCATGGATAGGGTGGCCACTTCCATTGTCCCCCCTGAAAGGCTGATGGAGCGACTACAGCAGGCAACCGACTCCATCTGCCAGTCACACAGGGAGGACATGTTGGCATCCAACAGGGACAGGCGGGCGGCACTGGCGACTCTGCAGGAGGCCATCTCCATAGAGTCCCAGGGCCACAGGGAAGCCCTGAGGCAGGAGCTCCTTCACCTCAGGACGACTCTTGTTGAGCTTGAGGCTTCAACACACCAAAGGACAGAACAGCAGCTGGAGCGTCTCACCCATACGCTCTCAGCTGAGATGCAGGCAACGAGGGCGGAGGTCCGGGCATCCCGTGAGTTGTTGCATGGGGACCTCCGCACACTCATCCTCCAGAACCAGACCTACCACACCCGCATGCTTGCAGCCATGGAGGAGCAGACTAGGGCCTTGCGTGGGCTGCCTCCCATAGTGCAACCACCTCCGGATGCAGCTGCACAGGGTGACAATAGCGACAGCAGTGATACTCCCACAATAGGGTAGCCGTGTGGGCCATGAGCCCATGGAGGTGTTTTTTTTTCCCAGGATCCACACAGGTGTGTTTTGGTGTGCACCCTGTCCTCGGACCTCCTGGGTGGCCTCCCAAACCCCCCGGGCCCATCAATGGCCATTTTGTATTTTTATTTTTATTTTTAAATTTATTTTTCCCAATTTTCTTGGGACAATTTTTTGCCTTCCATGGTTCCTGTGGGCATACGCTGCATTGTGGCTGGGCACATGCAGGCTTGTCATGTATTTGGTTCAGATGCTTGGGTTTGAGTCACACACACCCCTCCTGCTTCCGGTTTCCATGGGCTTGCAAAGGGTGTGCCCAAGTGACATTGACGTACATGGTGACATTGGACTCCCACTACATGTGTGGGTAGTCTAGTCAATACTGTGTATACATTCCTAGTGCATATTGCTGTTGTGTTGTACACTGCATGTTGCATTGATGTGTAACTCATCATCTGTGTCTACCTCCCAATTTGCAGGTCCCTTCCTCATGTCTACACAAGGCCCTCTAGTTTGGAGATGGGGTCCATGTTGGCAGCAGTGCACCTACTACTCTACATGGCGCCAACACTGCACAGTTGGTAGTGGTGGGAGTGCAGGCATTTCCAGGTGGTGAGACTACTAATTTATTACATTTGTGATGTCATGTTAATGGTAGTACCTGCTCAAGTTTGTTGTTGGTCGTGCATTACTGTGAGCATTTCAGGTGTTGCAAGTTTAAATTAGGGACACTGTACATTGTGACACTAGTGTCATGTTGTGGGGATTACTTTGTTTACCTGCAAATGGCATGACATGGCACGGTGTGTCGTGTGGCGGTGCTGGGGATGGGTTGGCTGACATGGCACTGTCCTCTTGTTGCATTTTGCAAGTGGGTATTCATTTTAGCTGCTTGGATGTGTTTCTTCACAAAACTGCATTGGTGGTGTCTGTGTGGGTAGGGATGCACACATTGTAACACTTCCAGGTGAACAATCTCAGGCTGATATGGTTTTCACGGTTGATTCTCCAGACATTCAGGATCAGTGTCAGATTGAGTCATCATTGATTGTAAGATGGAATGTGCCAGGGCAGTGTGCACTCCACAGGGGTGTGATTACTATGTGAAGTAATTAGCCACTAGCTGTGTACGGGCTGCCTCCCCCGTGCCCTTTCCCCTCCCATGCGCAGCAGCTGTGCATGTGGTTGGGGATGTGGGGCCACCACCATGTCCACGGCCAGGCCCCGGCGTGTTGCAACGTTGTGCAGGACACATGCTGCCACTATGATCCTGCACACTACTGGGGGAGCGTACAACAGCTGCCCGCCAGAACGGTCAAGGGAGCGAAAGCGTGACTTTAGCACTCCGAATGTGCGCTCCACTATGCCCCGGGTTGTAATGTGGGCTGTGTTATATCTTACCTGGGGTGGCGTGGTGGGGTTCCGAATTGGCGTCATCATGTGGGGGCTGAGAGGGTAGGCACTGTCCCCTATGGAGGTGGTGATTGGTATCATTGGTGGGGTTGTGACCTTGCTCAGTATCTGACATGCATGCATGTACAGTGGCATTCATACTCACCAAGCAGCCATGTATCGCCATGCCGCCCAGCTTCTAGGTCCCGGCTTAGGGTGGACATTCGGTAAATGAAGCTGTCGTGGGTGGAGCCGGGATAGTTGGCATATACTGAGGTGATGATTCCCTTGGCATTACATACTACCTGCATGTTGATGGAATGCCAGTGCTTGCGGTTCCTATAGATGTGCTCTGATGCCCTGGGGGGACGTAGAGCCACATGGGTGCAGTCGATGGCACCTGGCACTTTGAGGAATCGTGCCACACCGTAAAAATCCAGGGCGGCAGCATGCCTTTCTGCAGGTGTTCTGGGCAGGTATATGTGCCTGCGGACTGATGGGCGTGCAGTGATGATGTTCAAGACCTGGTGTAGGCAGCGTGACTGGGTGGCCTGTGATACCCCACCCACTATGGCACTTGTCCGCTGAAATGATCCAGTGGCTAAGAAGTGCAGTACATTGAGGACCTTCTCCAGGGGGCTGAGTGCTTGGGAGCAGAGGGTGGGTGATGTGAGGTCATCCTCCCACTCACTCACCAGGTCCAGTATTATGTGTGGTGGAAACCTGTACCTCCCATACACCTGGTCATCAGGCATCCCGAAAAGGCTGGTTCTGGGTGTGAATATTCTGGCCCTGACTATCCTCCTCCTCCTCCTTTGGTAGCCCACGCCCACTGCTGCTAGGAGCGGTATGTTCATCCTGGGTCTGAGCTTGTTATTTTGTTAGCGCGCAAATTTATGCGTTGCTCGTGTTGTAGGCGAGCGTGTGACCCGCGCACCCCTGAAATCCAGTACCCAGTCCAATAGCGTGTGGAAATTCCCACGCACCCCGGGATACAGGTGCGCTGACGTACTTGCGTGTGTAAGTGCCTGCGCACCCCTGATATACACGTACATAGGCCAATCGCGTGTATGCGCACTTTTGTCGAATTACACGCGATGACACTCAGACGTGCTGTCCAATTACACGCGATGACACTCTGACGTGCTGTCCAATTACACGCGATGACACTCTGACGTGCTGTCCAATTACACGCGATGACACTCTGACGTGCAGTCTTTCCACGTGTGCTCTGTCATCACGTGCTGTGTGGGAAACACCCGTGCGGGTCACATCACAGACGCGCTTACGCGCTGAGCGCCTTTGGTCCAATAGAATCGCGTATGCGTGCTGACGCGCTTACGCGCTAAGGGCCTTTCCTCGATTTTCACGTTGACGTGCAGGATTTTCACGTGCCAAATCACTCCGTATCAAGCTGGCCACGCGTAAGCACACGGAAGACCACGCTCCTGCCCAGAAGGCCGAACTACTGCCCCCCAGAGCCCCGAGCACGCTCCCACCTGCCATCTGCTGCTGCCTGACTGCCTGCTGCCCACGTGCACTGCCATTTGCTGCCTGCACATCAGCCAGGGGTGCTGTTGCTGTGACCACCCCTGCTGGAACTGAAGACTCCCGACTGGGATTCCATCGCTCCACAGCCCAGCCCCAGGACCCAGTTGCCCACCCACTCCTGCCTCTGGGGTTGTCATGTCGGGGCAAACACCATCTGTGACCACTGACAACCCCCGGCCAGAGAGGCAGAGGGGCACCAGCTTCAGTGCCACCGAAGTTGGTGTCCTGGTGGAGCAAGTCCTGGGGCAGTATGATGCCCTCTTTGGAAGTTCCCAGGCCGACAAGGAAGGACGGACTCGGATCTGGACTGACATCGTGACTGCCATCAACGCGGAGGGGGTGGCAGTCCGGGACTTACAACATGTCAGGAAGCGCTGGGAGGACTTCAGGTCCAGGACCCTGAACAAGGCCCGGCGCCTCTTGAAGGCAGCGGATGCCAAGGGGCGCTGGGGCCACTTGTCGGAAGAACAGATGAGGGTCCTGGAACGCATATCCCCAGCGCTCCACGTCCAGGTCCTAGAGAAGCAGACCAGTCTGGAGTCGAGCGGTGAGTGTACATGCATCCTGATTGTGAGCAGTGCGTGTGGTGATT